>NW_004443968.1:20309939-20355149 GCF_000243295.1 Trichechus manatus latirostris
GGAGAGGGTTGACATGTCGTGGGGTTGTTGGCCAATGTCATGGAACAGTATGTACACTACTGTTTGATGAGAAACTGTTCTGTAAACCTTCACCTGAAGTACAATAAAAAAAAAAAAATCCCATCTAGATTACACCACATTAAGTGTGAAAGTGAGACAAAATTTCAAGGTAAGATTTCAAATATTCCAATCTATTGAATCACCACATTAACAAGAGAACCAATAGCTGAAATGGTTGCCCAAATGGACAAATTTCGAAGTCTACTGAAATGCAATATCAGCTTTGGGAGGATCAGACTAAACTATTGATTTTCTTAAGGAAATCCTTGATGGGAGAGGCAGCACAGAAAGGAGCATGCCCATGGGGGTAGGAGAGCCAGCCTGGGAGGAATGTTTTGCCAGGTGAGTCTGTGTCTGCTCTAGGAAGATACAAGTGCTCTTACTGCAAATCAGCCCCTGGCAGTACTAAATAATTCTGAACTCGAGAAAAGTTTAGGATAAATGACATTGGTCTTGATAACAGAAGGTGTAAAAAATTATAAATGTTGACACGGGGAAGCAGTCACTGTGGCTGATGTATTTTTGCTTTAGGATGTTCACATCAGTGAGGTGATCACATAGCTTTTGTGTTATTTCAGGACATTTATTGTTTATAGAGTAAATTTCACATTTTATGCCAACATTTATGTAACTGATTATGCTTTTGTATTTTATTTCTACTCTTAATTTTATTAATTCCATTAAAAAATTTATGGATAGTACAACATAGAAAAGATACCTTCTCAATTAAGTTTCATCCTTCCAAATCTCATTTCTGGGCATGTTAAGAACCGTTACAGGCATGCTGGAAGAAAATTTTTACTCATTCCAGATGTATTTTAATTTACAATATGGAATAATATTAAGATTAAACACAGAATAGTTTGAATTTACTGAAAAAAACAAAAGGGTCTTCTATGAAAATGACTAAAATATTACAGTGCTAGTCTAAGATTGAAAACAGATAGGCAGTGTTATGTACTTATGAAAGCGCTTCCATCTTAGACCTTCCTGAGATCTGCAGAGCTTCTGGGTTCTATCAGTGATTTGAGCAGGGCAGTCCAATGCCCAAGGGAGGTCAGAGGTCTGCTTAAGGCCAGAGGCCTCACGGATGGCTCAGTCAGGATTAGCCATGACTGTTTCTGTTTTCTGTCCTTTGCTTTAATAACTATTCCACATGGCCTCCTGAGACATGTATACCATGTTTCCGCAATACCACAGCCAGGTTTCAAAAATACATTTTATTACAAGTATATTCTTCCTATTCTTCTAAAGATGCTTACTTTGCAAGAAGGAAAAAAGTTGTGGATTATTAAAAGTGGCAAAAGGCTAACATTTCCTACAAAATTGTTTTGGCAATATATCAACCTCTTAAAGAGAAATTAATCTTTTTTTTTTTTTTTACTTTATATTAAACTGCAGCCTTGATGATTTTGCTATGAACTATTTATGGGTGGAGTGGGTGACGATGTAAAGAAGCAGGCTGATATATGTTTGTCCATATTCTTTTAACTCTAAAATTCTCAGTATCTCTTAAGCAATAAAGAAAATTTTCTAAGCAATAAAAAAAAGCCCTTACCTTAAGACTTTCCAAACCTCAAACATTCAAAATAATGAAAGTTAAAGATTCTGTATAGCCTACCATACCTTTCAAAGCCTTCTACTTGTGAGGTGACAACAATATGTCTATTTGGTGACAGTGATTTTCCTTTGGGTCACTTTTGTGCTCATCTTCTTCAGAATGTGCCCTTGTTGATGCAATCTTTTGGCATTTTGTTGGCTCCTGTTTAGAACTGGTTAGTCCAAGGTTTATTCCATATTGGTCTGCATCATTGGTCAATGTTTTCTGAATAAGTAGATTTTCTGTAGCACACACTGAACAGTTGCACTCAGTGGTGTTCTCTGGAAAATCCATTTGAAAACAGGCTTCCTCATGATTCTCATTTGATAGGTCTCCAGAATCTCTGTGGCATGCATTCTTTACCACTAGCATTATCTGAAATTTGTCTTTTTCAGCATTTCCCAGAGAGCTGGGTGACCCTTGAGGGTTTTTCATTTCCATGGGATGATGAGAATGAGCCGTGCCTTCTTTATCTTTTTGGATGATTAGTCTTTGCTCTAACTCAGCGTCTATTAAGGTTGTGACTCACACGTTTGTTCTGCTGGGAGCTTCTGCGTCTGGGTGGCTTGCCTGGAACTCCGTTTGGTCCCATTTCATAGCGCTGCTGCTAATACTTTTGAGTGGGCTCCCAGAAGCCTGGAGCTGGAGGATGCAGGGCTGAGAGTTGGACATTGTTTACTCTTCATTTCCAATAGTTGCTGCACTTTTATATCAGAGTCACTGTCTAAAGTGACTTTGTTAACATCTCTATCAGTCACATCAACATGGTCTTCCTCATAGTCAGTTGCACAGTGATTAAGTAAAAATGTACCCCCAGGGGTTTCTTTAAGTTTTGAATGACTGGTGGCCCACTGGGATGGGCTGTTTGAGGTGGAAGTCTGTAGATCACTTTGACTGAAAGGGAAATATATGGAACCTGAGGTCTCACAGCATTCTGCAGGTGGAGTTCTGTTGCCTTTGCAATAGGTGTTGGCTGCCTTTTCTCCCACAAGCTGAATGCTAAAAGAAGACAAAGAATGAACGTCAGAGTCTTTACAATCTTGAACTGGAAAGATGTCAATAATAGTGTCTGGCAAATAGTCTATTCTTTCTGTGCTTTGCTGTATATGTGGATCTGATGTGGTATTTTCTAAGATATCGAGGTTGATTTTTCTCTCTTTATGAACAACCTTAGAATCATAAAAGGCATTTTACTTAGGTCTGTCTCAATTAAATTTGTGGTGTTTAGAGTATCACATGAGGTAGGAAGAAAGCTTTTGAGAAGAGTCTCAGTCTCAGAGAAATGCTCCTCTTCCAGGATATTGTGACAAATTTCAAAGTCCTGCTGAGAGATGGCAGATACTACCTTACAGTCATCTAAGATTGGAGATAGGGTGTCAGGCTTATTCTTCTCCCTCGCAGGGGCTAAGGGTAAAGATAAAACTCTATCAAAATTCTCCTTCCGGACAGTGAATGCAATGGGAAAAGAGACATGCAAACCATCTAAGCTCTGCTTGTTTTCAAGCTGCCACTTTTCACGGTGCTTAATACCAGACTGTGAAGGAGATCTGAAATGTTCTTTAGTGGTGAGATTGGAGGAAATGTTTCTGTATTTAGCTATTTCCCCTCCTTTAAGGATGAATTATATTAATTAATGTATTTTGTTTCTTACTCATGTATTTAACTTTAATTTCTTTTCCTACAATGCTTACTTTCAGAGAGTGGCTCCCAGTTTTGGCAGTTTCTGTTTGGTATTTAGATGGTGCCGTAGGCTTTAGTTCTTCTACCACTATATTCTTGTATTTAGGAAAGCAGATTCTTGAAGTGTAGCATCTCTGAATGTGTTTGACAGTAACGTTGGTGACATTTTGTACGTCTCTTTTTTTATTGGTGACTGCTGTGTTCCTATTTTACAGAAAAAGCTTTTCTTGATTTCTCCCTGCACATTGAAAGCCCTGCACTTCACTTCTGTACTAATTTTGTCTTTTGCTTTTTTTAATGCTTCTACTGTACTTGGGAAATCCTGCAGTGTAATTTTTCTTGAAAACAATCCTTCAGTCATTAAACATGACCACTGGTAAGACTTTCTCTACCTGGTAAGAGATGACAGAAGGAGGATCATCATCTTTCTTACTCCTACTTATTTTCTTGTCAGATGGAAGTTGTTTCTAATCTTTAGGGAGAAAACAGGAATTCTGCTTTTTCATTCATAGAAGCAGACATGTGCTTAGTTCCATTTTCCTTAGATTTCGCCAATCCCTTAGTCTGATGAAACACAGCCTCTGAGGTGTCTCCTTTGACTTCCTTCTTAAGATCTTTCATATTTTTTTGACATGCTTGACTTGCAGGCTGAGGTTCACTTAAAAAGGAAGCAAAAAACAGTCTGTGTCCATTTAGAAAGCAGATGTTCCAAATTCCAGGATGACATGCAATGTATACCCTTTGCAAGTATTTTAGGTAACATTTTTCATTCATTTCTCCTATGTCAAGATATTTTCCACACAAATTTACTTCTAATAAATATCTTATTTTAAATCAATTCTCTTAGAATGCAGAATATTGCCTGGTAATTTTAGGAGGTAAGAATTTAATTTACCTTCCTCTAAAACAGCAACTTCCAAAGGTGGGTGAAATGAAATTTTTAGAGCAAATTTATGCAGATAAATTTTAAATGTAACTCCTTGATAAAGAGCAGGTATTTGAACTTAGCATTATAATAAAACCAAAACCAAACCTATTGCCATCAAGTCAATTCCAACTGATAGCGACCCTATAGGACAGAGTAGAACTGCCTCATAGTGTTTCCAAGGAGCAGCTGGTGGATTCCAACTGTCATCTTTTTGGTTAGCAGCTGAGCTCTTAACCACTGGGCCACCAGGACTCCAGCATTATAATACTCCAGATTAAATCAAGCTCAGTCTAATTTGAGATGATGCAACAAATAAAGATGTGGGTAAAGAGGATGAAAGTGACCTAGGGATGGCTTCCAGACAGCCTTTTAAACAGGGGCCAATAGTTCCCTTGGCCCAAGTGTTATGGATTGAAGTGTCTCCCAAAAATATGTGTCATAAATTCCAACTTCTATGCATGTGGTTATAATTCCATTTGTGAATGGGTTGTCTTTGTTGTGTTAATGAGACAGGGTTAGTACAGGGTGTGTCTTAAATCAATCTCTTTTGAAATATAAAAGAGATTAAACAAGCAAATGAAAGCAGCAGAGATGGGGGAAGAAAGATGCCAAGCCACCTGAAAATTACCCAGGAGCAGAAGCTCAAAGAGAGGAGGACCTTCCTCCAGAGCCGACACAGAAAGCATTCCCCTAGAGCTAACATCCTGAATTCAGACTTCTAGCCTCCTAAACTGTGAGAAAACAAAATTCTGTTTGTTAAAGCCACCCACTTGTGGTATTTCTGTTACAGCAGCACTAGATAACTAAGACCCCAAAATCCATTGCAGTTGAGTGAATTCCAACTCATAGCAAACCAATAGGACAGACTAGAACTGCCCCAGAGGGTTTCCAAGGAGCAGCTGGTAGATTCGAACTGCTGACCTTTTGGTTAGCAGCCGAACGCTTATCCACTGTGCAACCAGGGCTCCAAGACATCAAGGTAGGGGCTTTTTATAGGATAGTTTCACAAACCCAAGTGCCTATGGCATCGAGGCAGGTAAATGAGTGAAGCATGCTGAATATGCAGCTATTCATCTCTAGTCTATTGTTGCCATGTGAGCCTAGTGTTGGTAGAGCCTTTGATTTTTCAGGAGAGGATTGGAATCTGGATTTCTTATGATGTAAAGTCTCCTAATTTCCAAGGATTGACTCAAATTTTAAAAAAAACTCTCTACAATTGAAGGCTAATATGTTTATGGGCCAGCTTTGGCCCAAGGACTGCCAACTTGCAACCTTTGCTTTATTATTTAGAATATTTTACTTTGAGAAGTTTGTGAGCATAAACATGAGGCACTGATCTTGTGTAAAAAACAGTGGACAAAATATGAAGAGGATGAATTATATTTTAAAGAGATTATTTATGAAAGAAAAGATAAAAAAATGGGCAAAAAGTAAATAATTACTTCATGGAAATCTATGAACCAAGTGTCCACAAAGATATTCTTAATAAGCTGATTATGCTAAAAATTGGAAAGCATTATTTGTAAACTTATTTTAAATAAACTTTATTTTAAACATGCCTTTTATATATACTTAAGGTCCCTGGGTGGTGCAAACAGTCTGCACTCCACTTCTAACCTATAGGTTGGCAGTTCGAACACACTCAGAGGTGCCGTGGAAGACAGTCTTGGTGATCTACTTCTGTAAAGATTACAGCTAACAAAACTCTTTGGAACAGTTCTACTCTGTAACACATGGGATTGCCGTGAGTCAGAATTGACTTGACCGTAACAGGTTTTTCTGTATAGAGGCAGTCCCCCAGTGAAGGTTTTGCAAGGCAGAATATGGCTGCCCTCATGCTTTCCTTTAGTTCACTGCTGTTTCTGTTAGTTTACTGCTGTTTTCCAAGCCCCTGTTATGTGACCTTGCTGGGGCAGTATTATGTAACTCTTTAGCTCAGAGCCACCTTTGTCCTTGACCACTATAAAACCTTTGCCCTCCTGCTGCTGGGTGCGGAGGTCTGCCCTGGTCCTCCTGATGCCAAGGACCACTGCCTCAGTATGTAAGGCTCCATAATAGTAAAAACTCCTTTGCCACCACACTGGAGTTGCCCATCTCTTTCTTTGGTCTCTTGGAACTCCCCAATTTTGGAGGCAAATTTCAAGTTACCGGTCCGTGCCTGGACACTGGGTTATGAATGAGATTAATTCCTAACTATGTCTTCAAGTCTTTAAGTCGAATTTCTAAGTTGGTCAGACCAGGTGCATACAGTTCTTATTTAGCCTTATTTTAGTGCAAGAAAAGGCTCAGAGCCTTTTCAAGGATTTAAAAGCTGCACATTCAAAAAGTGAAGGTGATTGTGATGAAGAATTTGTTTTGAGTAGGGGTTGGTTCAATTGTTTCAAAGTGAAAGCAAAGTTATATAACATTAAAGTGCACGTGCCAGTTGTCTGTAAGTTGGGACATTTGTAATCTGGGGACTGTCTGTACTTACAAAAGTAAATAAATACATTTTCTTCAATTGGGAGAATAAAAACATCCTACCAAAATTTGGCAAAAGGTGGGATAGAGGGATGGGGTACAGAAAAATAAAGAACAGTTACTGTTAAAGAATTATGGGTTTAGGAATTATTACTTTCCAACTTCAGAAGATGTACGCAAACTCGTCTCCTGACACGCAGGTTCTTAAGCACACTGGAGTTACTTGGAGAGTTTAACCATTCCCATTTACCTCTCTTCCAGCCTGAAGGAATGGGTTTCTGCCTTGGCACATAGTGAAACAGTTTCCAGGGGGCCTAGTAACAATCTGAGGACTGTAATGTGGAAGCTGTGGTAGAAACGATATGGAAACACATCTCTGCAAAGACCATTTACAATAGAGTGTATACCCGGTGACCATTTATAGACTGAGAGACTGCCTTCCAGAACTGTAGATTACAGTTTATTCTTAAAATAATGACTTCATGCCAGGAAAGTTCAATTTATAGCCCCTTTTAAATGTATAATTTTACAGTTTATAAACCCGTTGCCATCAAGGCAATTCTGACTTACAGCGATCCTATAGCCCCTTTCAATCTACACTTCAATTTTTCCAAGTAGGACGATAGAATGGAAATAGTTTTGTAATAATGCATTGATAGCAGATTTCTAAGAATAGGAGTCTTAATAGCCTATATCTGAACAAGTAAATATTTATATTTAAGTTGTTGTTATTCATAATACATATCATTGGTAATTAATGCATAAATGTATGCATAATAACAATAGATCAACCTTCTAAATAATTTTTTGTATTGATACGCATTTATCTTCTCATTTTTATAGACATTCTTGTGATAAAAAAACAAAGTACATGAACTGGGTAGTTCAATTTATACATACTTATAAAAATCATTGAATTGGGCTTATATACTGTGGTATTCAAGATTTTCTATCTTTTATAGGCTTTTCTTCTTTTCCTTCTCATTTTAGGGAACTGAGGGTCTTCAGCTTTTACTGTTCTTTAGAAGTGTCAAATTTAAAGTTATTTTTAACTCTGAATTTAGATTTAATCGGATTTCTGACTCACTCAATTCATTTGCCAACGTGATAGCATAGTATCTTTCTCTGGTATCCACGTAGCTTTTTCCTTTGAAGACATTTTATTATTGCAAACATATTTTCCTTACTTGTTTAATTTCACGCCAACTATTTACTGCATTGTTAATACCATGTGAACATTCAAACATACCTTTATTTTTACATATTTGTAGACATTTTAGGATGTATTTGGAGAATCAAGTTCTGTTTATTTTCATATTCTACTTTTTCTTATTCTGATAAAAACACCTAATTTTTTTGTGAAGTTGATCTAATTTCAATGTCATCAAGTTTGTTGCCCTACTAAATCAAGTGGGGATAGGGAGGTGTTTTCCTTCATTACACTATCACAAGAATTATATTTAAATATGATAAGATTGAACTCTTCCTAGTGTGGACATGCACACACACACAAATTGCAAAATGTGGCAATTTCTTGTAGAAGATCAAATCAACTTTTCACCTTCATTGTGAAATAAAGAGTTATTTTCCACGTTGATGATATCTTAACTAATACAAAGAATTAGGGTAGTATTTTGGGGGAAGGCAGCCTCTCAAATTCCCAGATATCACCTCAGTTAGGCACCTGTTTATGCTTAGAACTAAGCCTGATCCTAATTGCTTCACTTTTAAAGGATTAAGCTGTCTGCAAAGATGTAAAGAGAAACAGCTTACCATGGGCAGGCTGTGTCTTTGGATCTCCCTGTCTGACAGCCAGAGAAGATTCACTTTTCTCTGTACACCTAAAATATAGTGGGACTACTTGGTGGCCAGTTTTGGCAAAAATTTACTAGATTTCTTCTTGATTCATCTCTCTGCTCAAAATCCCCTACATCATAATATGTATTGATTTAATACCCTTCTTCCTCTATAAACTCTTCAAGTTTCATAATCTGAAAATTCTTTTTCAGTAGGCCTTTCTTAGTAGAAGGAGCCCTGGTGACGCAGTGGTTAAAGCGATCAACTGCTAACCGAAAGGTTGACAATTTGAAACCACTAGCAGCTCCTTGGGAGAAAGATGTGACAGTCTGCTTCCATAGAGGTTTACAGCCTTGGAAGCCCTATGGGGTCGCTATGAGGTCAGAATCAACCCGATGGCAGTGGTTTTGGTTTGGTTTTTCTTAGTAGAGCATTTGGCATTTTTCAATTATCCTTTCTACTCTCTACCCCAGTAGGCACAACTAAGTTCCTATGGCTGACTAAGCAAGCAAATAATCCTTTCTTCTTAGGAAGTCAATGTGGAGGTTATATTGGGGACAGGATTACGAACACATAATTTATTATCTTTTTTATCCTTGTCTTATACATATTGGGTTTTCTACTTTTAAAAATGCTTCAAAAGCACTTTACTACATTATCGATTATTTCTCTATGGTTCCATGTAGTGGGAATAGCAAAATGTAGCCTGCTGCCCTGTGTTTATCAGAGTTCTCTGGACTTTGACTGGAAGATCTGTATTTACTGTCTGGCTCTGATCTTACTCGGCAGATCACGTAGCTTCTTGAGACTGAGTTTCCTTTACCTCTAAGATGGAAAGGATAACTAATTCTACCTCACCAAGTTGTGTTGAAGTTCAAATGAGAAAACACAGGTGAAAATACATTATAAATGGTTCCAGTCAAATGGTGTTTATTCTTCTTAACCTTCTATTAGAATATACACATACATATCTATTAGACTACGCATGTAGTTAGAGTTGAGCTGTGGCTGACATTGGCAGACTGTTCATCGTATCAGAGCTGCAGGATAGTGCTTAGATAAAGCTGGCCAAATCATAAATTATCTTGAGCTAGAAGTTTTCGAGATCTTCTTGTCCAGAGTTCTCACTTTACAAGTGAAGAGCCAAGGCCCAGGCAATCCTTGCTTCCTGTATTGCACTAACCTGGAAAATCAGGACTAGAACTCAAGCTATGGGGTTCAGACAAGCTCTCTTTAAGCAGTTGCAGACACACCCAGTGCAGAGGCCCTGGGGTTGTTTCTAATCCTGCAAAGTTTAGAGTTAGTTTGCACTTTGGCTCCAAGAAAGGAAACTGAATGCACTGTTGGAGATATATCCAGTGTTTAGCACAGTGCCTGACACAAAATAGGCATCTAACAAATATGCACAAATAATGAATTAGATCAGCAGCACCAATCTGAACCTAGTTATGCTTTAAATAATGTGTCCTCTTGTGTTTCTAAATGTATTCTTTACTTTTATTGTGTGTTTAACTAAATTGTAGAAAGTTAATAAAGGGCTGCGCTTTCTAACAAATAAATTGCTCATATTTTCCCCTATTAGTTATCTGTCTTGCTCTGTACTTCCATAAGAGGCACCAAAATCAGCTGGAATCACTGGCTTAAAACCTGTAAGCTTAAAGCCCCAATGCCTGGAATCATTGGTTTAGAGCCCATAAGTAACCTCTAGGGGAGCTATTAAATCGACTTCAATTGAATGGCAGCAAACATTTCTCCTCCCTATTTGTCTATTAAACTTGGCACTACTGCAGCCACATCATCTACACAGATTCTAAGCAAAATGAAGAGTTGAAGGTATCCTTTAGCATCCCAGTTTCCCGTTCTGTGCCCTCTCTTGTCCTTTGTGTGGGATCCTCTTCCTCTAAGATGGTTAGTCACTTTATATTCTCTCTAGTCTCCCTCCCTTCTTTTAAGCTTTCTTAAAAGCTTTGAAGCCTTCTTTACTAAGCGTAATGAACTTATTCATGGAGAGAGTGCTTAAAACACCAGCAAAGCAGGGACACCAAAGAAATGTTTAAAGCTAAAACAATTTGATATTTCAAAAAAATTCAAAGTAGGCATCATTTGAAAGAGGAGAATATTATTGGACTTCTTGCACCCATTTTACAGTTTAGAATTTTGAATTTTACATGGGGAATATCGTAATTATTTCAAAACTTTCCTGCCTGCTTTCACAATATTTATGCATTTCCTATCTCTAAAACAAATATTTTACACTTTCTTCTCCAACCTCCTATCCCTTCTCCTCTTCCTTTACTCTCGATGATGACCTTGACACATATGTCATAGGACATGGAAGCTGACTGAAACTCTCCCTGCTTTCCAATACTAAATCCATCAACATTTTTTGCATTTGTATCATACTTTATCAGATCCCTCTTATTTTACAGATGAAGTAAGTCCCTGTGATTTTCTTGCAATTATTTGCTTCCTCTCCTGCAACATCAATTTCTGTCTTCCACTGTGTTGTTCTCATTTCAGCCTATAGATATTCCTTGACCATTTCCTCTACTGCCATATGTCTCTGCTCACCTTTACAGCAAAACATCTTGAAGGAGTTGTCTGTAATTTCTGACTTCCCTTTCTCTCCTTTCATTCTTTCCCAAACTCACTCCAAGCAGGCTTTATCCTTACCATGCCACTGAGACTGCTCTTGTCTGGGTCACCAGTGGTATCCATATTGATAAAGATAGTCTTATCATCTTATTCACACCTTCCGCAGAACTGGACGCAGATGATCACTCCATTCCTCTTAGCCTATTCCTTCTTTTAGGTTCCATACAGCCACACGGTGCTGGTCCTTGTCCTGCCCCTCTGGCCATTCCCTCTTAGATTCTTTTGCTCGCTCTTCCCTTGCTTAGTTTCCAATGACATTTTCAGGGTTCTCTTTATTTATTCACCAATTCTCTCCCCAGGAAATCACAATTATTCCCATGACTTTGAAACCATACAGATGATTCTAAAATTTGTAATTTCAATCCTGACCTCCTCTATGAAGTCCAAGCTGAAATATCCAATTGCAAAACTGACATATCTGCTTAGATGTCTAAATAAAACCTCAAATGTATCGTGGCCCGAACTGGACTCGTGACTTGTCCTGCCTTCTCCAATTCATCCTTCCCCCTCGTCTTTCCAGTCTTAGTCAACATCATCACCGTTCATCTAGCTCAAAGCTCAAATCAAATACATAGACACTATCCTCTACTCTTTTCTTTAGCTTCCGTTTCTCATCCAATCTATCAGCAAGTTAGCTGTAATCTATTTCTTAAATATCTTATCCCTAATATGTCCATGTATTTACTTCTCAATTTCTACCATGCTAAACCAAGGCACCATCTTTTTTGCTTGTTTTTTTGACTTATTTGCTTTTATCGGGACTACTGGAATAGCTTTCTAACTAGTTTTCTTGCCTCTACATTTACATCATTCAATCTATTATTTACAGACGATAGTCAGATTGATCTTTTAAAAACATAAATCTTGTAACTCCGTTAGAAGTCTCAAATTGCTCCTCATTCCACTTTGAAAAAATTGTAATCACTTTACTGTTTTACATATATTCATAAAATATACTTTTATCCACAAGTAAAATATGTCATCATCTAGACCCTTAGATATACATTAAGGAATCCATTATACTACAGATTTTCTGTATTTATATATATATATATATATTATAAATGTTTATTTGTTCTGTGCAAAAGAGGTAATAAAATTCAGCAGAGTTACCATGATTGATGCCTTTATATTGGATTTTATAGGTCTTTTTTCAAACTGGGTATTGACTCATTATTTTAATTCAGAGAAGACTGAGGAAAAATATAAACAGGAAACATGAATAATATTTTTCTATTGCAGAATTAAATAGTGATGCAGTTATTCTGAGAAAACAGTTGAATGGTTAAGATTTTTTTGAAAGGTATTGTTTGAAAATTCTACTCATGTCACTTTTCTGGCAAATTACTTAAAATTCTCTATTGTACTGCTCACCTGAAACATTTTCCTTGGAACATTGAAAAAGAACACTCTATTACCAATAAAAAGGGGAAGATTGATAGAATGGTAGATAATAATCACTTAATATTCTAGAAGGAGACCAAATATGAAAAAAAAATTTCAGAAGGTTAAATTCTTAACTTCCAGGGTGGTAATCATCTAGTACAATTTGTAATTCCCATTGGCTTTAGTTTTCTGTAGAATCTGAAAGAACTCTTAATGCTCTTCTTATGAGTTCACTGTTCTTGATTTTATCACAAAGCACATGTTCTCTGTACTAAATTTTTAAAGGAAATTTATTCATATTAAACAAGTTCTGAAAAGTTTTAGTTTTTAAATTATTTAAAGAAAAAAATCCTAAGATTTGTTTCCTTTTGAATGTACTATGTTACGAGTGTACAGACTTGTACTACTCGTTCTACTGTTATTCTTGATTTGAATAGCATGAATTTTAAACTATATTCTTTTTAGTATAAAAAATATCACATATAAGCATAAGAAGAATTATATTGGAAAACAGCTGCTTCAATAATGGCCACATATCACTTCAGGCTTGTCTTCAACTATATGGGGCTGCAAGGATGAAGCTTCACGTATTTGGTACTGGCCAATAATTCTTAGTGAGTAGTAGTAGAAGAAACTAAACGGCCTTAGAATCATTAAAGGTGTTTCATCGCTATTGCAAGCTGTGCTTTACACCTTTATTTCCTTCCCTCTGTTGAAAACATTGAGAAATAAATATATCTATATTTATCGATATATCTGGATAAAATACGACAATCCCTTAGGTTAAATTTTTTATAGAAATTCCAAAATCTGACATCCAATGAAACAATTCCCCCTTCTCAAGCATGCAATGGACAAGTGGTTGAGGCACACTGGGAGTATTATTGGTTCCCAGCAAAAAAAGACCTTTAGAGATGAACAAAGGATAAGTCTGTTAAGGTTCTGAGTTTAGAAGAAAAGATATTAAAAAAATCTCAGTACTAAAATAACTATCTTTAAACATAAGTTTTGCTAGAATGCTAACACCCTATTTGACCCATAATTGATCAAACAGAAGTTAGTGGGTGAGGCTATTCCTTAGAGAGACAAGTAGCCCACCCTATACAAATTAAATCAGAATTGTTGATGGGACCTGGGCAAGGGCGTTTTGTTAACGTTCCCTAGATGATTCTAATATGCAGCCAGAGTTGAGAAACCCTGCTGTGGAATTTTGCTAAAAATAGCATCAATGAAGATAAATTAGTTCACTTGCAAATTTTAGGCTCATACTTACAAGGACAGAAAACAGAAATTTTCTGTGAAGAAGAGACTAGAAGGCTTAAAAGAGGAAACAAAGTGCAGGAAAAAAAGGATCGTGTAGTGTGGAATTTATTATTCTTATCACTAATGTAAGAAATTGGATAAGAAAAAATTTATATTAGTGAACCCAAAGAAAAACAAGCTCAGTATTTTAATAAACTTTGATACATTAAGGAATACCAGTAAAGGAGGGAAAGGATGAAGTAAAGATGAGAATCTCTTTCAGTCGCAAAATGTCTATCCTTTGTTTGGGTATGTGCTAACAGGTGCCCCAGAAATCATCTGCCAACTCCCTACTTCTCATTGGATAAAACTGAGAGAAATGCAGTGGATTGCCCAAGGAATCACAGAGCTGAGATGATGCTTCACTTCACTCTCCACCATGGTAAGACTCTGAAAGAGAAGAATTGTCTTAAGATTTTTAAAAGATTTTTGTATCTTCACTTGTGTTAAACATAGAAGCTCTTCCAGACATGGCTCAGAAACTCTGCCTTTCTTCTGTCACTTCTTATGGAATGATTCTGGTAAAAGGGGCTCAATTATAGTTTGGAAAATACTGTGTACTTACAACAGAGGTAGCCTGAAGAATCTGGCACTCAGTGTTATGGGCTCAAGTTTCTGAGCTGGACTTAATGGAAAAAGCAAAAAAAATTAATTCCTTGGGCACAATGAAACCAAATTGACTTGTTTGTTGCATAAGCTATGTGTAAACTAGGTTAGTACAGTTTGCCCTTCAGAGAGCACGTTCAGGTCTGGTTATCTTTGATAGGGACTCATGGTTCCTGTCACTTCTCAGGACATCTGGAACCAAGCTGGACTTTGGTCAGTTATCATAATGATGCCAAATTATAAAAATAGGCCAATGCTTTTATTCTCTACTATAAAAATTCTGTCAAAAAGTATAATTACAGCCTCTCAGAAGTGATATACAATTGCTTTATCTGGCATTCATCTGTAAGCCTTGGGGTGGAAACTGTCCCCATACTTTAGTTCTAAACTTTCAAAACATGAAAACTATGGGAAATGCTTATGCTATAACGTTAAGCACAAAAAGAAAAATTAAGACTACACGTACCTCATGATCTCAATCGTTAGACAAGTACATCAAAAGAAAATATTCTAAATATGTTAGTAGTGGTAGAATTTGAGCATGGAATTGAGTATTATTTCCTGCATCCTTATGAATTTTTCTATAATGAGCATGTGTTGATATAATTCAAAATGGTTGTATAAGGTAAATACAAATTATTTTTAAAACTCTAAAAGACTTTTATTTGGAGGATTACTTATTAATATTGTGACAACTTACCTTAGGCAACTGAATTATCTTATTTTGATAATTGGCTTATTCATTTAGTCATCAACAAACACTTACTGAACACTGCTGTGTGCCAAGCACAGTGCTACCAAGATGGTAGATGAACCACTATCAGTGAGTTTAAGTTTAGCACAGGGTTTATCAAACATCAGTGTGCTTAGGAGGGACAACTTTGCTAAAAATGTAGATTTCTGGGCCTCACTTTTGGGATTTAGATTCTGGGGTGGGACCCAGGATACACAGTTTGATAAAGCATGAATTCTCCCTCCCCATTACATATACACCAAGTGATTCTGATTCAGAAGATCTGATGGAACAGATACAATTGGTGGGTATATGGGACCTAATTCAGAAAAACTTAAGAAGCCTTGTGATTTTAGGCTAGGGCAGCCTGTGGGAAACTTGCTATGAATTCAACTGCATTTCATTTCACCTCATTCCCCTCCTCTCCCAATCTGTACACAGTAAAGCTTGAATTTTTCATTTTATTGTTTTAGTTTAAGAACAGAGTCTCTGTCTGTATCAACAAGCTTCCAAGAAAAAAAAAAAAAAACTCAGTGAGTTTCTCAGCTAGTATAAAAAGGCTCCACCTTTTGGGTCCTAAAGCAGTCTTAGGTGTTAACTCCCCAATATCCTCCCTTCATCTTATGCTAGTTATGACTTCTGGTAAAAATCTAGCAAGTTAGATTAGGAGGATAAGGCGGCTGAAGAAGGAAGACAACTCATGTTGTCTTTTTGGTTGCTCATCTCCCCTATGTTTACAGTTGGTTTCTCAAAGTGTTCTTATATTTTGGGTTTGACTTTGCCTGTAAGAGCTGAAATAGCACTGGAGGGACTACAGTACAGTGGAGTATTTGGAAGGAGGGTGCTTGGTAGGGAGAAAGAGGCAGGGAAGCACCTAGAGATGGATCTTCCTATTTATGATGGAGTATCCATCAGCTCATCTCTTCAGTGCTCTAGCATTTGTACAGGCTTAGTTCTTTATGAAGCCCATCTACCAAGAATCTTCTTCCAGGGATTGAATTAGACCCCTGGCAGCTCCACACTTAACCTGAGCCATTTGAGTTTCAGGGGAAATTTACTTCTTGGGTCCAGCACAGTGAGGCAAACACCCCAGTAGATAAAGCCTTAGATTATTCCAATCTTTTAAGGAATCACTAGAGGGATTAGGCCAAAATGTAGGCTCCACAAGGGCAAAGACCTTGCCTATCTTATACTTTGATATGTTCCTCTTCCATATGTAGAACATAATGGTTAACAAATATTTGTTGAATGAATGAATACAATTTGCTCTGTTGCTTCCCACTTAAGTCATCTGCATAGTATCTTCATAATTTTTACTCTATCCATGAAATAGCTGTGCTGTTATATACATAATAGTTTTTTTAATAAACTCATTATAAAATTTACTTTATCTTCATATTAAACAATGATATATATGAAATCTTAGGTTATATATAAAACACAGTAAAACAAAGCAACTAACTAATAGAAAGAAAATATCCTCATCGTTCATCACCCAAGACAATTGTGTATGCCAGTAGTCATATGTGCCCCTTGCTTTGGAAGGTGCGGTCTTACTCTATGTGCTAGAAAGTCCTGAAGAAGTGCATTTTGCTTCACTTCATTTCCTCTCTGGCTTTAGAATGACTATTAGAGTGTAAATTTAGCTAACCCTACTTGCAGAATGTTACATGAATTAAATACCACTGTATGAAGAGGAATCACCCTATACAATTACAGTTAGAATCCTAGGCACTCTACATTTTTTTTCAGTTGCTAGGTTTGGGAAATCTGCAATTATGGTTTTCCGCTACTCTGACCTTTACCAACACAGGGACTTTCAAAATCTATCTAGAGAAACCTTTTTTCCATTCAACTCAACCCTGTGTGACATTTTACATTATTCCTCTTTGATTAATTATACTGCCTGAAACAAGACAAGAGGTGATAACTTCAACACTTATATATTTCAAATAACAGAAGTTTACTAGAAAGATATATTTCTATTACCATGAAAAAAGAGGAAAAATAAACCATGTACATACATTTATGTATGTCATTACATAACTTATAAAAGTTAGCAAAAGAATAGGTACAAAAGGCTAATTGAATAGATCTCAAGAATTATTTTTTTTCTGCTTAAGGCTTTCTGCACCTATTAAATAAAGAATACCTTTGAGCTCTCTAAAGAGGAATGCTGTCTCCTTTTCGCTTATTGTTACAGAAGAGCTATGCTTCTCTGAAGACTTAATAATCCTTGAATTGCCAACGCTTGCTGAGTTTAAATGACATCCTCTTAATTTTGAAGTTTTCAACCTTAAATCTCAGTTTGAAGTAGGATTTGAATGTGCTGTGTCTATATTTGTACAGAAACCTCCATGTGTAATTCTCCCACAATATGAAATCCTTGTGACTCTTTCATTGAGGTTCACATTTTATTCCCTAGGGACAGATCTCATCAATTCTGATCTCATCACCAGAGAGTTTTGGATTGATCAAAGAACCCCATGGAACAGCTTCATTCAATTCTGGTTTAGAACCACAGAAAACCAACGTACCGCTAAATTCTAAAGAGTAAGAAAAATCACAAGTAAATATTTAAAATACATCTTTTTACTCCATAAACAAATCTCTGCTTTGCTCATAATAGCCCATGAAATGGCTGAAGAGTAATTCTATTTCTTCAAATCATTCAGAAGAAAGTAATGAACATGTCTTTTAAAATGTTTCAGTGAAAATTTTACCATCATCAGCTATTTACTAGGAGCTAACTTTTTATTCTTAGTAATATATAGGGTACTTTCGGCAATATTAAACCTCATTACTTGTTTAGGATACACAATTCAAGATAACTTGAATTACATTTGAAATTATTTGTTATCTCTGAAAAGTAATTTGATAAAAATATTAATGGAAACAGATACAAGGGCTTCAACAAGACTTCAAATCAAAAGATTTAGAGGATAAATCTTTTCCAATAATTTTAGAATAACCACTTTAAAATACTTTCTATGCTCATTTTACATATTCACTAAAGTAAATAAGTTTCTGTAGTTTGATTCAAAACTAATGAATGCTTTTGAAAGAAATAAGAAGGAACTTATTTTAAAATGTTCTGTGCTTGATAATTTTTGCTGATCTTCCTTTCATGTAGCTTGGCTTTCACATAGACTGTGCTGTATTTTTCCCCACTGTCATAAAAAGTGTGTAAACTGCAGTCTAGCCAATGATAAGGGCATGAGAAATTATGCTCAGAATTAATTTGCAAGGTTAATTTAATCACTTTATGATTGGGTTTATATTGGGCAGATAATCAGTGCTAACATTCCATGCCATCTCTCAAATTCACCAAGGTCTGGGCTGTCTCAGAAGGATACATCATTGGTGCATTTTGTATGTGTATATCTTTCACAAATTAGATCCCGTTCAGAATTTTTACTCTGTTTCTTGCAAATATCAGGAACAAGGCTGTGAAAGAGGCATCATAGCTTATGAGAACTGGGGCTGACCCATCGCGGTCAAATTCCTGGTGTGTCATTTTAAAGTCCTATTTGAAAGCTTGGCCTTTAGATGTTTCTTCTCTGGAGAGAAGACACCAAGAATATTTTATGAGCATCCTAATTGTAATTTTACCATGTCACTACTATAGATTTCTTTGAGAAGCTAAATAACTTCACAAAGTATTTTTAAAAATTTAACGTAAATTGGAAACAATGTAGATTTATTTTTCAGTTGATTTTACAAATAAAAGATTTAAGGATACTTATTCAAAATTATGCCAACCTGACATTAGATAAAAGAAGTAAGGTTTAAATTTTGGAAGAAGAAATAGAATTAAAAACTATCTAATATTTAAAATCTGAGTGAGGATGAGAAAGGTAAGAAGAGGGACTGATTGAATCCTTAATGTTGGAAGGAATCTTTTTGAATATATACTGCCATTAAAACCTTGGGACTCATCATTTAAAGAGCAACTGGTAGATTAAAAAAAAAAAAAAATATGTTGCCATTGAGTCGATTTGACCCATAGCGACCCTATAGGACAGAGTAGAAATGCCCCCATAGAGTTTCCAAGGAGAGCCTGGTGGATTCGAACTGCCGACCTTTTGGTTAGCAGCCGTAGTTCTTAACCACTAAATAAATGGTTATTTTGCAAAATTTGATTTGGAATTATTTACACAAGACTGCCAACCAAAATCTTTTGCCTATGAAATTGGCTTAAGTCTCAGAATAATTGCAATTGTATAGAAAAAAAACATAATATACATAACATCTTCTTTCTTGAGATCAGATCATAATGTTTTAGGTAATACATTTTAAAAATTAAATATAACAATTTATATAAGTAAAATTAAATATAAAAGTGATGAAGAAAAAATTCTCTTAACCAGATAAGAAAATAATTTTGGTGATTAATAAATTTAATACTGGGAGGGAAACAAAATGGAATATAGGGATTCAAAACAAGGACTACTGCTTTGAATTGAAGCTAACCCTCCTTGAATGCAGACTGAATTTCAATTATGCTTAGAAGCTAGCTTGTCAATTGCATTTTCCTTGCTTTCCAAATGCACAATTTATTCCAAATAACCAAATTAGGACATAGATGGTGGCTATTCAAATGCATATATGATGTCTGTCTTAGCATAAATAGAAGACGCCTAAACACAGAGTATTGAGTAATTTTTTAGCTGTATCCACCTCTATTTGGTAACAAAGCAAGTTACAAATAGCTGTTAGAATTTTGACTGTAAAGAAATACGTGGTTAAATTGTCTTCATATATTAACATTTAATAATTTTCCCTTTGCTATTATCCTCAAACAATTAATTTAGGACAGCAAGGATTAAAATAAAGAATACTTAATTCAAATGCCAAAAAAGAAAATAACCAACTCACCTAGGTAAAGCCTTCGTAAATTGCTTATAGTTTTAGGAGACATAGAGAAGAGGAAAATACATATTTCGAAAGGCAGGAATGAAGTAAAGATTTGAGTACTTTGTCTTTTTAATCTTACGCAGTGTCAGGGATGATCTACCATCCTTTAAGCAGTTTACTATTATCTGTGTTTACCATTTGGAACAGTCTGCTAATTTTCAAATAGACTTTTAGTGAACAATGATGCACTATGCCCTTCTGTGGTTTAGGACTTTTGATGGAAACATATATGATGCACTGCGTCCTTCTGTAAGGTGTGGTGGCAAGTTGTAGGCTTCGATTCAGATTTAAATATGAGTCTCATTTCTATATCCCATGTTGAACCTGGGGAAGTCACTTGACTTCTCTTAGACTCATTGTGCTCATTTACGTACTGGGATAGCTAATAGTGGCTCTGACTTGGAATATTTGAAATTCCATGAAATATGTAAATAAAAATATAATTTAGAAGTACAGTTCAGAATTTGGAAATAAATGAACATGTTATTTCTACTTAAAATAATAGCATATGATAGTGATCATAATTATTCAGGTGCTCCTTAATGAATGTTATTAACATACAATAAAAATACAGAAGGTCTGTCTGTGGCTGTTTGCAAGAACATAGATTAAGGTACATATAAGGAGATGGAGGTGAAGGAAGCAAAAAGAGGTGTACCTGGAGAGGTAAATTGTTGTGCTAAGGAAATTGGACTTCATCCCTTGTTCAAACGGGCTCTTTGAAGAGTTTCAGGAAAGACTAGACTAGATAAGATTTACCACTTAGCAAGATCTCTTTGGCTGCAGTGTAAAGAGTGGATTAGGAGTAAAACTGGAAGTAGGGAGACCAATTAGGTAGCTGATGTAGAAACCCAGGTGAGTGGCCTGAAGTAAAATGGTGGGATAAAAAAGAGAGAGAGAGACTGAGGTTGACTGAGATTCGAGAAGTATTAAGAAGTAAAAGGGATAGGATAGGATTTGGATATTGTTTGGAGGTGAAGGTGAGGAGGTGAGGGATAAAGCAAACAAGATAAGGATAACAGCACCTAAAGTTCCATGCTGGGCAATTCAAGACTATTGAAATAAGCATATAGAAGCAGAAACATGCTTGGGAGAAAAGATAATTAATTTTAGACATGTAGTATTTGAGAGGGAGTCCCTGGCTGGTCCAAAATGTTAATGCAGTCAGTTGCTAACTGAAAGGTTGGAGGTTAAGTTCAAGTCTACCAGAGGTGTCTTGGAAGAAAGACTTGTCGATCTACTTCAGAAAAATCAGCCATCGAAAACTCTGAAGCACATTTCTACTCTGACACACATGAAGTCACCATAAGTCAAAATAGATTTGATGGCAACTGTTTTATTTGTTTAGTATTTGAGAGGCTCTGGATGGACATCTG
This sequence comes from Trichechus manatus latirostris, assembly GCF_000243295.1. Classification (NCBI taxonomy): domain Eukaryota; kingdom Metazoa; phylum Chordata; class Mammalia; order Sirenia; family Trichechidae; genus Trichechus; species Trichechus manatus. The sequence goes on from NW_004443968.1 coordinate 20,331,440, forward strand.
AGTAGGTAAGTCTAGTAGGCAGTTGGAGATAGAGATTTGGGAACCAAACAAATAGTGAATACCCTGTAGCAATGTGTAGAATAACAAAAGGAGAAGTCTCAACCTGAAAAATTACCAACATTTAAGGAATCAACTGAGGAAATTGATACTGGAAGTGCTTTCTTAATGCAGTGCTATTAAGAAACTTTGTTAAGACAGTTCTGGTAAACGGAAAGATGAATTTGGAGTGAAATACTTGGGCTCAAGCCTTGGGTTTTCTATTTATTAACAATGTTATTTTGAGAAAGTGATTTACTCACTCTTAGACATCTACAAAGTGGGAATAATGATATTAATATGCATTTCATAGGGTGTCAAGGATAAAATAAAAAGGATTTTGTTAACATGATGTGTGTGTGTATATATATATACATAGGAGCTAGGTGATGTACTGAATACCTCAGTGGCGTAGAGAACCTTGTAAATAGGTGTAAATATTGTTCATATTATGAAAACAAGATAACCAGAGGGTTATGTTTTCTTAGGAGTTTGTTGCAAACAGAGATCCATAAGTAGTTCTTTGGGATATATTGGAAAGAACAGGCAAAAAATAACTTTTACAAAGTCCAGAAATCTGAATTCAAAGAGTTTAAAAATCGATAATTAGTAATGATATTAGTGATACTGAACAAGGAATATATTTTACGTATTTGTTTTCATAGTGATAAACAAAACAAAGCTATTTATCTGATAAATATACCATCATAAAAGATTGAAAGGTGTATTTATTATTCATGAGGGAGTATGCAGTGGCTGGGAACTAAAGAAAAATATTGGTATGACAAACCTAGTAATTTGTACAAAATAAATTAAGGGTATTTTTCTAAAATAATCATTATTAGATATCATAGCCCTTTACAGCCATGAAAACTTTGAAGTCCACACAAATGTGTGTGTATTTCCTCCTGTCATCGTCAACAACCTCTCTAAGATCACACAGCGTTCCTACCAGCTTCGCACCCAGAGGTACATTTCCACTGTAGCTCTCACTGTGATACTCACAGATGATGGTCAGGACCAACCAATCCCCTGAATTTTAAATATGCAGGCATCCTTGGGACACCTTTTCTTTAGTGTTCCTAATCTTCTGAACAAACTGTTTGGCACTATTTAAAGTTGTTCTATAAATATGAGTAAATCCGGCAAAAAAGCAAAATAACTCTTAGCAGTAAAGCTGTTGGTTAGATGGCATTTTAAATCATTTTCACCCCCACTGATAGAGATGACTTCAGCTCACTGCCATCTGAAAGCATTAATAAATATTTATAAAGTACTCTACTCCACTGAGATGTTCAGAACATCACACTGCTCCAATAGACTACAATTTCAGGCTACATACAGTAAAATGGGCAGGATAAAAAGTAAGCAAAAATAAACTTCAGACTAGATCATTTGTTCACAGACTGTGTTCTAAAATAGCCACATAAGAGAACCATTTGCAGTTTCCACTCCTGGGTGGAACTTCCACATTACTAAAAATGATACCACCTCACAAGTTAAGTGGTTCAAAGAATATTCCTAATTCGTTAGGGATGTGACAAGGAGTTGGTCAGGTATACTACCACCAGCTTGGGAAAGGAAAGATAGGCCATTTGTTCATTTTTATGCTGCAGTTTGTTCGTTTCTTATCAGACTTCTAGTTAGAATGAAAAATGTTTCCATTATCAGGAAGACTTTTTTTTTTTTTTTTTTTTAACTTAAAGTCTGTTTTAAAACCTCACAGCAACCCTCACTATTCTGGAGAGCATTATTATAATAGGAATTATGAAATGAAGCAATAGCTACCGTCTGGTGCTATGGCTTTGCCTGCTTAGTGATAGAAGAGAAACGTAGTATTCTTGATGAAATAAAGTTAAAAGTGCCACTTCCACCAATGAGTACTATTTGGATATTCTTCAGGAAAAATAGATTGAGGAATCAGCCTGTTTTTCCAATTAACATATCCAACTGTACATTTTATTCCCAAAAAGAAAAAGAATTTAGGCTATCACGCTGCCAAGTTCCCATTTTTTCCATACAACTTTATTACTCCAATGACTTTCCTTTTGACCATTTATACTTTAGGCAAATAAACTGAATTAAACCAAAACCATATCCTTTGCCATTGAGTCAATTCCAATCCACAGCGACCTTGTAGGACACAGTAGAACTGCCCCATAGGATTTCCAAGGAGCGGCTGGCGGATCTGAACTGCCGACCTTTTGGTCAGTAGCGTGAGCTCTTAATCACTGCGCTACCAGGGTCACAAACTGAATTAGTTGATAGTTAATACACTGTACTTCCTCTTTCAGAAGCTATTTTGTATTCTATTCTAAATGTAGTGGAGAAAAAAAGGGGGAAAAAAATCATTTTCAGCATATAGTGTATTTTCACAAGAAATTTCTCTCCAATTAGCCCCTAACCAATGCAACTCTTTTTATAAGATAGAGGAGCTTGACAAAATTACTCCTGCCTCAGCAAAATACATCATCTTGTCTCTCATCCACTTCTGTGGAATCAAAGCTTCCAAGCATTTAGCCCCCTTATCCAGCACCCTCCTCAGGGGCCTACCTATGGAAAACAGCACCTACGCCAATTAGTTTTAAATTGCTGAATGATCTCTCACAGCTGGCGATGGAAACTGCCATGGCCAATAGAAACTGCTCATTAGCACCCCTACTCAAGTGGTGCCCAGAGCACACGCCCTACCTGCCATACCTTAGCTGTGCCTCTGAGTCCCTCCTCCATCTGCATGGAATGTCAAACTTGCCTGCCCTTCAAACCCCTTTGCTGGTGCTCCTGGTTTGCCTCAAGACCACCCTACTCCACACAGATTCAGAACCTAATAAATGGTTGTAAAATGGCTGTGTCAGACCTTGCCTAACTTCAGGGGTAGGAGAGAGAGTCAACATCAGCCCAAAGCTGATTCCTATGAGGTGGAAGTCAGACATCCCTCCACTGTCAAACCTTTTACCAATGCTGTCCCTCCCACGGCACTTTCTACTTCTCTGCTGGGTTCGATAATTTGTTGCAATGGTCACACAGAACTCACAGACCATACTTGCGATTATGGGCTTTATTAGGTTACAATTCAGCATCAGGATCAACTTGAAGGTAAAAGGAACAACTCAGGTTACATACAGTTCTTTAATCGGGACAGCTTTTTTGGCAGTGTCTGCAGGCAGGCCTCTGCTGCTAGCCCTGCTCAGGCCTAGTCTCTCATTCTTGGCCTCAGCACTGGCCCTTGCCCTTGGCCCTCACTCTTGGCCTGCCTGGCCTCTTGCTCTCAGCCTGGCCCTCACTCTTGGCCTGGGTCTAGGAGGTTCCCAGCTCAGGGGCCCTGGATCCCTACTACTCCTCCTGGCTTTTCTTTTTGATGCTACTGAGGCCCCCCTCCAACCTCTGGATTGGCTCCCTTTAAGCCTAGTGGGATGGTAAAACTGACCAATCGCCTACAAGTGTTTCATGCACCTTATTTGCATAGTCCAATCCCCCCAAATTTTCCATGTATCTTATTTGCATTAGTAGGCTGTCCAATCCCCATGGTGAGTCACAAGAACCTTATTTGCATAGTACCACCCAATCATTTTGTAGGAGTTACAAGACCATGGCTAGAAGGGCCATATAATAGCAATTCACTGCACTAGTTCTAACAAGCCCCAATAAAATTTGCATTGTGGAAATTTCATTCTAAATAAATCACTAAAGGATTTGTTTTATACAGTATTTTCACCTAATAGTTTGCTGTATCTACAACAGCAACATATTTCTAGTACTGGCTCTCTACTGTTATTTGCTACATGGCATTTAATTCAGTTTATTAACAAACATACTTCCTCCTTCCATCTTATGGTCTCACCCTCTGTTTCATTCTTTTCTCCCTTCATTCAAATCCCTAAGTGGATCTTTGAAAGACCTAATCATTTTCCCAACTAAAATATGTAGTCTTCTAATCCTTCTAGTCCTTACATGAACAGTAAAGAAGTGAAGGTTCACCTTGCAGCCAAAGATTAGACAGGCCCATAAAACGAGACTAAATGGGCACACCAGCCCAGGGGCAAGGACGAGAAGGCAGGAGGGGACAGGAAACATGGTAAAAGGGAATCCAATGTGGAGAAGGGGAGAGTGTTGATATGTCCTGTGGTTGGCAACCAATGTTACAAAATAACATGTTTATTAACTGTTTAATGAGAAACTAATTTGTTCTGCAAACCTTCATCTAAAGTACAATAAAAAAACCACACACACACAAGGAGAAAAAGTTAAATATTTTAATGTATTGTTAACATTCATTTCCATTAAAATATATTCACGGTACTTAAACCCCTACCAATTCTTGAACTGGCTATTCCTTCTATTGATATACAGCTACTCACCTCTCAGAGGTTAGCGATTTAAGAATAATTGTTATAACAATAATTTACTTAGATACTGATTTTCCCTGAGCAGAGAATTACATATGCAAAACTAAATTTATAACTGCATTTTGTTGATACTTTATATTTTACTTTCCTATTCTAACATTTGGAGTCCTGGTGGTGCAGTGGTTAAGAGCTATGGCTGCTAACCAAAAGGCTGGCAGTTTGAATACACCAGCTGCTCCTAGTATTATGGAAACCTGGAATTTTACAGTGTAATTTTAGAATCTGCAAGTATTAAAAATACATTGAGTGAAACTGAACCTCAAATCATTATAACCTGTTGCCATAGAGTTGATTCCGACTATAGCAACAAGTCATTATACTTTATAGTAATTAAACGCATGTCATTTTCTATATACTTATGCAGTTCAAATTATATTAAGCATCTAAATGTGCTCTGTAAGTCTTAGTTTGGTTTAAAGTTCTGACGTCACTAATCACTGTTCATTAGTAAAATAAAGTTTATCTTAGAAAGTTATCTTAAGTTACATAAATTTTAAGTACCTAGAATTTTAATTAACAAATTTGGTGAAGTTAAATTTATTATTCTTACCCTCTCCTATTTTATATATGTTCTTAGTAATAGTTTCTAGTTCCTATTACAGTGAGAGTGTTGGACTGGGTTATACAGTGCAGACTATTGTAGATTAATTAGCTGTGTAACTTTAACCAATTAATGAAATTCACTTTTCAAGACTTCCTTTCTTCACCTATAAAACGAGGACCGTGAACTACATATATTATTCTTAAGGTGTCTCCCAGTTCTAACACCACAGTATAGTGTCAAACTATAAAATTTGTATATTTATAAGCTACTTCTTAAAACAATTTCAAAACAAGCTTTGGAAAATGTGAGTTTCTATGTTGCAAGCTTGTGAATTACTACAATCTACCTTCTCTACAGTCTTACTGATTGAGTTCTAAAATATGCTCATTTCATAAAAGCTTCTTAGAATGTGCTGAAATAAGATCAAAACCAAGACAATGCATTTGAGTATAATAAATATTGTTGGTAATGATTATATAATTTTGCTAATGTAGACACATTCTTCCTACAAAATGATTTAAAGTCAGTGTTTTATTAAATATGTAAACCTAACTAGGATATATTTAATATCTGACTTTGAGAAGTCCTTTCAAACAGGTTTCATCTCAGTTAAAAAAAAAAACAGAGAATCTTAATTTGCTTTAAGTACAACCTGGAATATAACTTACAAGTAAACAGATAAGCTAATTAATTGGCTTAAGGAGGCAGCCTCAAACACAACGGCATGTTCTCACTTAAGCTCTTCCTGCATGAGGGTGTGGTATTCGAACTCATTAGATTTATTTGTTAAAACAGAATCTTCTTAATACCAGTCAAATTAGACTAGAAGCAACATTATAACAACACTGTTACTAGAACAAAGGAACCAGGAGGAGAGAGTAAGTGGGACTGTGATGGGAAGATGGGCAAAAATCAGCCAGTGGCAACTTACAGAATTTGTATGGTAATAAAAAGATTTGAAATCAATACAAACTCTAAATTCATTAAAATTCTTTTGGTTCATTTCTCAACTAAAGAACTTTAATGATTGGTCTAACGCTTACAAGCAACATTAGGAAAACTGACTAAAATTCAGATTTATTCACATTTCTAGAACATACTTCAGACATGATTTCTCTTATTAGAAATATGGTTTTATGCAATAAAATTGTGAAGTATGACCAAAAAAAAACAATTTTTTTTTTTTTTTTGAGAAGGCTGACTGAAATTTAACAAAATCGGAGGTGAGGATGAATTTATAGAAATATGAATTCTGTAGTCAAGACGAAAAGAAACTATTTTTTTAGATCTAATATAATATTTTGTATTGTGACACTCTAAGAGCCCTGAATATTTCTAACTTCACTTGAGGAATAAGTGGTAGTTAAACAACAAATAATATTTAAACAAAGCCTGATTTTTTTAATTTAGAGATTGGCGTTCATTCCTATCCAGTGTTTGATTAACTGATGTGCAATAGCTCGGCTTGGTGGCACAAAGAATGCCTGCTGCTTCCCTTTGGTCAGAACATCTATGACCTAAAATGTACCATAAGAAAATGTATTAGGATTTCATCACTATCATATTTAAATACTATTTCCACACTTATGCAAGTCAAATAACATATGATTACTTTTATGGTGAGTAACAACTGTAGAAAGTGACAACATCCATATTCACAATGCAAAATTTTCTACAGTATTTTTATTTGCTTCAATGAGTTAGTGAGTCAGCTTTTAAAATGATCCAGAAAGATATATTCCCTTATGAAAATGAGATCAAGAAAAAACAAAATATATACTCCATACTTAATTTCAAACCAAAAATCAATTTTGGGGACAGATTTTCTTTTGTAAAATTAAAATAAAAAATCTAATTTCTACTTTTTTGGGATTAGATATAAAATAAAGTTAATTTTATTTAGGCAAAGTCAGAAAGAATTCCAGGCCCTCATTACTGAAAAATTTAGCCATTTGTTTTTTATATAAATGCTTTGAGTCATGCCAAACACAGACAAGTACTTTATTATTAATTTAGGATGACATTTTCAAAAGTTTTGGGAGTGTATCTTGGTTATACAGTTATATCATTCTTGCTCTTAATTACATTTTAAAATGAATAAGAATTTTAAAAAAACTGTAAGTAGTTTTACTGATGTTTTTTGAGAGCTACTTGTTTTAATGCTATAAACTAAAATATAAGAATGTCTAACATTCCTGTTTCTCATTTCTGAAATAATGTTTACCCATTTTAAGTACACTGAAAGGCATTACCATTGATCTGAAGGAATGGCATTTTGGAATTAGAAAATGGCACAGAATCATCATTACTAGACGAATCTCACAGAATGAGTTAATAGAGGACACATTAGTGAACACATTCTCTTTCTCTATGAAAATAAGAAACATGGTGATCCATGCATGATGAGAGGATCATGGCCATTCACTCAACTTGCTGAAAATATGCATCCTTGCTGCATGCCCAAACTGATACAGTCAGAGAACAATCAATTGAAGAAGAAAATTAAATTGAACTTTACCTGTTCTCTAGTGAACCAGCGGGCGTCCTCTATTTCATTCTTGTCAACTTTAATTTCTGTAGACACTGCCACAGCTAAGCAACCAATCATTAAGGAAGAGGGCATTGGCCACGGTTGACAAGAGACATACCGAACATGCCCAACTTTGACTCCACTTTCCTCTTCTACTTCTCTTCGAACAGCATCTTCTATTGTCTCCCCTAACCAAAAGGGGCAAAAGAACAAGTAGCTGATAAACATGCCCTGGACATTTTGTGCTCTGAATGGTTCAAATGTCTGAAAATCAATCTGGACAGGAACCCAATTCAAAGAACCAGAAAGCAGAGCCTAAAACTAGATCGGAATTCAAGAAAACATTAATTTTTTTTTAAAGTGTATCATCACTTACAGAATATCACAGTCAACCAGAAACTTTTCATTTCTTAAAGGTTCAAATTTACCAGTTATATTAAAAAATAATAGTAATGTCTCTAACTATCCAGCACCGATACTGCCGAAGCACTATGTAAACACGTAATTACTACCTCATTTATGTATCATCACTAAACAGTTATAAATTTTCACTGCATAATTTTTACAAGTGACTAATCCTCTCCTCATAAAAATTTTAAAACTTTTTTTTTACTATGTTATAAAACAATTATTGGAGATAACTCTCTTAAAGTCACTGAAAATTTAAAAATCACATAAAACAAAACTCAATACTTTTTCTTTCTAAGCAATTATTGTCCTCTAGATGACTGCTGACTTAACCAGGAAAAAATGATGCCTATAAATGTATTTTATATTTCTGATTCGTTGGACTTGAAAATTAAAATAGAAGGAACATTTTCTAAGTTAAGTGTATCTGGAAATTTAGACATACTTTATTATTCAAATACACCTTTCTATTTTTAATACAGTGATAAATTTCTTACATTAAGAACTTATGGTCATCAAAATAAAATACATAATGGAAAGGTAAGCCATGAACTAGCAAAAGATATTTGCAAGACCATAGGTAACACAAGATTAGCACAGAATACATATAAAGAACTCCTAAAATCAACAAAGAAAATATTAAACAACCAACAGGAAAACAGGCGAAGGATATAAACAGGTAAATTCAGAGAAGGAGAAGCTTGATGTTTAATATATACCTGAAAAAGATACTCCATCAGCAGCTCCATCATTATCAAATGAAAACCACAATGACATATTTCATACCCACCAGACTGGCAAATTAAAAAGTCTGAAATTCCTAACTTGGTGAAGATGTGGAATAATAGAACACTGCAAATACTGCTGGTGGGAGTGTAAATTGGCAGACTACCTCAGAGAGCAAGTTGGCAATATCTAGAAAAGGTTAAGATGCTCACATCCTATGAGCTAGCAATTCTACCCCTATGTATATAGCCTAGATAACTCTTGCAAATGTGTACAAGGAGAAGTATAAGAATATCCACTACAGTATGGTTTGTGATAGCAATAATGTTAAGATAAACTATATGTCCATCAGCAGAATGGATAAATGAATTGTAGACTATTTATAAAATGGAATACTATACAGCAGTTAAAATGAATGACCTAGAGCTACTAGAAGCAGTATAGTGATTAACAGCATGGACTTAGCAGCCAGATTGCTCAGGTCTGAATCCCTGTCCTATCACTTATTAGCTGTGTGATCTTGGGCAAGTTATTTAGTTCTGTAAAATTTCTGCATTAGTACCTATTTCATAAGGTTGTATGAGGATCATGGAGCCCTGGTGGCGCAGGGGTTAAGGGCTCAGCTGTTAACCAAAAGGCTGGCAGTTCGAATCTACCAGCTGCTCCTTGGAAACCCTATGGGGCAGTTCTACTCTTTCCTCTAGGGTTGCTATGAGTCAGAATTGACTCAACGGCAAAGGGTTTTTAGTTTACGAGGATCAAAATTTAATATATGTAAAGCAATCAGACTGAATTATTAAATTATGATCTTCAAAGGGTTTTCAGTTTATGAGGATCGTAATATATATAAAACAATCACAACAGAGCCTGGCACTACATATATTTACTACTACTATTATTATTACCTCACAATACTGGAAGTTGAGTTTAAACTCTCATTTGTTAATTAGATATATTCATTCATTTCACAAATATTTACTGAGCTCCTACTACATGACAAGCAGTGCTCTAAGGGTTTGGGATATAGCAGTGAATAAAGTCCCTGTTCTTATGAAACTTATACTCTAGTAAAAACAGATAATAAACAAATAAATATATGTCAGGTGGTGATTAGCGCTGTAGGGAAAAATAAGGCAGAGTGAAAGGGGTTGTGAATGCAGTGTGTAGTGGCTAACTAGTAGTATATTTAGGGCAGTCAGGGAAGGCCTCTTTGAAAAGGTGATGGTTGAGCCTAGTACAGAAGAAGTGAGCTATAAACCATGCAGATACCTGTGACAAAAGCAATATATAAAAGATATATATATATATACATATATATGTATAAATAGAAAACACTGAATTTTTAATAAAACAATAAAATTATTCCCCTGGTAAAAACATAAAAGTTGTATCATTTAAAATACATAGAAACTATTTTAAAGTATCACAACTTCATAATAATTTATGTGAGATTATTTCTCAAATGCTATCTAAATTTGTTTAGAAAATAGAAGTCAAATGAAAGTTATTAACAAAAATTATTAATAAAAGGCTTACCAGGTTCAATAAATCCAGCAAGGCAAGTAAACATGTCCGGGGGAAATCTTTTCTGCCTGCCTAAAAGACATTTGGTCCCATCTGGATGAATAACTTGCATGATTACTACCGGATCTGTTAAAAAAAAAAAAAAAATTAGGTATCTAAATTACAGGAAAAAAATAATTTAGACTCACTTTGCAAAGTCTCCATCTTGGAGCACAATATCAAGATATCTCCTGTGGGAACAAGACTCTTGTTACAAGACTTTTTTTCTGCTGTGATGCAGGTGAAGATGAAGTATCTGAGGGAAATTGCATGGAATACTGTCAGTAAGCTGAAGGAAGAACATTTCTGCCTTCCGCCCCATCTTAACAGCAACATTGACTGTACTCCTGGAATACCAGGCACGTTCTTTTTTTTAATTAAATTTTAATTTTTACCATTGTAATTTTTACCATTTTTACCTTTTAAATTTTTACCATCGTAAATAAAATAAATTTCCATCTTCCCTCTATGTCAATCCCTAACAAAATGGTTTTAAAAGCTAATGTGGCTCAATGATTAAGTTTGCCTTAGCCATTACAATTAAAAATAAATTAAAAAATGACAGTTCATCCCTCTAGAAGTCCAGCAAATTCTCCTCAGTAGCACGACTGAGAATCAGGAATTAAATGTAAAACACTTTTCAGCAGCAAAAACAGATGCTACTAAGCCATGCCCTTTAGTCCCAGGAGACCTCCTCAGGTGATGCTGAGTCTATTCTTTTTTCACAGTTTTAAGGGGCTGTGTCATCAAATTTCCAAACCCAGAGAATACTCAAAAATAGCAATTAGAAGAAGAAGAGAAGGTACAGGCAGACATCAGCAGTAGTGGGAAGCCAGCTCCAGGCTGTAATGCTTTGGTGATGCCTAAAACAGGCACTGAATTGTTGAGGCTTTTTAAACTCTCCACTAAGTGGATCCAGATTGGTGGGCTTCTTGAAGTCGTATCTCAATACATCAAATTTATACTGATTAACCAGAGCTAAGGAATGGCTAATTATGTACGTCTTTTACTTAAGAAGCCATGCAAATATGTAATACTTCAATATTTATAATCTTAATGGTTAACTTAAACATGATTTTTTAAAAAAGGTAAACTCTTTAGTTCCTCAAAAACTTGTCTCTCCAGAATATTCCCCAAGATTCCAGATGGCTGAGATTTCACTGTAAATGAGAAGGCTTACCAACTCTTGGATATGATGTATTGTGAACACCATAGAGGCTAGGACAGTCTTCTTTTAAACACACTCTTTTATAGCCACCGTCTTCAATTCTAGTTGCACTTCCACAGGTTGGGCAGAACTTATACCGACTGTGCCAGGCAAGAACAGATCTTGCTTGAGCAACAACCCCTTTAAGAGATGGTACAAAAAATTTTAATTCTGTCACAATTGTAAAAAAAGTAAGCAGGCAAAATGTTTTTAGGCTGTAATAAAGACATACACTGTGTTTTCTGAGTATCTGTGTGATGGAAGGTTTTAGTACTCCTATTTTATGATGTGTATTTTTATTTTAAAATAAAAGGTTTAATTCTCCAGAAGACAAAAGAAAATTAAACTTTTTATGGAATGAATAAAATATTTCTCGTGTAAGGTTGGTGTATTAATATCGTACACACTTTATTAGATCAAGCTTTTACTATTAATGATTTTTATATTTTGGGTATACATGATTCTAGCCAATAGTGACTTTTATAAAAATATCACACGACAAAGGTAGTTAAGACTTCTGTGTTTCCCTCCAAAGAAAATCTAAGAAACTGTAGGAACACTCTTTTCCTTGGTGACTACACAATTGCTGATTCATGTCCCTGTGGGATGTATCGTTGACAACTGGAGACCGCATACAATATTAAAAAAAAACAAACAGAAAACCCATTGCCACTGAGTCAATTCTGACTCATAGCAATCCTATCAGACAGAGTAGACTGCCCTATAGGGTTTCCAAGGAGCAGTTGGTAGATTTGAACTGCAGACCTTTTTGTTAGCAGCCGAACTCTTAACCACTATGCCTCCAGGGTTCCAGTATAAAAAAACTACATCTAAAAGATTTGTAGTTAAACTTGACGGCAATGGGTTTTTTTTTTTTTTTTAAATGTTTATGAAAAAAATGCCTTAGAGAGTAAATAGAATATATATATGTATCCTTTGGCTATAACTCTTACCTTGGTGTTTCAAAAAGACTATGATCTGGCCAGAAATATTACAATTGTGGCAATATTACTAGAAATGCTACATTTCAAATGCCTGACAAACTTGCTCTACTGAAAATACATTATTTGGCATCAACTAGTTGCCATCAAGTCAATTCCAACTCATGGTGACCCCAAGTGTTTCAGAGTAGAACTGTGTTCCATAGGGTTTTCAGTGGCTGATTTTTCGGAGGTAGACTGCCAGGCCTTTCTTCTGAGGCACCTGTGGGTGGACTCAAACCTCCAAGTTTTCAGTTAGCAGTTGAGTTGGTGCATTAACCATCTGCACCACCCAGGGACTCCGATTTGGCCTAAAGATTTCTGAAAGAAATAAACAGCAACAACAATACTGTAAATTGGGAAAAAATGTAAACTAACAATCCAGAAGTAAAAACAAATGTAATGCTGAAATTCAGTGATCCACAGGCAACATTAACTATCTCCCTGCTATGCTACTTTGTGATATATACTTTACACTAGAATGTCTACAGTATTTTAATATCATTTCAATAAGAAAAGATAACATTTATACTGAGTACTTACTGTGTGCCAAGCATAATGCAAAAAAACATACATATCTATAGTTATTTAACGTTTACAACAAGCCTATGAGGCAGGTACTGTCATTATCCCCATTTTATAGAGGAGGAAACTGATGCACAGGGAGATTAAGTAACTGTTTAATGTCATACAGCAAGCTGGCAAAAGAACTTCAATTTCCTCACTAGTTTAAAAAAAAAAAAACCTAGACTAGTTCATTTCTAAGATATTTTTGAGATGTAAAATTATATATATAGCTCCAAAGAAAAGATGTTTTCTTTTAAAACGCCAGTGATTTCTCCATGGGGGTAGAGAATAAAACGTACCACTCCAGCCTTCAAGGAGGAGGTGTCTATGCAGTCTCTGGAAGGGCCTCTACATCACCTAAGGGATGGTGGCCTCTGACAAGAGACCCTTTCCTCACCTCCCATTAACTCTTCAATCTATTCTATGCTAACTTCTGTTCCTTACACTCCACTGACACTCTTCTTGTCAAAGTCACAAATAACTTCACATCACTTGAACCAAAGAACCTTTTAAAAAAAAATCTGTCCTCATCTTACTCAAATTCTCAGCAGCACTCAATACACCTGACCACTCCCTCCTTAAAACACTCTGCTCTTTTGGTTTCCTTAAGCACTTTGTCCTGGTTTCCTCCACCTATGGTCACACAGTCTCCATCACCTTTGTTGACTCCTCTGCTTCTACCTGACTTCTAAATTTAGGAGTATTCAGGCGTGATTCTGTGGCTTTCTTTCCTTCTTCCTCTCAACTCTGTAATCTCAGTAATTTCCTGGGATTTAAATACCACCTTGTGTTGATGACTCCCATATAGGTTTCTCCAGTTCAGATCTCTACTCTGAATTCCAGATTCTAATACCCTTCTCTAAAAGTCAGCATGGCCAAAACTGAACTCTTGGTTTATTTATTCCAAGTTTGTCCTGCTTCCCTTGCTCTACCCATCACTCTACATCTTTTTTTTTTTTAATCAAGAAATGGTATGAGTATCTACCAAATTACTAAATTCTCAAACCTAGCAGTCATCCTTGATCCTTTCTGTCATTCCTGTATGTTTCATACCCAACCCATCAGCAAGTACTATCAGTTTTATCTCCAAAATATATCTTGACTGTGCCCCTTTCTCCATCTCTATTGTTACCTTAATTTAGGCCTTAGTCCAAGTTACCATCATCTCTCTCTTAAAACTGGGTCAACTTACAGATCAATCCTCAGTTCTACCTGAAGAATATCTCAAATTCTCCCTTTTTCTCCACTGCCACTACTCCAATCCCAGCCACTGTAATCTCTTACCTGGGCTGTTGTAATCCCCAATTCCCTAACAAGACTCCTGGTTTTCACACTTAATTACCTACAATTCATGCTCTATGGGATAGTCAATGTCAGGTTTTTTGTTTTGTTTATTTAACGTAAATCATATCATATTCCAACATTTAATGACACTTAGAATAAAACTCTTCTTCCCATGGTCTATAAGGTCCTGCACGAATTGGCATAGTCAGCAACAGAAAATAAAAGTCAAGACCTTTACCATCATGCTCAGTGTACAGTAGGTAATCAACAATTATTCATTCAATAATTGAATGAAACGAGCATGCATTAGGGTTAGTTCTGGGGAAACTAGTCTTGGCTGATTAAAACTGCTGTAACTGTCCAGGAGAGTATTTCCCTAGGATCAGAACTCTAAGAAGACTCTAATGAAGATGGACTCATTTCACTGCTTATGGAAAAAAGCGTGTCTCCTGGAAACTGCAGATAGACACAACTCCAACCCAGTTCCAAAAACCAGATTATTATCAATACATGTAAGCAATGTTCACTTCTTACCAGCTTCCTTTTCTTTTAATTGTAGAAGTGCTGGCATTGGAGGATGAAGGAAATAACAATTTTCATGTCTTTGCTTAAATTCTTCAGCAGCAATCTGACCTATACCTAGAGCAAACCAGGCAACCAAGCCATCTTCCTCTTCTTTTGGGACTTCCTCAGCATAACTCAGTAACTCTTTTTTCATTTCAAGTTCTACTCCAAGGAAAATCAAGGTGATCTTCTCAGGCTGGGCCAAATAACCCTTTACATCTGTGTAGTTCAGCTGACAAAGCCTGACTTCCGGCTGTTGGAAACTTTCTTTATTGCCACCTAGAGTAACCAAGGGATTTAAATCTGAGAAAAGGATATAAACTGTGGCTGGATGGCTTTCTTTAGCTAGTAACCAGTCAGAATTATTTCTTTTTTCACTTTTCCGGTCCAGTAGTGTCCTGCTAAAATAATTTTCACATTCTTCCACTTCATTGGTTAGGAACCAAGGCTTCTTCCCACCTTTAGCATTAGCTAACAAATTAGCTATATGCTTATAACCCCAAAATTTAGCAATATCCAGTGCAGTCTGCTTTGATTTGTTGACAATGGACCTGTCACACCTACAGATGAAAGGAAAAATTGCGGAAGAAAAATAAAATAGGAAGTAAACATTTTCTCTAGTAAATATGTCAATAAAATATTTCCAGATGCACATTGTAGCCCCTCTATTTAATGATTCTTGGAAGAAAGGACTGGCGATCCACTTCTGAAAAGAGCACAGCCATTGAAAACCCTAAGGAGCACAGTTCTACTCTGAAACACATGGGATTGCCATGAGATGGAATCAACTCAAAGGCAACTAACAACAACAATCAATCTTTTAGGGGTATATATTTACTATTGGGAAAAATAAAAGAAATAAATTTTCTGGAGAATTACTTATAAGATAAAAAAGCAGTTAAGTTTTATGTGTTATACCAAAAAAACCAAACCTGTTGCCATCGAGTCAATTCTGACTCATAGGAACTCTACAGCAATGCTATAGGATACAGGAGAACTGCCCCATAGGGTTTCCAAGGAGCAGCTGGTGGATTCAAACTGCTGACCTTCTGGTTAGCAGGTGAGCTCTTACCCACTACCGTGTTATAAGGAATTACTAGAATTCTGCAAAGAGTCCTTGATAGTTGTGGTATATAGATTTACATTTTCTACTTGGGGTGGGGGGAAGATCAGACTATCTCATAAATTTACTTTGCTATTAAGTATGAAGGGTTAATTTCTCAAGAAAAGATGTTGAACGTTTTTAGTTAGAAATTATGCTACATTTTTTTGTAACAAACCGGTCAATGCATTATTTACTAGCTCAAGGATATAAGGATGGCTACTAAAAACGTTTAAAAGGGAATATGTAATACAGAAATTAAACTACACATTCCTCCAAGTGGTACAGCTTAAAATGCTTACCCTTTCTCAAGCAGAAGCTGGACAACCTCTGGGTGCCCATTCCTTGCAGCATACATTAAGGCAGTCCAGCCATTTTCAGAAGTTTCATTGAGAAGAGATGGAGAATGACTGAGTATCGCTGTTAACTTGGCAATATCTCCTTCAGCAGCTGAACAGTGAAACTGGGAAATTATTTCCTTCTTTAGGTTTGCTTTCACAGAAGACATGTCTTCCTTAAAAAGAGGAAAATAGAAAAAAATTACTCATTTGAAATTCCTTTTTGTATCAATGGATAAATATTACCTGAGTACTCCTATATTTAGAATATTAATGGTTTTCCAAAGCAATATACTCTTCAAAGATAATTAGCAGTTAACCGTCATCACAGCAGACATTTCAAAATTGTTACCAGTTGAGAATTATAAATATAATTCAACATAGGGTTACATAAAATAATGTATAAGGCTTTGGTAACACAGATGAGGGGCCAATATCCTTAGGGAAGGAGCTGTCAGGTAAAATATTACAGGCAGGAGGGGAATATTTGAGGTAGACAGGGGTACTTCATTATGGAGCACAGGCAGGAGAAGACTAAAAGCACCAGATAGTAGCAGAGACAGAGGTTTTTAGCTGAGGCCAAACAGTATTCTTAGATTCTATCGTATCGAGTGCAGGTCCCTGCCCTCAGGGAAATTATGATCCTATATGTAATTATTCAGAAGCTTTCTAAATTTCACATGAAAACAATTTACTGCTTTACCTTGCACAATTAATTCTGCAATTCATCTGAGATTGAGTTTTGTGTACAGTGTGTGATAGAGGTTGTTGTTGTTGTGTGCCTTTGAGTTCATTCCGACTCACAGCAACCCCACAGGACAGAGTAGAACTGCCCCATAGGGTTTCCAAGGCTGTAATCTTTATGGAAGCAGACTGTCACATTTTTGTCCCACAGAGCAGCTGGTGGGTTCTAACAACTGACCTCTCAGTTAGCAGCAAACTGAGCTCTTAACCACTGCGTCACCAGGGCTTCTTGAGGTAGGGGTATGGGTACTTTTTTATGCACTGGATAATCCATATGACTCAGCATCATTCTTGAAATTACAATCTTTGTCTCACTGTACTGCAGTATTATACTTGTCATAAATCAGGTGATGATACATTTTAGATCCATTATTGGATACTGTTTTATTGGTCACTTTAGCTCTCCTTGAATCACAGCTTTTTTTAATCATTGACTTTCTATGTGTTTTGTCACTCTGTTTATTCAGTTAAGGGAAAGAAAAAAGGAAATAACTGTCCCATACCTCTTAATAAATCTTGCCTAATCATGGATTGAATGTGGCAAGGCACAAACCGAGCTTTTTTTATGGAAATGGTTCACGTGTCAGTTGTCTACGAAACGTCTCAAGATAATTTTTAGTAAAGTATCACTTTTTTTTCCCCATGAAATGATAACGTTCACCTCTTACGAAAATATCTGGGATTGTGGCTAGGCGTCTACCATGCCAAGTAATAAGTTATTTAGGCTAAAAAGAAGAAAAGGTTCTACCCCATAATTTTTGACAGTTGTTGTCTCCTGGGTTCTGAAACACCAAATTGGCTGATCAGTTTTGTAGTAAGAGTAATATGAATACAGTTTAGGGGGAAAAAAAATGGGCCCAAAAGATTAACTTTCTTATTTTGTATCTGTTCACATTTCCTTTTGGTATCTTTCTGCTACAAAAAATAAGTCAAAATTGTTCACAGGAATGGAAATATTTAGATAAAACTTAACATAGAAAATTTGTTTACAACTAAAATTCGGAGTGACTTCTATACTAGAAAAACATTTCTTAAATTTATTTTGACTTACTCCAGATTTACTTCACTTCAAAAATATAATGAGTAACAAAAGCTACAACTTTTGGGGATTTTATTCTGAAGCACAGGCGTACACTGACTCTTGTTCGGTCTCCTTCCAAGTTACCTTTCCGTGAAATTTATTTTTTTCCATAAAATCGTATTATACAGTTTCTTCAGTTAAGTTTACTTTGAACATAATTTTCACTGCCCTATCTTCTGAGGTCACGGTCACATCCTCACCCTCCCCATACTCTACCCCAAGTGATTGCAAAACTGTCCTCCAAAAATATTTCACTGCCTCAGTGAAATGCTGCTTACTCACAGTATTCTTATGAGAAAGGATGTGGAAAATGTACACTTTCACACTTAGCCTTCTCAGCAAAAAAGCCATCTATAAAAACTATTGCTCATTCCAAAGAGAAGCAGAGAAAAGTCTGAGATGCAGCTGTTCGATTTACTTTTTCAATTCTGATTGACAGGTCCTCTAGAAGGTAAGGATTCGAAGGCAGGCTGAAGTGATTCTGTCAGCTTAATGCTACCCTTGCTTTCCAAAAATAACACGCAATATTCTGAGAGATCATTTTAAATAATCTTAGATTTAAAGGGATTTTAGACTTCACCCAAATTAACATCCACTCTTTAACGATGTGTAACACTAGGCCCATGACTTGCCCAAGGTCACACGGTCCGAGAGGGGCTGGCTGTGACCTCAAACCTAGCTCTGCCACTTAAGTCACCAACTATCATTTAACTCTTTTCAATTCCTGGACACCAAAATTTAACCAATCAAGCACGACCCGTGCAGGCTCTCTTCAAATGGTCAAACTCCTTAAGATACGTTATATTCTTGCCACTACTGTGAGATTCCTTCTTTTAACGTGAAATCAACCCGAAGGACTTCCTTTGCCCCATCTGAAAGCTGGGACGAAACTCCACCAGCGGCTGGACACGCCGCGCCCCCGCCCCCTGCTCCTTCAGGGCGCCGCAGCCGAAGCTCCCGCGCTTGCGCCCGCCGCTCCAGAGCGAGGTTGCGCCACAAGACCCAGCAGGGCTCGGCCGGGCAGTGCGGTAGACCAAAGACCCCAAAGAACTAGTCATTGGTCCCAGAGGGGACACTGAAGCATAGTAATTCGCCGCTATGACTACTAACCCAAAGGTGACCAGGGCAGAAGAAACCGGATGTAGTTGAAGGACTGAGAAAATCCCGCTCTCACTTTTCCCGGCGCCGGATGGATCCTTCCTGACTTCCGGCGGAGTTCAGGTGTCCTCGCATGGCTTTGTGGGAGAGGTAGTTTGTAGAGGGATCGGCGGTGGGGCGGGGCTTGGGGTGGAGTTACTATGGGTGGGACCGGGCGGGAGGTCCAGGAGTGGGAGAAAGGGTCCTGGTTCAAGTTTTCCGTTGCCTGTGACCGAGATGTGTAGAGAGTGGTGTGGACGATGGGAAACTGTTGATCTGTGGAAACAGTTTTAAGTTTTCCAGTATTTCGCACCCAACTCCCCGGTCTTCTCTCCAACATAGTCTAATGTAACGGAGTCTTCAGAGCGTTCTTTGATGTTAAATAAACCTGGGATATTCGTTGGACCAGTTCGCTTATTTACGTGGCCTTAAGCAAGTTATTGACCTCCATAAACCTCAATCTCCAGATGTGGAAAACGATACCTCCTTGAGTTGTTATGAGGTTTAAGCAGGAAAATGCATCAAAAGCTGTTAGGACAATGCTAAACGCAGAGCTAGCACCCAAAACACAATTATTATTGTTATTTATCATTTCAATTCCTGCTCTCTCATGCCCCAACACCTACAGAAAGTTATATGAGTTCAAGATTAGAAAGCTAGGTGTTGGCAGTCTTTTAACTCCCAGCTGCCTCCTTGGCAATCAGCAACAGCTACAGAAGCCTTAAGGTTGATCATTGCTTCCTGCCTGGAATTTACATGTTGGAAACTCCTCCTCACAGTGAAGTTGTATAAACCACTCAATTTTAACTTTATGCTTCTTTCTGTGAGTAGTTGTTTTCAGTTTTTAATTATTTTAATGATTAGATAGGAAGTCAGAAATATTGCTTTAATTAACTCACTTTTTAAAGTGAGAATATCAAGATTGAATACCCAATGTCGGTATACAAACATATATTAAAGTAAATAGATTAGTATAATGGACCCTCAGGTATTATCCAGCATCAACTATTATCAATATATGCCCTCCTCCCAGCCTTTTGGATTCTTTTGAAGTAAATTGTATATACTATAGTAATTCATTAATATTTAAAAATAAACTTTTTGGAGTTATGAGTATATATTTAAAAGATAATGACTGTTAAGAACGTAACTGCAGTATTCAGTCTGACTAAAATTTTAACAAAAATTCTTAATATCGTAAAAGAGACGTTCAATATTAAAATTTCCTAAATTGTCTCATAATTTTATTTTATATTTGTCTTAGTTTCCTAGTGCTGCTGTAACATAAATACCACAAGTGGGTGGCTTTAAAGAGCAGAAATTTATTTTCTCATAGCTTTGGAGGCTAACAGTCCAAATCAGAGTCTAGGCCATGTGGATTCCTTTCTTTTCAGTAGCCCTGGATGTTCCTTGGTTCCTTGGCTTGTAGATGATCCTCACATGGCATCTGTCTTCCCCCATGTGTATGCCCGTGTGTCTCTATGTCCATTCTGCTTTTTATAACTCAGAAGTGATTAGGTTTAGGATTCATTCTACATAGGTATGACTTCAACAGATTAGTTGGCTACACTACATTAAACTGCATTATGAAAGGGTATTATATTACCTTACATTTGTTGCTGTTAGTTGCCATTGAGTCAGCTCTGACTCATGAAATGTTGCCTGGTCCTGTGCCATCTTCATGATTATTGGTATGTTTTGAGTCCATTGTGTGGCTACTATATCAATCCATGACATTGAGAGTTTCCCTCATTTTCCGTGACCCTCTATGGAGAGTCCCTGACTTAAAAAGGGGTTCCCTTCCAACAACTCCATGGTCGTAAGTTGGTTATGATGTAAGTCAAATACTTCTTTTTTCTTTTTTAGTTTTCATTATTATGCCTTTTATTATAAGTATCTTTATAAATCTGATCTTTGAACATCTGCAGGTGACCATTTGAGAATGGTAACATCAGCAAATTATGCACTGCAACATTGTATGTAATACGTATTACTAGTGGTAAGATGTACAAAAACAACAACAGATGGTCCTAAGTGTGGTTTGTTGTAATTCAAATTGTCAGGAACGACCTGTACTTTATAAAATATGATGTGCTTTTCTAGCAATTGGTCTTTTGTCATAATGTGTACAATGTAAGTGAGCTGACATCTTGCCATTCTTGCTTCTAAGAAGAATTCTTGTTGTATTTCTTTTAACATTGATTCATTTTTTGGCAATCCACGATACATTCAATATTATTTGCCAGCACCACAATTCGAATGCATTAATTCTTCTGTCTTCCTTTTTTATTTTCCAGCTTTTTTCCTTGCATATGAGATGACTGAAAAGACCATATCATGAGTCAGCTGTACCTTAGTCATCAAAATGACATCTTTGCTTTTTAAAACTTTAAAGAGGTCTTTTTAAAGCAGATTTTTCCCAATGCAATGTTGTTGATTTTTTCCATTCTTGATTATTATTATTTTTTTATTGTACTTCAGGTAAAAGTTTACAGAACAAATAGTTTCTCATTAAACAGTCAGTACATATATTATTTTATGACATTGGTTAACAACCCCACGACATGTCAACACTCTCCCTTCTTGACTTTTTTTTTTTTTTTGGTGAAAATATACATAGTTAAAGATACACCATTTCAAAAATTTCTACATGCACAATTTAGTAACATCGGTTATGTTCTTCCAGTTGTGCTCCTATTCTCACTGCAGATGAAGGTTTACAGAACAAAATAGTTAGTACACATGTTGCCCTAAGACAATGGTTAACAACCCCACTACATGTCAGCACTGTACTTACTCAACCTTGAGTTCCCTGTCACTAGCTTTCCTGTCCCCTTCTGCCTTCTAGTCCTTGTCCCTGGACTGATGTGCCTCATTAGTCCCATTTTGTTTTATGGGGCTGTCCAATCCCCGGCTGAACGGTGAACCTCGGAAGTAACTTCACCACTGAGCTAAAAGGGTGTCTGGGGGTCATACTGTCGGGGTTTCTTCAGTCTTTTTCAGGCCAGTAAATCTGGTCTTTTTTCTGTGTGTATTAGAATTTTGTTCTACATCCTTATCTAGCTCTGTCCAGAACCCTCTGTTGTAATCCCGGTCAGAGCAGTCAGTGGTGGTAGCCAGGCACCGTCTAGCTGTACTGGACTCAGTCTGGTGGAGGCCGTAGTAGCTGTGGTCCATTAGTCCTTTGGACTAATCTTTTCCTTGTATCCTGTTGTTTTCATTCTTCCTTGCTCCCGAAGGGGTGAGATCAGTGGAGTATCTTAGATGGCTGCTTACAGGCTTTTAAGACCCCAGACGCTACTTACCAAGGTAGAATGTAGAACATTGTCTTTACAAACTGTGTTATGCCAATTGAGCTAGATGTTCCCAGAGACCATGGTCCCCATAGCCCTCCGACTAGCAATTCAGTCCCTCAGGGAGTTTGGATGTGTCTATGGAGCTTCCATGACCTTTCCTTGTACAAGTTGTGCTGGCTTCCCAAGTATTGTGTATTGTCTCAAGCTTCACCAAAGATACTACTTATCTATTGTCTATTTAGTATTCCCTCCCACCCCTCCCATCCCTCATAACCAAAAAAGATTGTTACTTTTTGTGTGTAAACTTTTTTCATGGGTTTTTACAATAGAGGTCTCATACATATTTGTCCTTTTGTGATTGACTTATTTTACTCAGCATAATATCCTCCAGTTTCAACCATGTTATGAGATGCTTCACAGATTCACTCTCCGTCTCTTTATGGACGCATTGAAGCCATTTACATTCAGTGTTATTATTGATAAATGTGAGTTTATTGCTGTCATTTTGTAGTGCTTTTTTTGTGGTGATGACGTTTTCTTTGTTCCTCTTACTCTCCTGTGCTGAATTCCTTTTGTTTGTGGATTTTTTTTCATTTCTTTCATTTTTGTAGGTTTTGTTTTTACTGAGACTTTATGTTTTTCCTCTTTATTTTTATGAGTATGTTTGTTACCTTTCTTTGTGGTTACCGTAAAATTTACCCTTATCTTTCTAAGTTTGAAGCAGTCTATTATTACTTGATATTGCCTTGCCTTCCTCTCCATTAGAAGGTTCTATACCTACACTGTTTATTCCCTTTTATTGTTCTGATGTTGTTGTCATTTACAGATTAACTGCTCTGATTCCCTGCTGTATTTCTTTTGGTTTTGGATAGTCCTTCAGAGTTCATTTCCTGCATTGGTATCTGGCTGGTACGATCCTTCGTCCTGTGAGCTGAAGTTTGTTGTCAGATCGAAGGACTTCCTTTAATAATTCTTGTAAGTTTTGTTTTGTTTTTACATATTCCCTTAATTTCTGTTTATCTGGAAATGTCCTAATTTCCCCCATCATATTTGAACAAGAGTTTTGCGGGATATATTATTCTTGGCTGGCAGTTTTTTCCTATCAAGGTTTTATATATGTCATCCCATTGCCTTCTTGCCTGCATGGTTTCTGCTGAATAATCTGAGCTTAGTCTTATTGTTTCTCCTCTGTATGTG
>NW_004443968.1:20355651-20371884 GCF_000243295.1 Trichechus manatus latirostris
GGGCATTCAGTAGTAATTTTTCTCGTTTACTGATTTTACATTGGTTTGTTTCATCCTTTTTTTTTTTTTAATTTGGCTATATCTGAGCAGGTGGACTGTGTGTTCTTTGTTGTTTGCTCATCTGTGGGCACGATACTTTTCACCTCCTTCTCCAATTGGCAGGGTCAGTTGCTCAGATATGGTAGAGCAGGGCAGGTCTAGCTGAAGAGGAGTTGCTGGTATGGGTTGTTTATGGCACTTAGTACAGCCACCAGGGTGGGTTGGTAATCTGTGCAGGGCAGTTTCCAGTAGGCCATGCCTGTGCTGCTTGGTGGTGTGATGTTAAGTGCACGGTGCAGGTAGGCAGGATGGAGGGGGGAGATTGTGATGTCTGGAGCTAACATGGATATGGGAGAGAGGAGAGAGGAACAAGAGCCAAAAAAAACCATACAAACAAACAAAAAAGAGTGCTAGGGTGCTTGCCGTTGGAGTGGAGAGATGAGAGACTATGAAATGGAGAAAAACAAAAAGGGGAAGAAGAAGAAAAGAAAGAATGAATAAATAACAATTAGAAAGAAAAAAGAAAAGAATACCTTCCAGGGTTGCCACCGGTGCGGCTATGCGGTCTGGGGAAGTTGTTCCCAGGTGTTGAAGTACAGCCTGGCTAGAAGGCGTAGAGGTGTCACACAGCACCAGGTGTTCAGGTGACAGGAAGAGAAGGAAGGTATAGAGAGACGAGAAACTGAGTAATGAAGAAAGACAAAAAGGGAAAAAAGAGGGAAAAGAAAACAAAACAAATAAAAAAAGAACAAGAAACCCCCCTCAAAACAACAACAACAACAACAAAATCCATGAAAAAAGAAATGTCCTCAGGGATCCCTCTGTGCATCTGTGCAAGCTGAAGGGGTAGGTCCCAAGCCGTGCATCACTGCCCGGCCAGAATGGGCTTCCAACTCGAGAAAATAAAAAGAAACCAAACAAACAATTCAAAGCAAACAAACAAGAAAAGCCCCGGGATCCCAACAGCGTGGTAACACAGACCAGGAGGCAGATCCACACTCAAGTGGAGCTCCACAGCCCCTCAGGAAGAAGCAAAGATGGCGCACGGAGCCACGTATCTGAGCGGAAGGAGGGGGAGGTGGTGAGAAGTAAGGAAGAAATCAAAAGAAGGGGAAAAAAGCAACACCAGCAGCCAACAAATGGCGCTCAGGGAGTTAGCCAGTGTGGGCGGGGGGAATCCAAGCAGCCGGTGCTTCCCGGCCAAAAGACTGTGGCCGTGGGAAGCAGAGGAGGCCGAGTGGGGGTGAAGAAGTGTGGGGGGTGGGAAAGTGTATATCGCTGTTTATCGGTTGTTCTGTCTCCTGCTGGAATCTCCATGAAGCTGCTTTCTCGTACCCCTATTTGCTGGTCTCCTATAGGTGTCCAAGATGGCGGATCGGAGCTGCGTTAGCTAGTAGGGGACCTCTGCATGTATGTCTCCTCACTTTCTGTTCTCTGTCAGTTTCTTATTACATTTGGTGCTTGGCTGAGTTCTTTATCTCTTCATTTGATGTTTAGGGTTTCAGGATTGCTGTTTTTTCTGTTTGGCTGTTTTTTGGATCTTTACTTTGGAGGGACTGCGTGGTGCTTCTGCCTAGAGCGCCATGTTGCCAGAAGTCTGTTGTTTGATTTCTTGACTGAAGCTTACATGGACAGTGTATTAGTCACCTAGTGCTGCTACAACAGAAATACCACAAGTGGATGGTTTTCCTGAAGAGTTTATTTCCTTACAGTAAAGTAGGCTAAAAGTCCAAATTCAAGGTGTCTGCTCCAGGGGAAGGCTTTCTCTCTCTCGGCCTTCTCATCAGTGTTCCCCCAGACTGAGAGCTTCTCGGCGCAGGGACCCCGGTCCAAAGGACACGCTCTGCTCCTGGCACTGGTTTCTTGATGGTATGAGGTCCCCCTGTCTCACTGCTCACTTCTGTCTTTTATATCTGAAGAGATTGCCTCAGGACACAATCCAGTGTTGTAGATCCAGTCCTGCCTTACTAACACAACTGCCATCCATCCTCCCTCATTAACATCATAGAGGCAGAATTTACAACATAGGAAAATCACACAGTACCAGGAATCATGGCCCAGCCAAACTGATATATACATTTTTTGGGGGACGTAATTCAAACCATGACAGACAGTGATTGTTGATCCAAGTAGAATGAAATTGTTGACAACTTCCATTTTTTCTCAATTTATCATGATGTTGTTTATCAGTCCAGTTGTGAGAATTTTCCTTTTCTTCCCATTCAGGTGTAACCCATACTGAAAGTCTTTGACCCTCCTGTAACGCAATTACATTCTATTACATCTGTTGCTGAACCAAGTAGGTCCCTGCCCAGTGTGCTGTGAAGCCAAGAGACAAGACGCACCGAGTTCTGAGGAAAGAGAAATTAGTTTATTGCAGAGCAGCAATGCAAGGAGCAAGGGGACTTACCCAGATCTGCCTCCCAAAGCAGGGGCTAGGCGACAGCCTTCACTGGGATTCTAATCTATGAAGTTATTCATATTCATCAATTTTCTGGGAAATCTCATACATAGGTAATTTGGGGCAGAGAGAGTGTGTGCACAAGGGTCATATGTCACATGTTTGAACTGCGCATGGTCCGTGGGCCAGATCTGGTTCATCCTGGTTCTTGTTTACCACTCTGCCCTTGGTTGCTTGAATCACCTGGTATTTCCTGCAAAATGAGCTAGCAAAATGGTTAAGCAAGGGGCATGGGGGAGGTTAGATAAGAAACAGAAATACGCTGGGGTGATTGAGGTGCTGGCCTCGGCTTCTATTCGAGGTTTGATAAGAAACAGAAATACACTTGGGGTGATTGAGGTGCAGGCCTTGGCTTCACATCCACAGGTATAGGGGGTTATGATCCCAACACATACTTTGGGGGCCACAATTTAATCCATAATTAAACAGTTGTCCACATTACATTTGATCTCTTTTAATTTATAGGTTCCCTTTCCTTTTTTTTTTCCCTTGCAGTTTATTTCTTGAAGAATAGAGATAATTTGTCCTGTAGAATTTCCCACATTCTGAATTTTGCTGATTGCATCTCTGTATTTCTTATGAATTGGTAGTTAAGTCTAAAGGATTATTCAGATTCAGGTTTGATTTTTTTTTGGGGGGGATGGCAAGAAGACTTCATAGTGTTACGAGGTTACCTCCTATTACATTACATCAAGAGGCATAGGACGTCCCGTTGTCTCTCTGTTTGTCATATTATAATTGATCATTGGGTTCAGAGATTAACCTGATAAAGTTTGCAGTAAACATCATAAATTCTTCCATCAACTTTTCAGCTAATAGTTTTAGCAGCCATTGATGATTATTGCCTAGATCTGCTATTTCATTAGGAGTAGTAACATGGTGATATTCTAATTTGGTCATTCATTCCACATTTATTAACTGCAGTTCTTTTATAATAAAAAAAAAAATTACCTCATTACCTATCTGCACAGTTTATATAGGAGAGGTAGGGTAAATAAGTGATTTTCCCCTTTATTTCCTAGTTTTGTACCCAGTGTGTACAGAATAGAACTGCTCCACAGGATTTTCAAGGCTGTGACCTTTTGGAAGCAGATTGCCAAGCCTGTCTTCTGAGATGCCTCTGGGTAGGTTCAAACCACCAACCTTTCAGAGAGCAGTTGAGCTCTTTAACGTTTGGGCCCCTTAGAGACTGCTGGAAGAATCTTTGTTGTTATTGTTGTTATTAGGAGCCATCGAGCCAATTTTGACTCATAGCGACCCCATGTGACAGAGTAGAACTGCCCCATACAGTTTTCTATGCTATAATCTTTACAGAAACAGGTCTCCAGGTGTTTCTCCCATGGAACAGCTGGGTGGGTTCAACTGCCAACTTTTTGGTTAGCAGCCAAGCACTTAACCATTTACGCCATCGTTAACCATCATTAAATAAATAAGCCCCTATTGCCACTCATTTGGAACACACTATATTTTGGAACCCTGGTATCGCAGTGATTAAGAGCTGGGCTGCAAACCAAAAGTTCGGCAGTTGGAATCCACCAGCTGCTCCTTGGAAACCTTATGGGGCAGTTCTACTCTGTCCTATAGGCTCAATATGAGTCAGAATCGACTCGACGGTGACAGGTGTTTTTTTTTTTTTTTTGTCTTAGTGTGAGAATCAGTATCATTACAAATCAATGCATTGAATTTGAATTGATTGTCTATGAGACGATAATTTGGAGTTCAAATTTGAAATGACTGTTTATTTTCTCTGCCTGTAGCATCTTTTTACAAAATGACTTGTCCCTCACTATTACCAGCCCTTTAAGATCATGCGGGCCTCTTGTTTAATTTTAGCTGCTCTGAAAAGTGGCTCCCTACTTTTTTGGGGTGCCCTGCAAATGGATATTGTGTAGCGTATACCTATTTCTTAAGACAGAAATATACCAATCATATCTGCAAATTTAGTGAAAATCAATCCAGTAATTTTTTTTAAACAAGATAAAAACTTGATTTTATAGGCAATCTATAGATAAAAGCTTATGCAGATAATTTTACTTGGTAATTAATATTATACTGTCTGGAGATATGTCTTACTCTTCCCACATATTGCTTTTTAATTTTTGAATTAATTAACACTTTATATATTTTTTGCCTTTTTTCTAATAGGCTGTAATTTTTTAAATACAGAGTCTTTTCTTAATATTCTAAAATAATAACTTTTTCTTTCACGTAGAAGACACTTAGTAAAGTTAGTGGTTGAGAATGGTGAGACATGCTGGGGACTATACTTTTAACACTTTACAATTTGGGGACGAGTTCCATAAAGGTGATAATGTCCTTGATATAAGATGTTTCACATGTAACTACAGATAGGACAATTTCCAATTTACATACATCATCTACATAGTCTACATTCTTGAATACACCGGTTTGCTGTATTTCTCCACTAGAATATAAATTACACAAGAAGGTCCTTGTTTGTCTCATTTACTGTTGTTTTCTCAGAGACTGGAATTTTGCTTGGTATATGGGAAGCATTAAATAAATATTTGTAGAATGTTGAACAAATGATTGTTTTCATACTAAAGACAGAGCCAAATATTTTTTTGCTGTTGTTACTACACCTTAGCAATTACAGCATCTCAAATAACATTAACCAGTAATTCATGACTTTCTGTGGTTATGTGTATTTGTGGGCTTATGGAATTTAGGCAGAGGAATAAGATCTGATCACTGTCCTCAAGGAACTCATTGCCTAATGAAGTAAAATAGATGACAAATAGTTACATGTACTACGATAGAGTCCTACTACCCCTCTGTCAGTTGGTCATACCGTGGTGGCTTGTGTGTTGTTATGGGGATGGAAGGTATACTACCAGTATTTCAAATGCCAGCAGGACCATTGTCTTAGTTATCTAGTGTTGCTATAACAGAAATACCACAAGTGGATTGCTTTAACAAAGAGAAATTTATTCTCTCATAGTCTGGGAGGCTGGAAGTCCAAATTCAGAGCACCAGCTCCAGGTGAAGGCTTTCTCTCTCTGTGGGCTCTGGGGGAAGGTCCTTGTTATCAATCTTCCCCCGGACTAAGAGCTTGTCAGTGCAGGATCCCCAGGTCCAAAGGACACACACACTCCTGGTTCTTCTTTCTTGGTGGTAGGATGTCCCCCATGTCTCTTTGCTTGCTTCTCTCTTTTATATCTCAGAAGAGATTGGCTCAAGGCACAATCTAATCTTGTAGATTGAGTCTTGCCTCATTAACATGACTGCCACTAATCCCATCTCATCAACATCATAGAGATAGGATTTACAGCATATAGAAAAATCACATCAGATGAAAAATGGTGGACAATCACACAATAGTGGGAATCATGGCCTAGCCAAGTTGACAGATATTTTTTGGGAAGACAATTCAATCCATGACAGTCACCCATGGTAGACAGGTTGTAGTGGAGGGAGCTTTCAGACTAAGGCAGACTAGGAAGAAAGGCCTGGCAATCTCCTTCTGGAAATGAGCCAATGAAAACTCTATGGATTACAATAGAACACTGTCTGATTTCCAATGATTCTGAAGATGGCACAGGACTGGGTAACGTTTCATTCTGTTACACATAGGGTCACCATGAATTGAAGCTGTCTCGATTGCAACTAATAGCAACAATATGATGGAATGAAGACAAAGTGTACAGCTCATGGTGGACATCCAATCTAGATTTATGGGGCAGGGCCTGGAACAGTATAGTGGAGACTTAAAGTGCTCATCTATGTCTGAATCTTCTTTCCTTCCAGAACCTCTGGGAAGATGATAGGACCCAAGCCCCTTGCAGCTAGGCATGGCTATGTGACTAGCTCTAGCCAATGCTCTATGGACGGAAGTGGTAGACTTCTGGGCCAAAGCTTTTAAAAGATGGTGCATCACCCTCCAGATCTTTATTTCCTTTCTATGGCAATATGGAAGCCCATGTTAAGATGACAGAGTCACAAACAGATTGGACTGGCAGCCACTCTTGCAGGGAGCTGCTCTGGAGAGATACCAGACCTGCACTGCACTTTGCATGAGTAAGAAAAAAAAAAAACTTTGTTGATGTAAGTCACTGAGATTTTGGGATTAAGTTGCTACCTCATCATAATCTATTCTATCCTGAGTAACACAGAAAACAGCGAACAGGGGACCTCTGCACTGAGTTTTAAAGAGCCAAGAACAACAATGGGGGGATCTCTGTCAGGGGCCCTTCCTTTCCTTCTTGCCAGAGTAGAACCTTATCTCTTGAAAGAGTAGGAGTAAGCTTGAAGATAGAAATGGGTTAATATTCCAGATGCTAAGGAGGTAGTATGTCGTGGTTTGCATTATGTCCCCCCAAAAATGTGTGTATCAATTTGGCTGGGCCATGATTCCCAGAATTGTGTGGTTGGCCTCCACTTTGTGATTGTAATTTTATGTTAAAGAGGATTAGGGTGGGATTGTAACATCACCCTTACCCAGGTCACATCCCTGATCCAATGTAAAGGGAGTTTCCCTTGGGTGTGGCCTGCACCACCTGTTACCTTACAAGAGATAAAAGGAAAGGGAAGCAAGCAGAGAATGGGGGACCTCATACCACCAAGAAAGCAGTGCCAGGAGCAGAGTGTGTCCTTTGTACCTGAGGTTCCCACACAGAGAAGCTCCTACTCTAGGGCAAGATTGACAAGGACCTTCCACCAGAGCCAACAGAGAAGAGAAAGCCTTCCCCTGGAGCTGACACCCTGAATTTGGACTTCCAGCCTGCTAGACTGTGACAGAATAAACTTTCTCTTTGTTAAAGCCATCTACTTGTGGTATTTCTGTTAGAGCAGCACTAGATGACTAAGACATAGTAGAATCCACTAAGTGGCAGAAATGTCAGAAACAAACCAGAAAAACCAAACCCATTTCAGTTGATTTGATTCCGACTCCTAGCGACCCTATAAAATAGAGTAGAACTGCCCCATAGGGTTTCCAAGGCCATAATCTTTATGGAAGCAGATTGCCACATCTTTTTCCCTTGGAGCAGCTGGTGGGTTTGACCTGCTGACTTTTCAGTTAGCAGCCGAGTGCTTTAACCACTGCCCTACTAGGGCTCCCTTATGTCACAAACACCATAAAATCGTGATATTCAAGGGCCCTGGTAGGCCGCGTGCTGACAGCTTTCTGTCAGCAGTCCCCAACTTGTCTGATTTAAGGCCTGTTGTGCTCACTCTGCTTTTGCAAATACATCTCTCCTTACTTAAAATGACAGCATGTAATAGCAGTTGGCGGAGATGACCAATATAAAACACTTTACCCTTTGCAATGTGTACTTCTTGAAATGCCTTTAATCTTTAAATGCACTCATTTGTAATTTTTATGGGTACCAAGCCACTTTTGTTGCGTTTAATGGTAATTTCATCTGTCTTATGATTTTCAAAAACAATTTTCAGAATTTTTCACTCTTGTAAGTATATGGAAATGACTATCGTTTTCATACAAACATCAATTTAGTTTATGTATTTTATAAAGAATTCCCAAACAGCAGTTTATTCTTATTTACAAATCATCTCTTTCCTGTTGCTGTATGAGTTGTGTTTCATGAAGCAACAACCATGATGTAAGTTTAGGAGTCTGTCTGATCAGAGGCAGAATTAACATTGCTTGAAAGACAGCATTCTTTTTGTGTACTCACGTTAATTGATGCAGTAATTTAATCATTGAGCTGCTGTTCACATTTCATGTTTAAGTCACTCGTTTTTTTTTTTTTTTCTGCTTTAGAATGTCTAGGCTGATGAGCATATAAAATGGATTTTAGCATTTAAAAATGTCCTCAAACCTGATTGCAGCATGACATCCATCAGATTCCATATTCAGTTTTAGTTTGGTTATTTTGAAGCTTTCAGATGAAAAAAAAAATCTAAATTTAATATTCTGCAACAGGTTTTTCCACCACCACGCTAAAGCCCAGAGGAACATTATATATACACATATATATTTAGTTTTAGTCCCCTGTTTTTTCCTTAGGATATTTTTGACCCCAGATACTTTCTCCTTTAAATTTGACTGAGCTGTGATCATGGCTCTGACCTCTAGCCTTGAAAGAAGACAAGTTATGCCTCTCAGGAGCCATGCCTCAGGCACTTTGTAAGTCAAGGCTGGCAGGGGTTATTTCCCAGGCTTGGAAGCGATGACCTTCTACTGAGAGTGAATGGCTGCAGTGCACGTAAATTCCTTCAGCAGTGATTGAGAGCCCTACGTTTGTTACCTGCTTTATGAATCAGAGAGTCCATTCTTTCTCTATGGAGGACAGGTAATTCAGTGCTATATTTAAAGCTACATGTTATGTGCTCATATGTCAGTTAATTTACCATCAGAGGTGAATATATTCCGGTTTTGAGCCCCTTATAGGGTAAATTCAGAAATAAATCTGGGATTTCGGACTGAAAAACTGGGATGACTTTACAGTGATTAGAGGTCACCTTACCTGATATTCCTAAACAAAGTACCCTGACAGTGCTCTGTCAGCAGTCCCCAACTTGTCTGATTTCAGTACCCCAGAGAGGATTTCTATTGCTTCCTAAACTATCATCGCAACAGTAATATAATGCTGATTGCTACGATATTCTCAGAATACGTTAAAAAGAGGAATGAAGTTTAGAATGATTAATAAACACTTTTGAATCTGAGGAATAGCATTTAGTTCTTACTCTTTAAACCAAACCGTCATTCTGAACCCAGTAAATTTTTAACGTTTGAAAAATTACACAAATATTCCATCTTTTTAATTTTTCATATATTCATTTCAAAAAGCAATTATACATTTTTAAGATAAAAAACTGATTTTTAATATTATACAGGTGTTTGATTTTCAACATCAATGTTTAAAAAATACTTGGACATATTTTAAGTTCTTGTGAAAAATACTTGAGGATCCACTTAATGCCACTATACTGGTTAATGCCAGTTCCAATGTAACAGAATTGTGAGAAAGCTAGAGTAATTTAAGGGGCGAGCTATGTCACTAAAGGCCATGTGAAGTAAGTAGCCACGACTTACAAAGCATTCCTTAAGACAAACCACGCTTACCACCGTCTTTTTTTTTGTTGTATATCTTATCATTAGTGAGAATTAGTAGTGAGGTTGGCGTAGAACCGGGCAGTGTTTCGTTCTGTCGTACATAGGATCGCTATGAGTTGGAGCCCACTCCTCGACACCTAACAACAGCATCATTAGTAATAATGTACTAAATACAATGTTAAAATATGTGTTAGTTTATATGTAATGTTTCCAAGCCCTAAAGACAAAGATCAGGTTTATAAAGATACTGATAATAAAAGTTAATAATAATGAAAACTAAAAAAAAAAAAGAGTATTCAACATGTCAGAACCCATTTACGACAGAGTCATCAAAACGGATCCGCTTGGTAAATCGGGGGCAAACTGTACTTGAAAAATCAGGATAAGGCACCATTATATGTTTACAAGTGCCGCTAGGGGTATAGGTTTATCTCGTAGAATATTCCCTTTTGTTCTGGTTATAAAGTTATCTGCTATGGGTGAAAACATTTCCAATTTAAATCATATGCAGCTTTCCTGGTAACAAGATCATCAATGTGGTATTTCTTATGCAGGACCAGACACTCTGATATGAAATAAAACTTGAACAGTGATTCATTCATTCATTCATCCATTCATTCACACATTCAAAAATAGATAAGTTCTTAAAATGATGATGAATAGTACTTGGAGGTACAGCTTAATCAAATTCTATTATCAAATCTTTCTCTTTTCCAACGGTTAAGAGCTTGGCTGCTAACAAAAAGGTCGGCAGTTTGAATCCACCTGCTGTTCCTTGGAAACCCTATGGGGCAGTTCTACTCTGTCCTGTAGGGTTGCTATGAGTTGGAATCAACTCGACTGCAACGGTTTTGTGTTTTTTTTTGGTAGACTTAAGGGAAATTCATTATCCAAAATGCATCTAATTTTGTTTAATCCAACTATTTAAACTACAGTGGAAAAAGCATAGCTTACCTAAGTTATATATTATCATTCTCTTTTGCGTGGTTTCTGATTTTCTTAGCAGAGGCAATCTGTGATACAGCTGGATAAAGATTTATTTAAAAGTCCTTGACCTATGGAATCTGGTGAAATAGAGTGGGAAAACAGAAACATACTACTATGTCCCTGTCTTGTCACCAATATGATAGTGTTGGTTAATTGGATACTGATGCTAGTATCACCCTCACCTTTGCCTACCCTTCCTTCCCTCTCTCCCATCTTCCATAATCAAGATTTTAGTTTAACCTACATGAGAAAAACTAGAGCAATATAGCAAGGACAGTTATTACATTGCTTTTCAAATATTGGTCTTAGTCAGGGAATCAGACTATAATTTCATCTTTGAGTTTTAATTATCTCAAATAGTTATAATAGTACATTATAACTTGATTTATTAGCCCACTTTTGGAAGGATGTATAAATAATCTTCATGGAACTGTATAAGACCAAAATGTAATGAATGATGTCAGTCAACCTGATTTATAGTTCATAATCTTTTTGTCTTACAAGGAGTCTCTGCCTCTTCCTTGGCATTCCCACTGTGCCATCATCATCACTTAAGGTCTTCTCACTGGGATTGCTACAGTGGCTTCATAACTGCTTTGTTTGTCTCAAGTCTCATCCTCTTATTTATCCCCAGAATACAACCAGAGTGATCTTTTAAAATCCAGTTGTTCTTCCTTTGCTTAAAATCCCTTATTACCATGCACTACCTTCAGGATAATGTAGACTATGAAGTAATTTCTTTTTCATTTAATTGCAAATAGCATTAATTAAAACATTTTGAGGACACATACCCGATTTGTGTTTATTTATTTTTAAATTGTCCATATATACAACAGTACTTAAATAATAAAATGTTCTGTACATTATATGTCCTATGTACAGAAATAGAATTTTTTAAAAAGGAGGTGGTAAGAATACATATAAAAAGAAGTTCTAATATTTTCTCCCTGTACTCATGTATTTGTCCTTTGCACCTTGGATGTATGTACTCCACTTTGGAGAATTCCATCATTCCCCTATTTGCTTCCTACCTAGAACCATAACTAAACAGTTATAGTGGTTATGGCATGTCTGCTTCTCCAATTTATTGTGAGAAATACCTCCTGCCCTCCACCTTCTCAGGCATGCCACTCTCTTGAGCTTTTTCTTGAGTAATTCCTGCTTTATCTTCAAGACTAAGTGTATGCATCACCATCTCTAGGAAACCAAGTTTTACCCTCTCCTCTGCTCCCAAAGCATTCTAAATTAAGCTTTCTCATAATACTTCATAGCATAGATGCTTATTTAGTTTTCTCTCACCCAAAATATTAGGAGCTCCTTTGAGGAACAACTGTCTTGTTCATCTTTGTATCCTTAGAGCCAACCATAACACTTGTTATACCCTCAGTAGAAGTTAAAGTAATGCATGAGTGAATCAGGAAGAATGGAAGGAAAGAAAGAAGAAAGGCAGAGAGTGTGGTAGGGAGAAAGAAGTTAACAGTTGTATTCAAGTTATGACAGCTAGTCACTGGTAGAAAGAGGGATTTTAATCAATGTCTTCATGGTCTCTGATGGTCAATTGGTAAATATTCAAGGAAGATAATTTTGCATTATTCCTAGGTGAGAAAGTCTGTTTCTTATATATCAGTATCAAACGTAAATCTTGCTATATAAATTCTCTCTACTTTTCTCTAGGTCCCAAATATTCACCTAGTAACCTTTTCCTATTGAAAGCTTCATATCTGTCCTTTAGAAAAAAATATTTTCTTCAGTTTTAAGTAATGCTAGAGGACCAACATAAGTATGTAAATACTGAAGTGCTTAAATTTCCTTTTGAAATGAGTGTGAGGATAGAGTAAATCATAGGAATCAGGTTATGGATAAGGATAATGTATTTTGATGATATTCAAATTCATTCAGCAAAGACCAAATAAGTCAGAGCAGATTTGCTGGTTCATCAGTTGTGCTTCTTCTGCATTCTTATTAGTAAACTGTAACACATTTTATAAAGACTCAATCTTTTCCCACAGGGCACAGCTCTAGGTTAAGCCTAAAAGGCAACTTTCATTATAGATTGTTCATTGAAAGTGGAGTGAAGCAATTACAGTCTCTCTCTGAAGAGGTATATTGGCCAAACACTCTATTTTGGAAGAGTGCATTATAGTGGATTAGTTATATAATACTTTGGCTATTATTCAAACTTAGAAATGTGTATAGATGTCCCCTTGGGGTTATTGATGCTGTTAGAAAAGCAATAGATATATTTTGGAAAAAAAAAAAAGTATTTCATCCTCTCCAAGCCTCTAAAATGTTAAGATGTAGGCATTTCTCAATTGTTTTTACAGTTTACAGTACCAGAGAAAGTTGTTTTGAGATTTTACAGAAACTGATATTTATCCATTTGACTCATTGCAGTAACTTTTTTTCTGTGATGTATTATTGATATACCAAATTTCAGTTCTATTGATAACTTGTTTTTGAGCAAATTTAGATATAAAAATCTAGGTCTCTTCCTTTAGATTTAACCTATCTGAATTTTTCTTATTTGACAAATTGGAATAAAATCCATAAGATTTGCTTTCTCGTAATGGTTTAATCATAAAGTTCTGGCTCATTTAGGCAAATTTGTTCTTGTAAGAAGTCAGTCTCCTTGGAAATGGCTGGCTTTTTTGCCCCTGGAAGTAATGGATTTTTGTCACTTTTCTCTGATATTGGAGCTAGGGTATTTTCTTTTTATTTTTTTAATTTTAAGAGCTCTGAGTTATTTGAATATGTCAAATTTAATTATTCAGATTAAATTGAATCTTGGGATTCTGTCTTGAAGGTTTCAGAAATAATTCACATTTGGAAAAACTTTTTTTTTCCCAGCTAGTGAATGATTTCTCAAATCACCAGTTGAAATATCTGTGTAAATGGCATATCTTTATACAAGTAATAGCTTGCAAGAAATTGTCAACATCATTCAAATCTCAATCTAAGATGTATTTCTTTTCACTGAGTACTTGTACAGAGTTGTTACACGTGTACATAGGTCATCCCATGGGTTTTTATTTTTTTTTATACTATTGTCTTTACATAGTCATGTAAAGGGCTGTGCTCCACATCCTCACACTGTTGTTCTTGTGTAGTCAGAGGAAAAAAAAAACCATGATGCAAGTCCAAGATGGTATTTAATGTTTCTGCTTGGGAATGGCACAAGCCACTTGGACTTACATTGGATTGACCAAAGCAAGTCATGACCACCTTGAGGTCAGTGGGAGTGGGAATTATATTCCTTTCATAGGGAGGGCCAGTAGAAAGGGACCTTATAAGGAGGAGTAGTGAAAATTTTCAACAAATTATACAATCTACCACAGGTGCTGTTGTAATTCCTAGGTATAGATACTGCTCAAAATAAATATTGCAATTTTCTATGGAGAGTGCCTATCTCTAAAATTTTATCTCATGCACAATATCAAAACCTTTTGGATTTTGTTATTGTCTAGGGTTCTAATTATTTTGTTGTTGTTGTATAGAAAATTTCCCCACATTTCCTGTGTCAACAAATTACTGGAGATTAAGCTTTTGGCTTCAAGAAACTGAATCCCATGGCAAACTAGTACGACTACAATGGGAGAGGGAGGTTATATGGATACAGAGGAATGTCATGAATCCCATGGCAGGAAGTATTGCTGAGCAGTATGAGGGACTGGAAAGCTTTTAGACATTATTCCTGCTCTCCATTTCTGGGTTTTCATCTCTACTTTTCTCTACACATCTGCCTCCTTCTTTTCTTTCTTCATATGAGTGTTCCCTCCCTGCTTTCCCATGCATCTGATACTCAGTGACAGACCCATAGCTCCTGAGTTTATCTGTCCTTACTTCAATAAACATCAGAGACAGAGCTATCTTTTCTGAATCTCAGTTCTGAACTCTCAGAAGAGAGAAGCACTAGCCAGTCGGCTATGACCAGCTTAAAAGCAAACATACCAAAAATGAAACAAAACAAAACCTATCACAGTCAAGTCAATTCTGAAAATAACCAGCTGTTGTTGTGTGACATCAAGTTGATTCTGTCTCATAGTAACCCTATAGGACAGAGTAGATTCACCACCAGGGCTCCTTATAACCAGTTAGGGTTATACAGCTACCTGGTCAACCGACTGGAAGAAATCCATATTTGCGCCCATCCGGAAGAAAGGTGATGATAGAATGTGGAAATTATCAAACAATATCATTAATATCATATGCTGCAAGTAAAATTTTGCTGAAGATAATTAAAAAATGGTTGCTTCAACAGGGAACTGCCAGAAATTCAGGCCAGACTCAGAAGAGGAGGAGGAATGAGTTAATTGGTCCAGAAAACAAGTATCGTTGCTGATGTCAGGTGGATCTTGGCTGAAAGCAGAAATACTAGAAAGATGTTTATCTGTGTTTTATTGACTATGAAATGGTATTTGAATGTGTGGATCATGACAAATTATGAGTAACATTGCAAAGAATGGGAATTCCAGAACTTTTAATCATGCTCATGAGGAACCTGTACACAGACCAAGAGGCAGTTGTTCTAACAGAACAAGGGGATACTGCGTAGTTTAAAGTCAAGAAAAGTGTGCATCAGTGTTGTATCGTTTCACCATACCTATTCAATCTGTATGCTGTGCAAATAATCCCAGAAGCTGGACTATATGAATAAGAATGTGACATCAGGATTGGAGGAAGACTCCTTAACAGTCTAATTATGCAGTTGACACAACCTTGCTTGCTGAAAGTGAAGAGGACTTGAAGCACTTAGATGAAGATCAAAAACTACGGCCTTCAGTATGGATTATACCTCAACATAAAGAAAACAAAAATCCTCACAACTAGACCAATAAGCAACATCATGATAAATGAGGAAAAGATGGACGTTGTCAAAGATTTCATTTTACTTGGATCCACAATCAAAACCCATGGAAGCAACAGTCAAGAAATCAAACGACATATTATATTGGGCAAATCTGCTGCAAAGACCTCTTTAAAGTGTTAAAAAGCAAAGATTTTTGCATTATTTTGAGGACTAAGGAGCACCTGACCGGAAGCCATGATATTTTCAATGGCCTCATATGCATGCGAAAGCTGGATAGTGAATAAGGAAGACAGAAGAAAAATTGATGCATTTGAATTATGGTGTTGGTGAAGAATATTGAGTATACATGGAATGCCGAAAGAACAAACAAGTCTGTCTTGGAAGTAGTACAGCCAGAATGTTCTTTAGAATCGAGGACGACGAGACTTCGTCTGATGTACTTTGGACATGTTATCAGGACGGACCAGTCCCTGGAGAAAAACATCGTGCTTAGTATAAGGCGAGGGTCAGAGAAAAAGAGGAAGAACCTCAAGGAGATGGACTGACCCAGTGACTGCAAGTATGGGCTCAAACATAGCAATGATTGTGAGGATGGTGCAGGACTGGACAGTGTTTCATTATGTTGTACATAAGGTCACTGTGAATCAGAACCAACTTGAGGGCACCTAACAACAAAGTAACAGGGTTATATAATTTAAACTTCTATGGATACTATAGGTGGAAGGGGAAATTTACAGAAGGAGGGTTGAACAGACAATTCAAAAGCTATCTACTATGCAAATGTTAGACTGCTTATTAAAAAAAAAGCAACTTTATTTATTTATTTATTTATATTTTATTGTACTTCAGGTGAAGGCTTACAGAACAAATAGTTTCTCATGAAACAGTAGTACACAT
>NW_004443968.1:20371984-20396249 GCF_000243295.1 Trichechus manatus latirostris
ATATTAACCCTCTAACTTCTCAACCTTTTTTTTTTTTTGGTGAAAATACGCATAGCCAAAGATACACCATTTCAAAAATTTCTCCATACACAGTTCAGTGACATTGACTATGCTCTTCCAATTGTGCTGTTATTCTCACTTAAGATGAAGGCTTACAGAACAAAATAGTTTCTCATTTAACAGTTACTACAAAAAAAAAGCAACTTTAAACTGGATTGCTTTTATTTTTAGTAATAATAATAGAAATCCCCACAAATATGTTTTAAAGAAGTTCTTAGTTATAGATTTTTACTGTGCGATAGACAGGGAAATTGAAGCACTGAGAAATCTCTAACGTCAACTAACGGGTCAGTTTTGAAGCTGTTTTTTGTAAAAGAAAAGAAGTACCGGGTGGGTATATTGTGTTCCTTCATACTCTGTTCCTGCCTTACCCCAGAGGCAATGTTAGGTCAATGTTTCAGCTACACAGCTAGCCATCTCCCCTAAGACCCAGAGCTGCTGCAAATCATGTTTCTCTGGAATGAGGGCGAGGGTGAGGAGTGGGGAAAGGAACAACAACCCTCAATATTCTAAAAAAATAAATAAATAAGGATTGCAATCTCTCTCAGATTTTTAAATACATATTAAATTTGTCTTACATAATTTCCACATTCTCTTAAATTCTCTGAAGTTTAGTTGCACTGGTAAAGAAGGTTAAAAATATCAGCACGTTATATTTTTATTGCCAAATTTTTATTTAGAAATTTTGCAAACCTAAGGAAGGTGGAAAAGATAGAACAATAATTACCACTATATCCTTCACCTGGATTCATCAATTTTTTTGTCACATTTGCTTATATCTGCCTACATATGTGCTTATGTTCCTACATTTATAAGATAGGGTTTACTCAATTAAAAGGAAATGGGTGAATTTCTCTCAGAACTTTATTGCTTTTTTTTTTTTTTGGTAATATATCCACCTATTTTTTTGTCATGTAAAAATTGCTCTTGTAAAAAAATACATCTTCAATCAATTGAGAGTAACCAAAAAGCTCTGGGGCCTTTTCAGTCGCCTATTATGTTCCTCTTTTATAGTAAGAGGCTGATTACAGTGTAGATATAACTTTACCTGTTGTCAGGAGAAACTATAATATTAGCTTGCACACAAGTTGTCTTTAAAATTTGTGTTGATGCTTGTTTTCCAGACCAGTTAATTCATGCTATTCTATTTCTTTTTATTTCTATTTCCATGTGCTGGAAAATGAATTAGAGTCAACAGCAGGTGGCAGTGCTAGCAAAGGTTGTGACTCTGGATATGCAATCAACTTGGGAAAAGGGATGACATCTTTCAAACCAGAGTGAGTAATAAAAATAGTCCATAAGGAATCTTTAAATAAAATCAACATTTATCTCAAATTTATTTAATTTTAATAATTATTTTAGGAATAAGTTGAAAAATGCTAAGATAAATGTATTTAAAAGTATAGGTTTTGCGGTTGAATTTTGTTTTATTTATGGGGTCAAAGAACTGAGAAAAGCCAGCTTGTCTTATCCTTGTTTTTTGCTTGTTTTATAACAAGAAAGACAATCTGAATACTTACAATTAGAAAGATTATACAGTTTGAGTCCTTTTAAGATTTGTAGGAAAAATGTCACAGCGACATCACTTATTTCTATTGTTGAAAATACAATTACTTTGAAAATTTGTGGCAAACTTCAAGAAAGCTCTTATAAAACTCAGCTACTATGGTTCAACAGGGTAATCTATTTTAGAAAGCTTAAAGTACTCTTGACATTTGTGGGAATAATTTTTAAAATTCTCTTTAGTTACAATTTGTTTCAAAGGCCATAATTTTGTTGCATTTTCTTCTTTTATTTTAAAAAAAAGGAACCTAAGGAGGGAAAAGAGAATTTTTGTTTCCTTTGAGGTAGTCTGATGTTTTACAAGTTTTGTGTGGTATTACTAGAAACGATGAGGACTTTTGAGGCTAAGATACCAGAAACTGTTTAATATTCTTCGATTTTAATAGCTCTGTACGTGAGTTTGAATAACTTGCATATACTGCTTATTTACTCATATGTGTATATGTCCATCTATCATCTAGACTTCAGCTAACAGCAAATTTGTTGACTTCTGTTATTAATGTAATTGTTTAACTTATTAAGCACTTAGAACACTTATATTAGAAAAAAATTTCTCAAATCATGTAATTTAATGTGATCATTACTCAAATGCAGAAACCGAGGCCCAAGAGAGATTTCATTGAAGGAAATTTAATTAATAGTGTGAAAAGACCTTGTTACATTCTGTCTTGATTTCAGGAATATTCAGGACTGACTCAGTTGCAAATTGTTATTTTATTTACTTACATTCTGGGGACTCCTGAATTTTTTTTGGCGGGGGCATTCACCACATCCTATATTTTATTATGAAGAAAATGACCTTGACAAATACTCCGTCTTATCCAAGAAGCATGTATTTTAGCTACTTCTCTAATTAACTGAATAGTTGACCTCCTGTGCCATTTGTTTGATGTGTAATTAAAATTAGACAGGTTTTTTTTGAACCTAAGTCTCAGTGCTTTTTGAGAAAGACCCTATGTACAGGTAACTATTACTATCTTTGCATTTTGAGACTGATAAGTGGAAAAAAATGACAAAATATTTAAGCTGCATTAAGACAAAATAGCAAGTTATCAGGAAGTTTGAATAGGACAGATTCCCCCAAGGAACAGCTCATTCTAGGAAAAACAAGCAAAACAGAATCAGACCTTCATTTTTTCATAGTGAATTAAATTAGAACTAGGAAATGAGACGGAAACAGTCTATTCATTGTATGTGGGATATCGTCTTGAAATAGAAACACATTGTTCTCAGTAAGATATCAATGATTTATTGAAGTTATTGGTTATCTCAAGCACACAGTTTTTTTTGCGTACTTTTGAAGTTTGGTTAATGTTGAAATATTTAATCATTATCCCTATTAACACCTGTTACTTACATATCGTAGCTTTTTTAAAGGTTTGGTAAATCACTGTTTCTTGAAAATGCTCCGATCGAGTTCATAGCCAAGTGAAAGTGCCTTAAAAATAGAACTTTATAAAGTTCGGCCTGTGGTAATCTATGTTTTAAATTATAGCACGTCTCATTCCGAATCAATACAATGAATTGATTTGTAAATGTTTCAGGCAGAACTGCTTTCTTTGAATTTGTCTACTGAAGGTGCACTGCAGTTAAAGCATCTTTTCTTCTGCATAATTAAGTCTGTGTTCTTGGCCTTTCACTGAGTTTAAACTGGGTTTAAAAGGCAGAAATGTATGTTAAAGCAAAATTATGCACATCCATTATCCTTAGTCTTTTAAATATTGAAGCATTTTCCCCCCCTTTTGGTGAGAAATAGAAGAGAAAATAAAGCTAAGTGTCCTGAACTTTAGTTCTCATTTCTTAGGACATTTTAAACTATTTCAGTTCTGGAAGAAATTGAACTGACTGCCCTCAAATCCCTAAACTGCTTGAACACACAGTAACATTCTTTATTTTTATAGCTATATGGTTCTGTTTAAATTACAGAATATGAAAAAAAGTAAAAATGAACAAGATTGTGATTTATATTTTGAGAATTCTGGAAAGGGTTTGAGTTAATGTGTAAATGGAAAGAGCTACAATGATTTGTTGTTTTTGATGTTAGCGGCCGTAGAGTAGACCTCCAACTCACAGTGACCCCATGCACAACGGAACCAAATGCTGCCTGGTCTTGCACCATCTACATAATCAGTTGTGGAGTGGACCTTGTGATCTATAGGGTTTTCATTGGCTTATTTTTGGATGTAGATTGACAGGCCTTTCTTTCTAGTCTGTCTTAGTTTGAAAGCTCTGCTAAAATCTGCTCAGCATCATAGCAACATGCAAGCCTCCACTGACGGATTGTGGCTGTGCATGAGGTGCATGAATGACAGTGATAGATCAGTTCAATTAACATTTGTTGAGTACATATAATAGTACCTTCTATGGCACTGGGTTAGTTACTTTATAGGCACTTTTTTTTCCCCCAACAACAATCTTCCAAGGTGTTTTATTCCCTGTTTACAGATAAGAAACTGGAAGGTTAAGCTCTTGAGCCCAGGATTAAAATACAGGTCAGTAGGACCTCCAAAACGTCGTGTTGCTTCTCCACCTTCTTGTTGCCAGGTGCTGGGGATACAAAAATGAATCCACCCACTTTTTTGCCTTCAAGGAATTCATAATGTGGTCTATTGAGAGACACAGACATTCAAACAAATATTTCACATTACCGTGTGATGTGTTCCAATATATAATGG
The DNA here is from genome assembly GCF_000243295.1 of Trichechus manatus latirostris. Taxonomy (NCBI): domain Eukaryota; kingdom Metazoa; phylum Chordata; class Mammalia; order Sirenia; family Trichechidae; genus Trichechus; species Trichechus manatus. The sequence goes on from NW_004443968.1 coordinate 20,376,283, forward strand.
TATACTAAAGGAAGGGAGGGAATTATTCCTGCGGAAGAGAGCCAACTATTCAATCAATGAGATGTGCTGATCTTGAAGGACCTGGAATTTTATGCTAAGTAGTTTAGGACTCTTGGGTTACTCTGCTTTAAAACGTCCCTCATGATTGGTTTCCTAAATGGTTATTGGTGCTGGTGTGTTTGCTATTTTTATATGCTTGAACATACATTTAAACTATTTGACATAAAGTTATTAAAAATTAGTGATTCGGTAAGTTCTGCTCAAGTATTTGCACACCAGACTTTTATAGAACAGAATACAGTTGTACATGAGTATTTGCAATACTCATTAACAAAACATACTCTCTTTTTTTAAATGGAGACACATACTTGCAAAGTGGATTCCATTTGTCAACAGTTGTTGTGAAACAATGCCTGCAAGAAGAGTTACTGATAGTGACCATTTGGCAACTTCATATCAGATTTGTCAGTGGTTATGAAATATGAATGAGGAATTTTAGATAAAATACATGGCTGCATTATAAGAGAGATGACTTGTAGGATTTTTAGATTGTTTGAAAATATAACGGTAGATAAATAATTGTTTGGGAACTGGAAAAAGCATTAATGTTCTGAAGCATATATTTGCTGTCACCACATCTGACACACTGAATTGAATTACACAGAAGCACCCTATGGATTGATACCTTGCAGGGATTGGTGATCTTTCTAAGTGCTATTATCTGCTGTCAGAGATAATTACATTTTTAGATGGACCAACTAAAATTTTATTTTTAAATTTCATTTATAATTTGGAAATTGAGAAAAACCTTAAAAATTTGGAATATCATTCTATATAATATCTGGCTTCTGCTTGATGAAGTTGTATTTTTTTGTTCCCTCAAATATTATTCAGTTATGGTGGTTCTCACACAGTTAGGGCTCTTTTGTGACTTTAATAATAGCAATTGTATTCTGAAAGTAAAGCGGTTGATTTATAGATATATGGATAGGTTCTGAAGTACTTTTGTGATAAAAAAAAATGTGACTGAGTTTGTTAGGAATTTAAAACCCATAGAGGGCTCAAATTATACTTTTCTTCAAGCTAAAAATTTCTTAAAGTGTGTAGCAGTTACCCTGGAAAGAAAATTATATGGAAATGCGACAATCCGCCTCATAAACACTTTCAAGAGTAGTTCCTCTGCCATATGTACAGTTTGAACAGTTGTTTCTCTTCACCAGAAAGCAGGTGTCCTTATCGCTGTCAGCAGCATGAACACAGAAATAAAGTTTACTGTTAAAACTTTTCACATTTTCATACATGTTTTCTAAACATGAAATTGTTACTAGAAGAAGGAAGGAGATTTTGAGTCAGGTAAGGAATAAGGCAGTCTACTTTTTTTTACTATGTGTGTCAAATTAATATAAAAAAGGTGACGATTGATCATTAGCCTTCTTTATGCTCTTTGGGTTAAAGTATTTTAATGTTTATCAGACAAATATGAATCAATTGTGCTATGAAGTGTGAGTGTGTATATGTATGTTTTATCTTGCTACTTCTTAAAGAAGGAGAGCCACATTTCTGCTGTTCTTTTTCAGACGTACTAGGTTAGAATTCATTTTCGGGCTTTGTATAAATAGGCCTAAACAGATTCTGAGTTGATTTCAACATGCCGGTATCAGGAAATAAGAGTGTTGGTACCTAATGATGGTCTTGCTGTTGAATCATTTTGTGCCTAGGAGGCAGATTCTGAAATTCTTATTAGCTTGTTAATATGTCAGACATAATTGGAAAGTATGGAGTGTTTCCTAATTATTATCCTAGTAACCTCAACTTTATGTACTTCTGTTTTCTCAACACTGTGGATATGTGTGAGCTTCAATTAATATTTAGGATTATGAAATCACAGATTTAAAGGTGTAAAGTGTGTAAATGTCATTATTCTAGTAAAAATTCAAATTTACAAAATGAAACCTTTGAATAGCCTTGAATAAATTCCCTCCAATAACGTTGATCCTGAAATGACCATAAGAGGGTGCAAAGGCATTGCAGAAATGAACGAACCCCATTCCTAGAATGAGAATTGGGAGAAGTGTATCTGTGTGACCAAGAAATGTTTAATATCTCAGAAAGCATTCAAAGCTTCCAGAGCATTTCGTTGTACATGAGATAAGTATATGCTCATCTGCGTATAATCCTACTTTTCTTCCTTGATTTCTTCTGAACAAACAAGTTGTCACGTGTTGCTTCTTGAAAGCTGAAATAGGATCAGATCAGGAAAGCAGTGTTGAAAAGGAGGATGTCAATGTGGTTGCTGTTACTGAAACAACTGAATCTAGAAATTTTTAAGTCACAAATTACTATTTTAGAGAAATCTAGATTGTAAATGTTGCACTTTATTGGTAAAGAGGGGATTGATTCTTAGAAAAAAGAAGCTTTGGAAAATGTTGAGGAATAAAGACAATGCAATACAAAATGCAAAGTTTCTATTTATTTGCTAATTTAGGCCTTAAAATTATTTTCTATTTTAGAAGATAGAATTTTGTGGAACATATCTGTTGGCTGACTCTAATGGCTTATATGGCCCTTTGCAAATTTTAAGAAACAAATCCAACCTAAACAAAACAAGAAACCTAAAATTAATTGTAAATATTAATAGATTAATTCATAGAAGGAACTTGCAAGGTGTCACTGATAGGGCAGTTGTTTTGGCAAGATTTCAGTGCATAGTCTTCGTTGAACAATTAGGAAAGTTAAAATTTTTTTTCAAAATAATGTCTTCTTTTATTTGTTTTGTGATAGGTAAAAAGAAATTGAGTAATGCACCTTATATAAGCTATAGGTGAGAGGAAGTAAAAATAAATGATTCTTGAACATTTAGTTTTAAGACTGAAAAACCTGCTTTAGAAATAATCTCTTTGGTGATTTTATGTTAATTTTTTAAAGTAAAATCAATCTGACAGGAGATGTTAACTCAGTGGGAACATTTTATGTGTAGATTGTCATCTTCTAAGAGATGCTCAACACTCACAGTATAACTCGTTTGTTTCACCATCAGAATCTTAGCACCATGGAAGCTCCTAAAAATCACCATTTTGTTTTCTTTTTGGTGATTATCCTCCACAATGGTTGAGTCCAGGGAATATCTGGTAACATGATTTTATACAGTGGTGGGTACAAGGAAATCAAATTCTTAGAATTTGTATATCTAGGTAGATACCTAGATAATAGCCCTAAATGTCTAATAGTAACAATATATTTCTGAAAATTTTCATTACAGGCAAGATTTTATAAAACATTCTTGGTTGATAAAACAACAATCATTGAATATCTCAGACTTATGTATGAATGTCAGAAATTAGCAGTGAGGTCTGGGGCTAAAACAGGTTAAGTTCAACGGGATTTGGTAGCTCAAAATCCAGTCTGCCAGTTTCTTGTTGAGGTGGAGAAGGCTGGTCAATTTAGAAAAGAAAATTAATGCTCTTGCTGAACTCTCAGAAATGTGTTTTGACAACGACTGGGAATATCTACTAAGATTCATATTGATCTCAAGAATTAATCAACAAAAGATAACATAAATCTCAATTTCACTAAATATTTTAATAAGATTCTAGATATAGGCAATTCTGTTTTGAAATAAAAAAGAAAAGAAAGATATTTTAATCCAAAATTTTTACCTTCTCCCTTGTGGCCGAAAGATAGAGATCAGAGCATATTGTCATCTCAAGAAAGCAAAAAAAAAAAAAAATTTTAGCTTTAGTCCATCCGTTCAACATTCAGTAACTATATTCCAGGAATTGGTCAATCAGTTGCTATTTTAAGACTAATCAATTCTTAGCAATTGGAGTTCTAAAGAAATGAAATTATCTTTCCCTTAGATTCTATGTCCATTGAAAAGACATCAGATATCCTAGTGCTTTCAATAAACATTCCAGTCATCCGTCAGTAATTTCTGGATGCTACAGATGGGTATAACTGAGTTAAGAAAGCCAGTTGTGTCTTCTCATTTAGTGTTAATATGATCTTTTTGGCTTATTTTGCTATACTGCTTTTTTCCATTGTAGTTAATTACTTTTGTAGCTCAACTGGGCAGAGTTGGTGCTATTTCAATATCTAAAGAGTTACATTTATAAAATTGAAAATTGCTACTTTAGGTACAAAGAGTCTGCTATGGAAAGGGAATTGTTTTATATTACAAATATACCTTTTTTGTTTCCCCTTACTCATAAAGCAGCAGGGATAGCCAAAGGTTATTTAATTCATTCCTCAACCTGTAGTCAGGACTGCATGCCATCCTTCAAAGACAGATTGATATTTATCTTCTTTAAAGGGTCTCAAGGGAAGGAAAATCTATAAGCTACCTTGGTGACCCATCTTAGTGTGGAACAACCCTCATACATTTATACAAGAAAGAATGAAGAAAATTCCAGCTTGACATAAAAATCATCATTTACGATTGGTCACTCTGAGAATGAGGGGACGACTACACACTTCTTATTCCCTCATGGAGAAGATGAATGACCTCTCACAGCCTTAACTTTCCCCTTGCGTTCTGCCTGAAATAATCGTGATCTGTAAATGCTAAATGGAAGGAGATCAAGAACAGCTGTCAGGCAATATATGCAATTTTGGGAAAATGAGAGGTTGAGGGAAACTTGTGAATATCCTCCTCCTCTTGCATTTCTTTTTCGTTTTTCTTTCAATTCATAGGTTTTTTTTTTGTTTTTTTTTTTTGCCTTTTTTTTCTGCCTTTATTTTGGTCACATCTATTTCTCCCAGCTCATTTTCCCTCTAGCCCCTGTCAGTGAACACAGAGTTTGGCCATGATGAATTGTAACACTCAGGAGAAGAACCCTCTGAATAAGTGAATGAGGCTGACACAGGAGCTGAGCTAGGCCTAAAATCTGCAAAGTTCATCTCAACCCTAACTCAGAAGCAGATGTTCCAGGAGTGGAATGGACAGGTGATGGGTGAGGGAAATATGTCTCCAAGAAGAAGCATGAAAATTGTCTCCTGGCTCTCTGTGTAACATTAAGGTACTAGTCTTTTAGGTATCAGGAATAACCTTCTATCTCCCTACTTTCGTTTCCCTGCTCCTCCCTCCCCATCATCCACTACATGCACCATAATTTGGAATTTTGAAGAAAGCAAGATTTAAAAAAGAACCAAAGCAGGAGTTGTATTTTAATAAGATGACAATTTTGGACTACTCCCTCTGGAGATGGTCTATTCAAAAGTGTGCTTTGTGGATATAATGCTATTTTAATGAAACCAGCCTGAGAAATGCATCATATTACTACATAATCAAGCTGTGATAATGTTTCCTTTGGATATTACATCAGTGTTCCATGATCTGCTATGATTCCAGATGAAATTTAAGGTGTTGACTACAGACAATAAAATCCAAAATCATGCTGATCTTGGTTACTTTATTCTCTTCTAATGTGATACACTGTAAATTTAGACTTCTGGGGCATTCTTACTAGTTCCCAAATTACATTAACGGGGATTGGAGAATAAGATTTGCTTTAGATGCATGCATCCTTGCTTAGGGAATGCTGCCTAGCATTTTTGGGGGTGGAGGTGGGGGGGGGAAAGGGGATAAGGCATTAGGTTGTGGAACTTAAAAATGGTGTAAATGGCATATACTTACATTGAGTTTCCTTTGATATTCCAAATATTACATGTTTAAATTATTTAAAATAACTGGTTGCTTTCGAATTTCAGATATTGCTTTGCATGTATTACCTTGTACTAATACTGTATGGAGTTAAATTTACACTGAAAAATAATGCAATTCTGGCTTAGGGATGGAGTGGTAATATAGAAATGATTCTGAAATATAAAATATTACTCTATTGTCTTCTTTTATGGAATGTCTTGGTGAAACTTCTAGGCACATTTAATACTTTAATAAATCTCATCCTCCCATGGACTTGTCCTGGTGGCTCGAGAAGGATACCTCCCTTAGGATCTGTTCTTCAGAGTTTTGCCTGTTTCCCATTATATAGCCAAAAATTTAGTAGTCACTTATTGATGCTTCCGTCTCCCTCATCACCGATATCCAATCCATCAGTAATTAATCCTCATACTAACTTTAAAATATATTTTATTCTGACCTTTTTTTTTTCAAATCTGCCCTATTCCATTCCACTATCACCTCTTGCCTTGATGATTGCAAAAATCTCCTAATTGGACACGCACTTCTATGCTTGCTCTACTCCAATTTATTTTATTCACAGTAGGTAGTGTTAGCTCTTAAAATCTTACTTCAGATTGTACCACCTCTCTGCTTAAGACTCTTCAATGATTTTTCCATTGTTTTTAGGCTTAAGCCCCAACTTTTTACCATGGCCTTACAAGTACTTCACAGTTTAGTCCCTGCCTACCTCTCCAACTCCATTTCAAACTATTTTTCCTTTCTTTTAATCCACACCAGCCACACTTTCGTCTGAAAGTGCTTAAACAGGTCAATTTTATTCTCACGTTAGGGCCTTTATGCTTGCTGTCCACTTTGATTGAATTCTTCCAACTCAGCTCAAATGTCAAATTCTAATGAAGAACGTTTTTGACCATCCCTCTAAATGATAACACTCTCCCCTTCCAGGTACTACCCATGGATGTAGTCCCTTTATAGCATTTATTACATTTTCCTGTGTGCTCCACTCCTTTTGTCCCTTGTTCACTGCACTTCCCATCCTTAGGGTCTAGTATGGTGTCTGATCGATAGTGTTTTCCGACTTTTTTCACATGATGGCATACATAGAAAATGTTGATACTTATCTGGCATACTTATTATCCATTTTCTGTAATCCCAGTTGGGAAACTCTAGCCTAGCACATAGCAAATGTTCAGTAAATACTTGATGAGAGAATGCTTTTCAAAGAATCACTGGCAGTTGTCTTTGGAAACCATCTTGTTTAGTATTTGGTTTCATGATCCTGAAAATTACCATACCTCTTTTCCTTTTCTCTGTGATCTACAACCCCAGGCTAGTCCTACCAATCCACGGCAGTCGCTGGCTTCTGGGACCCCAGCCTGAGCTCAGACTCATCTCCTTTCACTAATCTGGGTATGGAAGTCTAACATTTTAATACATTGCTTTGTAATTTATCTGTATACACATAAACATTGTGAACTCCTAAAGAACAGAGAGACTGTGGCTTGTTTTTCTATGTATTCATAGCACTTGGCATAAAGTTGGTACTCAATAAATGTTGAATGAATATTCCTTGTTCCAGCTATGATTTCCTCTCTTTTATTAGCTATCTAAATTCACTTACTCATGATGTGGATGACATATAAATTCTTTCTGTCTTTCATGCCAGTTTCATATTTTTTCAAATGTATTTATATATTATATTTATACTATTAACAATATCAGAGTTAAACTGGTTTACATTACAAACGCCAAGAGAAGAGGGTTTTGTATTTTTTGATATGAAATCATTTTGAGAATTTGAAGGAAGCTGACAACTGGTATCCACCCTATCACAAGGTTTCATATATAATTTCACTGAATTCATGATACTCTGAGGTCATGCTATGAATTCTGAAGAGAGAACAATTTCTACGTAGTTCTTTGAACCACATGGAATAAAGAAGGAGCTAAATTATTTTCAATATTAACTAAAATGAACATGCAAAAACTGTCTGGGAAAAACAAAATATAGCAAAAAATGAAGCTCAGTTGGTTTTAAAGAAGCAGAATTAACTTAGAACAAATTTGATGAGCATATTTTTTTCCTTGTGTCTTGGGATTTTTTTTTTTTTTTATGCCAGAAGTTTGACTTTTTAAGATTACCTACACAGTCATAGGTCTTAAAAAATAGTTCTTATTAGGTGTCAGCAAAAGCCGTTTCAATTTGTGCAATTTCTCATTTGTAGTTTTTTCTCTTTTTCACTTTCTCTATTTCAATTCCTTCAGCCTATTCAGTTTTCTTATAAATTATTTCTTCTCCAAATATGAGATTATATTCCTAAAAAGAATAATCATATTTATTGCTAAGAGACATGAGTTTATGGTGATAATAGGACTGAGGACATAAGAAACCTGTAGGATAATCCTGATTTCCTTTGCTTGCCTTTTCTCTACCACAACACCAACAGGTCTCACTGCAGATTTGTGAGAGGCCCATAGTTCCAAGTCTTCCCAATGGAACTGCCCCGACTCCCCCACCCAAATCTAAAAGGGAGGCTTGAGAGACCCATCTAAATGTAGATTTCTGTAAAGGCCCCCAGCTCTGTGTCTTCTGGATGAGGCATGCCTCCCTTATTTTCTCCCCTCCTCTAGCCCCTCAGGGCCTCCATGAGTCAGGAGCAAGGGAAGCTCGGAGAACTTTTGCCCGTTGCTGGTAAGACAATCACTATTCATTCACCTCACCACTACAAACTAGCTAAGAGAATAATACCCCCAAAGATGCTGTCTTTAGAAGTGTTTTGTCTTCTTCTCCTAAAAGAGCATTAGGACATGTTACACCATGCTTTATACCCCTATTTCTCTCAGTCATCTTCAGAAGACCAAGAATCTCAGTTCACATATTATCTCTGGGGCTTATACCCCATAAAAATTGCATATCCCCTAATATGACCACAATTTTCACTTCTATTCATACTCCAAACCTTTTCAATGTGCTATTATAATTTATTATCAAAATCCCAAGTCCCTGATATTTTCAACTCTCCTCTGATCATTCCCTTCACCATTATTTTTAGATTGGCTATCCCTTGAGGACATCGATTCCTTTCCAGTTCTTTCTGGTGGAGACTATTTTTACCTCTCAGATCCCTTGTATAATGGGGCCTGGAAGGAGATAGGTGTCTTCTTTCTCTCTCATTGTTTCCTCCAGACCATCATATCTTCCTCTTACCTCAAAAATCCAAGGTCCTTTGATAATCTTTGATAATCTATCAGCCTCCCCCTTAATTCATTAAAGATTTGAGCACCTGGATCACTGTCATCTTTCTTGGTGATTTCAATATCCATGTGGATTATCTATAGATAACCTCTGAGCTCCTTGACTTCACTTTTCCTGACCACACTTGTAAAACTGATGTGGCAGCAGCAACTGACCTCTTCTAACTTCACAAGGGGGAAGGAGAATCAAGATCAACAGCGCAAGGCTGATTCCTTTGAGGAGGAGGTCAGACATGCCTCCACCCTGTAATCTTTTTACCAATTCTGACATCAACCATCCCTCCCAAGGCACTTTCTCCTTCTCTGCTGGGGTTGATAATTTGTTGCAATGGCCACACAGAACTCACAGACATACTCATGATTATTGGGTTTATTAAGGAAGTAAGAGGTTACAACTCAGGTTCAGAAATGCTCAGGACACAGTTCTTTGATCAGGACAGCCTCTTCTCAGCCCTGCCTGCAGGCATACCTCTCTCTGGCCCCTTGGCCTCTGTCCTGCTCAAGCAAGTGTTGCAAAGCTCTTTTAGCTGTCGATAAGTGCCCAGAGCACCCCATTCTGCCCGTAAGCCTCAGCCCAAACACACTCAGCTCTCTCACTCCGTGGGTCGATGAGCCTTGCTCTGCCACCAAGTGCCCCAAGGCACCACACTCTTCCAGGAAGCCTCCTGCATGAAGTCACTCAACCTTCTCACTCTGTGGGCTGGGAAGCCCACTGCGCTGTCTCCTGCCAGTTACCTGGTTCTGCTGCCTCTGATGCTGCCATTTGTTTGCCACTGCTTTTAGCTGTCTCTTTCTGTCTCCAGTGTTACAGCTCTCTCTCTCTGTTTTCTGGATCTAGGAGGTTCTCAGTGCAGGGATCCCAAGTCCAAAAGACTCACTCCACTCCTGGCTCTTTTTTCTTGGTGGTGGTGAGATCCTCCCTTCCCACCTCTGAGATGGCTCGTTTTAAGTCTACTAGGATGGCAAAACTGACCAATCCAGTCATTAGGGTTCCATACACTTTATTTGCATGGTCCCACCACCACAAGAGTGCCATGAACCTTATTTACATTATTAGCAAGCTATCTGATCTCCTTGGTGGGCCACAAGCACCTCATTTGCATAGTCCCACCTAGTCATTTGGTGGGAGTTACAAAGATTATGGCTAGAAAGGCCATGTTAAGTAATTCACAGAACTGCAACACTTTAGTTCATGAAGTACCCTAGATTTTATCCTTACCAATAGTTGCATGCCCTCCAAAATCTTGACTTCAAGCATTCTACTCTTTAACCAACTGTATTACTTTCCCGTTGCTGGTGTAACAAATTACCATGAATGTAGTGGCTTAAATGATACAAATTTATTATCTTACAGTTCCAGAGGTCAGAAGTCTGAAATGGGTCTCACAGAGCTAAAACCAAGATATCCATAGGGCTGTGTGTCTGCTGGAGGCTCTAAGGTAGAGTCTATTTTCTGCCTTTTCCAGCTTCAAGAGGATGCCTCCATTGCTTGGCTCATGGCCCTTTCTCCTTCTTCAAAGCCAGTAGTGTAGCATCTTCAAATCTTTCTTTTCTCTGTGTCTGACCCTCTGGCTTTCCTCTTATAAGGACCCTTATGATTATATTGGGCCCAGTTAGATAATCCAGGATAATCTCTCCTTCTCAAGATCCTTAATCACATCTGCAAAGTCCGTTTTGCCATGTAAGATAATATATTCATAGGTTTTGGGGATTAGGATGTGGACATCTTTGGTGGGCCATTATCTTGTCTATCACATTAACTATCTTGTCTTTTTGGGTCACTGTCTCCAACAATTAGTTGATTTCATTTGGATCTAGTCCTTTTATTGTGCCACTTATTCATTGTCTGTTACTGCCATCGTGGACTCACTTTCCTCCTTATCCAGTTCATATTCTATGGTCCTTTACTACAATTACTCCCTTGTAGATATGCTCAACACATTCCTGCCAGGCCCTCCCTCTCCAATATTGCATCCTTGCCCTTTTGTCAGCTCACCAGACAAGGACGAGCTCATTAAGCTGTGTCCCTGGCTAAAACTTAACCAACTCTGTCTTCTGCTTTGTGCCTGAACCTGAGCAGCAGAATGTGGCTGGAGAAAAAGGAATCTTTCTAATAACTCTCCTATTTCTTTCTGTGTGGAGAGGCTTTAAAAGCATTCCTAGCTTAACTATATTCCCTCATTCACCCTGCACTAGAGGAAGAGTGATGACTTTCTCTACTTGGGAGATTGAAAGGAGGAATTGGGCTTGTCTGTGTCCTCCTCCTTCTTGGAATCTGACTGATCCCAAATCTGCAGGAAGCATGACTTCCCCTCTGCTCTGTGCTATGTTGTGAGAGGTATCTGCCCTTATTGAGAAGCCTGCAGTTTTCCAGCAATGACTGTAGCTAGGATGGCAGGTCTACCTAATTTTGGTGTTCATTATTAAGAAGTTCACTTGTCTACAGCTATCAGACGTTTTCCAGAATCAGCTTTATCAACAATAATGGAAACATTTGGTTTCCTGTTTGTTTTTTTTTTGTTTTTCTTGTCCCTCTTTTTTTTTTTTCACACTTGTAATAAAACTTGAGGGAATTATTTATTGGGTTCTTCCAAACTTTGACCACTCTACCTAAAATAGCTCCATTTTATTCTCTATTCCTTTGTCCTGTTTTATTTTGCTTCACAATATTTAACATTATCTTATGTATTTATTTGCTTGCTGTATGTTTCTTCTGCTAAATGTAAGCTCCGTTAGGGAAGGACATTTGTTCATTTTAACTGTATTCCTAGTGCCTTTAACAATTCTTGGCTCATAGTAGGTTCTCAATGAACAATCATTGAATAATTGTTGATGAAAAGAATATGAGAACATTTTCAGCATCTTTTTAAAGTTTAATTTAGATGCTTATAATTTTATTTTGCTTTATTACAAATATGTTAACTCTCAATTATTCAAGGTAGAGTTAATTGGCTTGATGATTAAACATGGTAAGAAGTAATAATAGATAGTGCATGCACTAAAAAATTAAAATAACTACAAATAAGGAAAATTCTGCATGCCTGAAAGTGTCTATTTTCTGTGGAAGTACGTAATAACTACTTGTATATTAAATTATGTACTTCAGCTTGGCAACATTGCTCCCCCTTCTCAGTCAGAAGCATAGAATAATAATTTGACTGTTAGAATCCAAGCAAAAAAACATAGTAGTTAATGTTAAAAGAAATATTAAACTTGAGAAAAGGTAAAGAAATATTAGATTCTTTATAGCACAGTATAGGGAACCAGACAATGTTTTGGTTTGAAAATTTTCTTTTGCACCCTCTCTGAGTTCTTCAAGTGGATGAAGAAGTGAAACTATGATAAAATGTCCTTTTTTAAACGCAGTGGTTAAATTTGGATCCATTAGCAATGGTTAGAGAAAATGCTACTAACGAAGAAAAAAGTTTATTTGAATTCTCAGAATGAGATATATAACATATAAATACACTGTCCCTCTTTTCTGATAATAGACCCAGGTTTTCCATGTGGGAGTTATTTCTTCCCCATTTTTAGTCCATGTAATTCAGGGAAGGTCTGGTTGCTCTCTTGACTCCAGAGGGTGTCACAAGGAACAGGCTTGACTGATCACCGTATTCCATGACTCTTGTTATAATCACTAGTACAGAGAAGAGTTCATGACTCAGCTGTCCTGATCAATGTTGATGCCAGGACTTCTATTGGAACTCTTGGGAACAAAGTGTGCATTTTAACTGGGGTTGATCTGGTTGGTGGAATATAAGTATGTAGCTGCTATTGGCCATCTTGCTGCATGACAAATCTACTAATTTACCAAATTTCAAAATTTTATTTCTTTTAAGAATTATAAAGATTACCACAGTTTGTACTGGGCAGAGTGCTTTTAAAAGTTTTTGAAAATTCCTAGAATTTATTTTTCTTTATATCAACATTTTAAATAATATTCTGGTTGGCGAATTCTAAGGACTATAGACCAAAACCAAAATTCATTGCCGTTGAGTTGATTCTCACTCACAGTGACCCTAAAGAACAGAGTAGAATTGCCCCTTAGGGTTTCCAAAGAGCGGCTGGTGGATTTGAACCGCAGACCTTTAGGTTAGCAGCCTAACTCTTAACCACTGCACCACCAGGACTCCAAGGACTATATAGTGATTTATGAATTACTATATATATACACACACATATATATTTCCTATATTTATTTTAAGAATATATATTAATATTTAGAAAAATTGTTTCATCATCAATAAACAATGGCATTTCATAGAAAAAAAATCAGTCTGTTTACTTCCAATCACTTTTTGTTATCATCAGCATTTTGACATTGTTAAGATCCCTCTGCTAATTTTCCATGTGGTGTTTAAACTTTATTTTTTTAAATGCTAGCAGATTTTAATATGAAATGTGAATTTTCCTCTTGTTTTATAGCTAATTTTTTTTGCTTTAGCAATCTTTTAGCATTTTTAGGATTTTTAGAAAATTTCTATTTTGAGTCTTATAATTTTCATATTTTTGTTTCATAGATGTCAAATCTGAGGTAGTAATCATATAATACACGAAAGTAATGAAAGTAAATGCTTCTGGCCATCCTAATCTTCCTAATACTGCTTTGAATAATTTTACCTTTTCATATCAAATCTCTGAGCAAATGATTTCCAAATTGATGTACTCAACTGTTTATTGTGAGAAACCAGAATAACTTTTCATTTCTTTTCAATAATTTTTGTCATTTCCTTTTTTCTTAATCTTTAGGCATTTTTAGTTTTTTTTTTTTTTTTTTAGCAATTCATCAAGTGGTCTATCAGATTACTTTATCTCTATCAGTTGTTTACCAATATTTCTGCCAAAAAAAATTGTCACTAGAGTAATTTATTTTCATGGAATTGACTTTGCAAAAAAAGATTTTTGGTGAGATGACCTAAAATCCTCTTTCTATTGCAGAGGAGAGCCTTGCTAAGCATGAATTTAATGCAGAGCTGAGACATAGAGACAGATTGCTGACAACATCATTTGAACACCTGGATCCTGTTATGCTTAAAGATAGAGGTTGCAGATTGGGTTCCCTTGGTTTAGAAACTCTAATGGAGCTTAGCATGCAGGAAGTACATTAGGGAGTACTCTTGGGATCAACACCTGTGGAAGGGATATGAAAGAAGCTGGATTGGGCAGAGGGAGCAGTTGGACTGTGATGTGGTCTCAACAAAGACCTTAGAAGGCTCCACAGGGAGCTCTGACACTGAGATGGTCCTCAGAGGTGCCAGACATGGGAGTGAAAGGACCAGGCCTAAATCTCCATATCAGTCAGTCATCAGATGTGGGCTCTCAGGGAAGAGGCATATCCTTGGGTAAGGCAGAAGGAATTCCTGGAGAGGGCTACCAGTTAAGGGCTAACTGATGATATCATTTCCAGCATCTGGCAGCATAAATCCTTCATCCCTGAAGGAGAATCTGGATTACACATTACAACATCCGTTGCAGTATATCTACCCAAATTACCCAGCTATAGTAGCAAATACAATCTCTTTTGTTTATGAAATAGTACGAGTTGAGACTTTTTCATTTGTATGTAGGAGGGTAATTTCAGAAGGTAATTTGGCTGTATCTCCTGAAATTGAGGGATTGATGAAATTGTTGCTTATCTTAACTGTGATACTGATGATTGTAATCTTGAGTTAGAGATGTTCAGGACTCGCAGATTGATGAGGTCATATGGTTGAGTGAAAAGAATGGTAGTGATGATGAGGGATTGGGGAAATAGCAACAATAAGATTATTGTTAATGTGGTCTTGGATTTAATTTCCTAGACTGCCTAAATATTGTATAAAATTTTAAGGAAATTCATTTTTTATACCATTTTATCTATTTTTTAATTAATAGGCTTTATTTTTAAGAGAAATTTTAAGTTTATAGGAAAATCGAGCAGAAGGTAAGAAAGTTCCCATGTTAACACTCCCCACCCTTCCCTTTGCCCTATTACTAACATCTTGCATTAGTGTGGTACGTTTGTTACAATTGATGAACCAATATTGATACCTTATTATTAACTAAAATCCATTGTTCACATTAGGTTTCACTTTTTGTGGTATACCATTCTATGGGTTTTGACAAATGCAAAATGTCATGTATCCACCATTACGGTATCATACAGAATAGTTTCACTGTCCTAATAATTGTCTGTGCTCCACCTATTCACGCATCCCTCCCCCTGGACCCTGGGCAACCACTAATCTTTTCACCGTCTCTAAAATTTTGCCTTTCCAGAATGTCTAATAATTGGAATCATACAGTATGCAGCTTTTTCAGACAGACTTTTTTCACTTAGCAATACTCATTTAAGGTTCTCCATGTCTTTTCATGACTTAATAGTTCATTTCCTGTTATTGCACTTTTTATCTCTCTTAATTTTAATTATAATTTTCCTTCATCTTTGAATTCCTGTGCCCTTCTCCTGTTGCCCCCAATAATCGATAGTTGACTGTATTTTTTAAAAATTCTAGATCTCCATACAAATGTCTAATTTTTTTTGATATTAAGATTCAGAGTTATTGACTCCTGCCTCTGTAGTTCTAATCTGATCCCAAAGAAGCATAAAATTCCATGGTTAAGATTAGAAACAAACAAACAAACAAGAAACATGGAATTGTGTTTATTTAACTAACTCAACTCTGTATTACCAAAAAAAAACCCAAAACAAACCTGTTGCCATCGAGTTGATTCCGACTCATAGCAACCCTACAGGACAGAGTAGAACTGCCCCAGAGAGTTTCCAAGGAGCGGCTGGTGAGTTTGAACTGCCTGCCAACCTTTAGTTAGCCAACATAGCTCACCGTATCTCTTAACCACTGTGCCACAACTCTGTATAGGTGAGACAATCTCCCGTTCCAAACAAGTAGTATTTTTTTAACTGCTTCTCCAGTTCACAGTATCGTGTTCACAGTTCTTTTGCTCCATCCATGTCTCTTCCTTGCAGTGGCATCAGAGTATGTTACTGAAAACTTCCGGCCGTATCAATCTTCTTTTGCACATCTCATTTTTTCTATTTCCAACATCTAGTTCCTTCTTTTGTTAATTATCCCCAGCAGAAATGACCCCATTTTATTTTGCTCAACAAGCTATATCCTTGATATTTTATGAAAAATATTGAAAAGTACATAAGCATATTATAGAATTTTGATTAAAGTGAGTTTATGGTTAGGGGGGTGTAATATAACTGCAGTTTTCCAACATGGACATGCCACAGAGATCAGTTTCACTGTAAAAATGACATGCTCCAATTTTAAAAGCTATGCTGTTTATGATAGAAAGAAGAAAGTCACTTGTCAACTGTAAAACTTCTCAAGGTTTCTCATGATAAGACATCCCACTGTAAGTGGCTTAGAGGGTCAGAGATATTTTTCCTCTGTTGTAAATATTCTGTGTATGAAGCTGACAATGTGGGCTCAATGACTTAACGATGTCAGGCCATGGGTCTGCATCTCGAGGATTCTTTTAGCTTTTGCCTCATGCATGTTGCCTCGAAGTCACAGATGGCTGCTGTGGCTTTGGACACCATGTCTATGTTCAAGGCAGGAAGAGGTGGGGAGGAAAGAAGGGTTGATACTGGCTTCATCTGTCATCTTTTTTCAGGAAAACAAAAGCTTTCCAAGTTACTCTCACGGTAGACTTATTTCCCCTAAATGACTTTGCCCAGAACTGTGTCACTACCACTCTGGATGTGGTAGCGTATGTAGCTTTCAGCCTCAATAGTAGAGAAGGCAAGGTATAGGGGTTTGGGTAAGGGTGTAAATTGGGCAAAAACATAGTGTCTCCTACTTCAGGAGAAGCAGTAAAAGAATAGACTAGTTTCCAAGTGACCATGGAATCTGAGTCTTCCATGATGCAGAACCTGGGCCTCATTGTAAGAGGGCCAGAATATGGATTTTTTTTTTTTTTTCAGTATCCCCAGAGATGATCACACTTGTGGTGTTTCTGTCTAAGTAATGTTCTGTAACAGCATTTATAAACTATTCATGTGAATATCAAAAATAAAATTTATGAATCCACAGTGGAGAATACCCCTTTCTGGTGACTGGAATGCTTTATCTAGCTCAACAATTTTCCTAGCATTAAATACCAGGGAAATTGAATTATAAGCAGAAGGTTGCTTGGGAAACATGGAATGAGAACCAGGGGAGGTAGAACTGTATTCAGATCATGGTAAGGTCTTATGGATCTTGCACAGTGGAGGACTTATCTCTAGTGATTGTTCACGTCTCCGAGATGTAGAGACTTTCTCCCATAGAACATATTGGACAGAATCACAGTGACAGTTTTAGCTCTGAAATTCTGGTATTTCCAGTTTCATATTCACCATGACCCATTTCATAACAAAATTAATTTCCCTTATTTTTCTAGTTCTTCTGGAATGTCCTCACCAGAAACCCCAAGATTTATAGATTTCATGTAGCTCTCGCCTTGACTATTACAATTAAACTTATGTTCTTTTACAAAGAAAAAAGAGCCTGTAAATGTTCAATGTGTGTTCGTTGAATGAATGGGTAACAGAACTACCTCTCTTTTTGAACCATCTCTAAACTTTGTGGGTCTGGATGTCCCTTTGGTTTTTCCTTATGAGAAAGCATCAGACGAGCATATCCACACACAGATATAAGTTTGACCTGTTTTATCTCCCCAAACCATATTTTCTGCAGACATGATGTTCCCCTCTAGTGACTAGTCTTTCCTGATGATGCATCAAACCAAGCAAGTTGGACAATGTTCTGTTGTGATCCGTAAGGTTTTTATTGGCTTAATTTTTGGAAGTAGATCACCAGACCTTTCTTCCTAGTCTTTTTGCATCTAGAAGTTCCACTGAAACCCATCTACCATGAGTGACCCTGCTGGTATTTGAAATACTGGAGGCATAGCTTCCAGTATCATAGCTGCATGCAAACCATGATACAATAAGGTGATAGACTAGGTGGTGGAATTAGGATAGGCTATGCTAACATAAGTTCAAAAATCTCAGTTTAATACAGTGAAAGGTATTTCTTATTCACAAATTAGGCATCTTAGGGCAGCTGGCCCAAATTTAACTGCAAGGGGGGTTGCCCCATAGACCAGAAGGTGGCAAGTTATAACCTACACACCAATTCCAAACCACTGCCTGTTTTTGTACCACCTAGAGCGAAGGATGGTTTTGGCATATTTAAATGGTTGGGAAAGAAAGGAAATATTTTGTGACACAAATATAAAATGAAAATTCCAGTGTCCATAAATAAAGATTTATTAGAACACACACACACACAATTTATTCATTGCACAGGAATTAGACTGTGGGAATAGCATCTCCAAATAGGGATTGCACTTCTATCCCATATAAATTGGGGCCTGTTTTCACTTGCCTTGAAGCCCAACTCTGCATGGTGTCAGATACCAAGACACTTGCATCTGCCTCTGAAGGTCTTGGAGAGAAATATCTGTCTTTATAATAGACTTTTAAAGGACACATACAGGTATTTTACACAGTGTACCACAGAGAAAACTTCTGAAAAGTCTCTGAGCACATCTCTGCTTCTATGCAGACTTTCTCATCATTTAACTATTACTTATTGTGTAGTTCTTCAGTTCCAGACACTTTTGTAGGTGCTAAGAAAGCAGAGAAAAATGCCAGAGAAGTTCCCTTAGTATCTGGAGCTTACTAGAGTAGTAGGAAAGGAGACATTAAACAAGTAAACAATATAAATAAACAAAGTAATCTTAAATAGTTTGAGTGCTATGTAGAAAATAAAATAAGGTAATGCATAGAGAGTGGAAATAGATACTTTAGACAGCGTGATTAGAAAAGGCCTCGATGGGGTTAAATTTGAGATGAAAACTGAACAATGAAAAACCCAAAAACCCGTTGCTGTAGAGTTGATTCTGACTCATAGGAACCTATAGGACAGAATAGAACTGCCCCATAGGGTTTCCAAGGAGCAGGTGGTGGATTTGAACTGCCAACTTTTTGGTTAGCAGCCATAGCTCTTAACCACTGCTCCACCAGGGCTCTGAACAATGAAGAGAGTTGGCTATATAAAGATGGGAGGGGAATTCCAGGCAAAGGAAAAAAAAATAAGAGATGAGGGCAGAGGAATAGATGAGAGCCTAATCATATATGGCCTTATAGATCATAATAAGACACTTTGATTTTTATTTTGATTGCAATAGGATGTCAATAGAGAATTTTAAGTAAAGGAACAACATAATTGGATTTCTTTTCAAAAATTATCACTCTAGATTTTTGGAAACTAAGATTTTTGGAGGCAAGAAAAGTGGCAAGGAGATAGATTAGCTATTGTAGTAATCCAGGAGAGATGTGATGCTGACTTAGGTTAGTGGGTTATTAGAGAAGATAATGAGAAGTGGTAGAATTAAGATGTATTTTAGATATACAACCACAAGGCTTGCTGATGATTGGGATAATAGCAGAGAAGGTGGTCATGAGGAAAAGAGGAACCGAGGGTGATAAACTTCCTTTCTCTCTCATTCCCCAAGCAGTTCCCTCAGAAGGGAATGTTCTTCTTTGCCACCTCCACATCTGCCCCATGTCATGCTTACTAATGGACCCCCTTCCAGATGCTCTCTTCAGAGACACCCTCTGAGAAGTCCATCTTTTGCTGTTGCTGCCTTGTTTGTGAAAAGCAAGTGTACCAGAATTCTGTTGAACATCCATCTTGGTTATGCCATGTTATATTTATCTGCTATGTTCTTGCTATTACCTCTGCCTTAAATTGTTCAACCTGTCCTTTTGAACTTCCCTAACTCTCTCCACCTCTAGAAACACATTCTTATCCTTCAAATATTAACTTCTCTCTGTAGCTTTCCTCACTGCCATCGGTGGAATTAATCAGTCTGTGCTTCCATAGCTTTTGTACCTATCTCTAATATTTTATTATAGCACTTTTCATATTATATCGTCATTGTTTCAATTGTTGCCTCTCCTGTTGGATTGTGAGCTCTTCAAAGGTAAAGAAAATTTCTTTTTTCACCCTCGTATTCCTAACATCAGACACAGAGCCTGGCACATTACGGGCACTGACCAAAGGTTTGTTCA
>NW_004443968.1:20396401-20399847 GCF_000243295.1 Trichechus manatus latirostris
TTTTTTTTTTTTTTTGCTTTACCAAAACACGCAGATGCTCAGAAAGTTAACCTTTATTTGCTTATGGAAGAGAAACAGGTGAATATAAACTGACCTCTAGTTTTTTTCTCCTGGACATCCTAATAATCAGTTCTTGAAACCTTCAACCCTGCGTTGCTCAATGGAAACTTGTCAACAATTCATTGCAATGCTGCCACATGAACTCTTAAGGGTGGAAGCCTGTGGAACAACCAGGCTTTTTTTGTGGAGAATCTTGCCTCTAAAAATCATTTTGCCTTCTGTTGCCTTAAGTCTGCAGATGAAGATGCTGATGTTGACAGTGATACCAGGTTATATAGAGAGATCTGAGATTTTTTAGATACAGATTCACCCCCGAAGATGTGCGTATTTCTTCTAGTTTTGTAAGGTCTAGCTTTTCAGCAAAAGAATTGGAAAAGAGAAACAATTTGATGATTCAAAAAGGGAATGGCACATATTTTGGCAGGAAGGGAAAGAGGAATAAATAAACTTTGTGTTATAGTTTGGCAGGAATGAACAGACGGTTACATACACTCTGACGTTTTCCCAAAGTGATAATTGTACTAGTTCTAAGGTGAACTGGGACAAGGCATTAGTTGATAGAATATGTTTAAAACATAACAAATTGTTAACAGGGTCAAATAAGCATTTTTCTATGTTAATCATTGAAGGGAAACCAAACTAATTATTTTTGACCAAGAATAGAACTGAGAATTGTGCCACTACCACTAGCATCTAAAGAAATTGTAATTGGAGTTGTTGTTGTTTTTAGGTGCCATCAAGTAGATTCCGACTCATAGAACCCTATGTACAACAGAAGGAAACACTGCCTGGTCCTGCACCATCCTCATAATCGTAGCTGTGTTTGAGCTCATTGTTGCAGCCACTGTGTCAATCCATCTCATTAAGTGTCTTCCTCTTTTCACTGACCCCCTAGTTTACCAAACATGATGTCCTTCTCTAGGGACTGTCCTTCCTGATAACATATCCAAATTATGTGAGAGGAAGTCTCGCCATCTTCGCTTCCCAGAAGCATCCTGGCTGTACTTCTCCCAAGACAGATTTGTTTGCTCTTCTGGCAGTTTTGGAAACCTGGTATTAGCTCCTCTTAAAAAAAAAAAAATCAATCTCTTGTCAAAACTTTGCCTCCATCCCAATTTCTCTACCTCTTTTTACGCAAAAGTCCTCAAAAGAGTTATCTGCACTGCCAGTCTCCAGTTCCTCTCTTCACATCTCTCTTATACCCACTCCTCTCAGGCTTTTGCCACTCTTCTTTCTATCAAAATTGCTCTCATCAAGGTCAACAAAACCCTAAGGCTGCTAAATCCAATTCTCAGCCCCCATCTTGACCTATTAACAGCATTTTATACGGGCGATAATTCCTTTCTCCTGAAATCTCTTTCTTCACTTAGCTCCCAGGACACTACACACTCTCCTGGGTTTCTTTCTACATTACTACTGTGTCTTCTTTCTTTCCCCTTTTTGATTTCTTATTTATCCTGACCTATTAATGTTGTCTTCACCCAGAGCTCAAACCCTGGACCTCTTCTCTGTCTGTCCTTACTGTCTTGATGATCTCATCTGGCCTCATGGCTTAAATATCATCGAATTGCTGAATTTATATCTTTGGTCAGACTTCTCCCCAATTCCAGAATCATATATCCTGCTGACTATTTGACAACCCCATTTAGATGTATGATAGATATTCCAAAATTAACATATCCAAAAATGAATTCCTATTCTTACCCTCCCCCTAAATGTGCTCCACTCATTGTCTTCCCCATATCAGTTAGTGGCCACTTCAATTCAGCTTTATAATTTGCTCAAGCTAAAAATCCTGGGGTCCTATTTGACTCCTTTCATTCTCTTACATTATTTATAATCTGTCAGAATATACCATTGACACTACCTTTAAAATGTATCCAAAATTTGGCCACTGACCACCATCTCCTCTGCTACTACGTACAAAAGTCCCTCACCTGGATTGTGGGACTAGTCTCCTAACTGTTCTCTCATATTCCGTACCTGCCTCCTTTCAGTGGATTTTCAAATAGCAGTCTAAGTGTTCTTGTTAAAACATAAGCAAGATCGTATCACTCCTCAGTTTAAAACCCACCAAAGGCTTCTCATTCTCTTCAGAGTCAAAAGGCCTAACAATGGGTTATAAAGCTCTACTGGCCCTTTTACTTCTCAGGTCTCCCCTGCAAAATTCTTCTCTAACCATGACAGCCTCCTTACTTTTCCTTGAAACTGCCAGGCACTTACCCACTTCATGGCCTTTGAAGTGACTGTTTTCTCTTCCTGGAATGCTTCTCCCACAAGCAAACCTCTGCCTGATTGTTACCTTTTCAATGAGGCCTACACTGAGCATGTCATTTAAATTTTCAACCTCTAACCTAGTACTCCCAAGGCACTTTACTCTTGCTCATTTTTTTCCCCATAGCACTTATTACCTTCTAATATTTTATATGTGCTAGGGACAGTTATTTGTACTCATTGAGTGCACTGCTAAGCATACTTAGTCCTACTGTATCTTGATTCGGGATATAACATTCTTGACAATGGATTGTGTGTCTAAATGGTGTGTATCACTTATAGACCAAGATGATTAAAAACAAGTGTTCCTTCTCCAAGCTCTTGCTTGCTTTCTTTATCTCCTCGCTGGATGCAGATGATCAAGAGAAGGACTCTAAGACTTCAGGGTTTAGGGAACCACCAGAAGGAAGAAACCTGGCTTTGTGAATCACAGTGTGGAAGGATGTCTATAGAACACCCAACTGTACAGGATATGAAGAGGACAAATCTTTATTGTGTCACAGAGTTATGTCCAGTCTCTGTTAATGTCCATGCTGTTGTATAGCATTTTAAACATCACCCTTGGGCTCATACATGGATCAGTGCAATCTCTTGAAACAGACTGGGCTAAGTGATAGCGATTAATAGAGGAAAATACCAACAAATAAAACATGGATGCTATGGGTGTGGTCAAAAATTTTGACAGTTGTCTTAGATGAATTCAATAAAGACCATATGCATTCAAGATAATTAAGAATTGACTATACTTTGGGATAGGTTATGTGAAACTTTATATCTTAACTTTTAAATCTGAAGAAATTCAAAGACATTTTGCCAGTGAAAACCTATGAATAGCAATAGAACATTGATATAGTGCCAGAAGATGAGCCCTTCAGGTTGGAAGGCACTCAAAAGACAACTGGGGAAGAGCTGTCTCCTCAAAGCAGAGTCGACCTTAATGATGTGGATAGAGTTAATCTTTCAGGATCTTCATGTGCTGATGTAGCATGACTCAAAATGAGAAGAAACAGCTGCAAACATCCATTAATAATCAGAAGGTGGAATGTGTGAAGTGTGAATCTAGGAAAATTTCAAAAATGAAATGGAACACATAAACATTGATATCTTAGGCA
>NW_004443968.1:20401275-20411601 GCF_000243295.1 Trichechus manatus latirostris
GGAACTACCAGAAATTCAAGCCAGATTCAGAAGAGGATGGGGAACCAGAGATATCATTGCTGATGTCAGATGGATTCTGGTTGAAAGCAGAGAGTACCAGAAAGATGTTTACCTGTGTTTTATTGACTATGCTATGGCATTTAACTGTGTGGATCGTAACAAATTATGGACAACATTGCGGAGAATGGGAATTCTGGAACACTTAATTGTGCTCATGAGAAATCTGTACATGGATCAAGAGGCAGTCATTTGAACAGAACAAATGGATACTGCATGCTTTAAAGTCAGAAAAGGTACGTGTCAGGGTTGTATCCTTTCACCACACCTATGCAATCTGTATGCTGAGCAAATCATCCGAGAAGCTGGACTGTATGAAGAAGAACAGGGCATCAGGATTGGAGGAAGACTCATTCACAACTTGTGTTATGTAGATGGCACAACCTTGCTTGCTCAAAATGAAGAGGCCTTGAAGCACTTACTGGTGAAGATCAAACACCACAGCCTTCAGTATGGATTATACCTCAACATAAAGAAAACAATATCCTTAGCAACATCATGATAAACGAGGAAAAGATGGACTTTGTCAAGGATTTCATTTTACTTAGATCCACAATCAACACCCATGGAAGCAGCAGTCAAGAAATCAAAAGACGCATTGTCTTAGGCAAATATGCTGCAAAAGACCTCTTTAAAGTGTTGAAAAGCAAAGATGTTACCTTGAAGACTAAAGTGTGCCTTACCCAAGCCATGGTGTTTTCGGTCGCCTCCTATGCACGTGAAAGCTGAACGATAAGGAAGACCAAAGAAGAACTGACGCCTTTGAATTGTGGTGCTGGAGAAGAATATTGAATATACCATGGACTGCCAAAAGAACAAACAAATCTGTTTTGGAAAAGTATAGCCAGAGTGGCTCCTTGGAAGAGAGGATGGTGAGACTATGTCTCACATACTTTGGACATGTTATTAGGAGGGATCAGTCCCTGGAGAAGGACATCATGCTTGTTAAAGTAGAGGGTCAGCAAAAAAGAGGAAGACCCTCAATGAGATGGATTGACACAGTGGCTGCAACAATGGGCTTAAGCATAACAATGATTGTGAGGATGGCGCAGGAATGGGCAGTGTTTTGTTTTGCTGTACGTAGGGTCACTATGAGTCAGAACCTACTCGATGGCACCTAACAACAACAACAAAGACATTTTCATTTGTTTTCAGTATTACAAATGCTCATAAGCAGAGCATTTTACTTAAAAATTTATTGTTGGCAACATATGTTTAAACAGAGCCTAAATTAATACATGCACTGTTTTTCTAACCATGACAATCTTCATAGCCATAACATCTATGCTAATATGTGACATATATTCTGCAAATTATCGTCAGAACTGAGGCTTAGTTGGGAGCAGAATGTGTCAGATAGGGTATGGCAGAGGCAGGAGAAGACGAGGCTCTACAATACTGAAGGTGGAGAAGTAGACCTAAGCTGCAGACACAAAGTGGAGTTCCAGGCAAGGCAGGAATCTTAGTGCAGTGGACAGGACAGGAGAAAAGCATTTCCGGCAAGGAATCAAGGTCTACTTTAGATGTCTGAGCCTGAGTTACCAAAAACCAAAAAACCAAACCCATTGCTATCAAGTCAATTTTGACTCATATCAACCCTATAGGACAGAGTAGAACTGCCCTATAGGGTTTCCAAGGAGTGGCTGACGGTTTTGAACTGCCAACCTTTTTGTTAGCAGCAGAGCTCTTAATCACTGCACCACTAGGGCTCTGAGCCCAGGGTAGGGGCCAATTAGTATATTTGGGGTATAAGAAACCAAGTAGATACTCAGACTTGATGCTAAACTTTGGGGCTGGTACAAAACTAGTACCAGCTTCTGATAAAAGACTGAGACTGCAGTTGAAAATTTACTGTCCCAAATACTGAAGGTTTGAATGATAGTGGGCAAGAGAAATCAGATCTTTTCACCAATTGCTACACAGTGAGTATTCCAAAAAAAAAAAAAAAAAAACCAGAAACTTTATTAATAAAATAAAGGAATGAAAAGGTAAAAAGGTTTAACTTAGGGATTTAAAGTTTGGTTAACTAAAACAATCTTAAGTTGTTTAATGTGTTAAAATATATTTGATTATGTCTTGGTAGTAATGTGAACATATATTTTATTTTCATAATTTCAAATTGTTCTTAAGTTTATGTGGGCCAATATTGGATATAAATATGACGTACTTATAAGGACATTTTGGGATGCAAAGTAAATATATTATTTGTGATAAAACCACTTAACAGTAACTTAAAAAATAATCAAGCCAACAAATGAAAAAATGGGACAGCACTAGTTAGAGACATAATATGAATTATCCCTTTGTGTCCAGAACTGTCAATACTTAGTGTGCACAAAAGTGGCCAAGGGTGTCAATATTTTCAGAATCCAAGGGATGAGTATGTTTCTCCAAAATATAGAAAAACTGGACTTTAATATGCAATCCCATATTCTTGATTTCCTAGGACAGGAAATTAGGATTCGTTTTTCAATGGAATAGTTAGGAAAAGCCAGGATTATATACCTGCTCATTTTGTGTTGAAATAGACATTTGTTTCAAGAAGGCCACACAGCTGTATGGCCCTTTATTGGCAGGAGTGGTTGGTGGTCAAAATTATACTCACTTGGCCTTTGCTCTGTTGAATGTAGCTGTGTTCTCCTGGTAGTGACCTGAAAGGTTTTGTTGACCCTCAGCCTGCTCCCTGGAGATTCTGTGTCTGGTGTTATTGCTCCATCATCAAGTTTTTGGTATTGTTTCCATATTGTCTTCTCTTAGTTCACAGGCAGGATGTGAGCATTTTGATGAATTGGCCCAGTGGTTCTGTATGAAAACAGGTAACTTATGGAGATCATACTCTAGTTACTTTGGCAAGTACCATGTTGGCTTCAATTCTGTGTGGTTGTGTAATCGTTTAAGAGATTTATTAAAATATTTCCTTGTATTTTCTCCTTTTCTTTTATGTGGGTAAAAAGTTTAGTGCTTCCTTTCCTCAGAAAAGTTTTATGAAACAGCATAAAAATGAAAATAATAGCTACATTTATTCAGCACCTTCTCTATGCCAGAGACTTTACTTTGCACCTTATAGATGGAAACCACTTTTCACAGTGCCCCATGAGGTGGGTACAATTGTTATTCTCATTGTTCAGATGAGAATACAGAGCTGCTGCAGCTACATCACAGTTGTGTTATGCAATTGCTCCATGCCACTTTCCTTCCTAGCGAAGGTTCCCAAAACTGAAGTCTCTTGGAAAGATTAAAATTGGTGTTCTGGAAATAGAGAAGAGAGAGAATGAATGTCTCTAAGATAAAAACAAAACAGAGGAGAATTTTCCTGTGACTAAAATGAGATTCCATAGACTGGGAAGGAAAGAGAGATTTGTGGATTTCAGGAGCATCAGGAACTTGTCCTCTGCTTCCTGACCAAGGATTAATATACTACAGCAAGGTTGACAAACTATGGCCTGAGGGCCAAGTCCAATCTGCTACCTGTTTTTGTAAATAAATTTTATTGGAACACAGCCATGTCCATTTGTTTACATATTGTCTGTGGCTGCTTTTGGACTACAATGACAGAGTTGAGTAATTATAACAGAGGATAGCCTTCAAAGCCTAAAATATTTACTATCTGGCCCTTTACAAAAAATATCTGCCAACCTTTGTACTATGGTGTTGTTGTGATCATACCTTCTTTAGGAATGGCTATTTTAACATCAAGCTGAAATTCAGAAAACATTTTCCTTTTTCTATGACCCTATTAAAACTCTTCCCCTATTTTAAGGGTTGTGGATTAAGTTAATTCTTGAACAGACTTCTAAGGCTTAATGTCATATTGATTTCTAGGCCCATATCATTTATTTAGTAAAAGTTAAAAAAAAATGAAGTTATTTAATTAAGTATGTAAATACAATAAAGGTTCATTTTTAATACACATTTTTAAGTATAACATTTTATGGTAGCGTTCTTTATTGCACAACTATTCTTTTCTAACAAGCAATTATTACTTTTTTTCTTGACCCCTGCCTGTCTCACCCATTCACCGTCCTTTGTAGCAATTTAAAATGGTGCCAACGAAAGATGCCTGTCTCTGTGTTGACTCTGTCAAGTTGTTAACTACTTTCTTCTCAGGTGTCTGCTACAGATGAAGTGGGTTTTTAACAAATGTTTTTCAGGGACCGTTTGGCTAGTTTTTTTTATCAACATTTTCAGCTACGAAACGGTCCTAACTAAGAGGATGTGATAATTTTGCTCTTTGTGTTCTCAATATTATTTTGCCGAGTTGCCATCTCACATATGTTAGTAACTTCACATATTTTTGGCACAGACAACAGGGCCTGTAAGTAATTTATGATCTAAACACAGCTTGTAATAGCAGAATTGCTGCTGGTGCTTAGAAATTAATTCAGAAATCACTGTCTATAACATAATGATTTATCATTGTTTTTGAAGCATGCTATGGAACCTAAGAGTATTAATTAAGAATTATGGCCTAAGGCCAAATAGAATCTGGTGAAGTTTCATATTGCAACAAAACAACTGGTTATCAAATTATTTTGAATATAATAAACATTTTCATTTTTTCAAATCAAATTGTGATACTGTTCAGTGTATTCTCAGGACTTGAATCACACCAACGTCACATATTATTCTACAATCTGGATTGTCTAATAGATGAATTATGTCCTTTTTTAAATAAATTTTTAAAAACTAACAAGAAAATTCACTAAATTAGGAAATTTAATAGATTTAAGATTGAGGTAGGATTTTATAAATCAGGTGAAGAGTGGTGATTTTTAAGGGTGGAACTACTTTGAAAAAAAATTGGGTAAACAATTAAAAATAAATCTGAGTGCAGAAGTGAAAATTCATGAGTTGCTTAACATCCATGGTCTGCCTCAGATACTGTGCATCCCTAACATCTGAGCTCAAAAGCTATCTACCTCCCCAAGCAGTTTCCTCAGAATCCCCACTGACAAGGTGATGCTGGCAATGATATGATGGTTCTTAACATTTTTATAGTACTTTCCGGTCTATGATGCTCTTTCTAAAAATTTAGCTTATTTGATTTTCATAATGTCTCTGTGAGGTAAGTATGTTCATTTCTTGAACTCTTTTGTTTATAATTGCCTATACTTCTATCAGAGTACCTAGGTGGTACAAAATAGGTAACGTGCTCAGCTGCTAACTGAAAGCATGGAAGTTTAAATACACCCAGAAGCACCTTGGAAGAAAGGCCTGGTGATCTACTTCTGAAAAATCAGCCACTGAAAACCCTATGGAGCACAGTTTTGCTCTGACATACATGGGGTCACCATAAGTCAGAATTGACTCAATGGCAATTTTTTTTTTTCTTTTTAATAC
Organism: Trichechus manatus latirostris; assembly: GCF_000243295.1. Classification (NCBI taxonomy): domain Eukaryota; kingdom Metazoa; phylum Chordata; class Mammalia; order Sirenia; family Trichechidae; genus Trichechus; species Trichechus manatus. The sequence continues at coordinate 20,406,673 of NW_004443968.1, forward strand.
TTCTACCAGTGGTTCTTAACCAGGGATGTATATCTAAGTCAGCTGAGATTCCAGTTCAGGAAGTAGGTCTGGGATAAGACTTCCCCCATTCTTAATCTTCTGAAGTGATTCTGATATGCACCATCAGGCTCAACTTGTATGAAAACATTATATGCTGCTTTGCATATATTTGTGTTCAAATTTTATTTTCCAAGCAAGGTGGCAATTGTTAAACAGTTTAGAAGTTCATCTAAAGCAAAACAGAGCCCTTTATTTTACACGTAAAGAAATGTATCAGTTAGAAGTTAAAACTTGCCATTAAATTTTACAGCAAATTCTAATTTGTCCAGAATTTAATTAAACTCAATTAATTTAACAACTCTTTTAAAAGTGCTATGTAGAAAGCATGGGTTGGGTGCTGCAAAGATTTCACAAACTGAGTTAAACCTAGTGACTACCTTCAGGGAGTTTGTGGTGTAGAAGAAGGTGAAATAAAACAAAGCAGAATATCATTACTGGTAAAAGGTAATTATAAGATTACCTGATAATTTTATAGTTACCATAAACAGACTATCAATGGCCACAGATATAAGAATGCAGCAAAACACAGCCAGTACCCAAACCCACTGCATGAAATCCAGTATTCTTTTGATGCGTATTGAAGATGTATGAGGTTTCCCTCTCCCCTAACATGTTAGAAGTTAAGGGAGTCTGTCTTCTGTGGAAGAGAAGCAAGAATACTGAAGAGGGGAAAATAAAATGGCATATAAGGAAAATGCAAAGAAGATGTTGGAAAATTATATTAAAATCAGATTACAAACGAGGGGAAGGTCAGAGGCAAGTTTAAGTAGCCAGTTGGGGGTTAGAAAACTAGAGAAAGGTTCATGATAGAAAATGGAAGAAAATATAGACTAATTCTTGATGTTAAGATCTATGTCCTTGCCCAGGAGTGTGTATATTCCCAGGAAATACTTTCAGGTGGTGGCCCAGGGGCATATAAAGGGGTTGTGGAAGATATTATAAAAATCTTGTCCATGGAGTGGCTGGTGGGTCCAAACCACTGATCTTTTGGTTAGCAGCCAAGTGCTTTAACAACTGAGCCACGAGGGCTCCTACCAGGGATAAGTACAGACCCACCACACTGACCTCACATCTGTGCAGCATCCATGTACAAAGGGGGTACATAAAATGTTCAACAAGTGGAGTGATTTATACAGAAATCAATATACACAACAAACCAGATCCTCTAATGGGCAAAATGTTGCTATAGAGCACATTATTAGGACAATTGTTGAATTTGGAATATGGACTAATTTATCTACATTAGATAGAACTATTGCCTCAATGTTACATTTCTGGAATATGGTAACTGAATTGTGATATGTAAGTACATACCCTTGTTCTTAGAAAATTTACACTGAAATATTAAGGGATAAAGGAACATAATGTATGCAACCTACTATCAGAAAAAACTGTATAGATAGATGTGTGAGAGAGGAAAAAGAGAAAGAGCAGGCAGATAAAGAAGCAAACGTTAAAATAGGTGACTGTGTAAAGAGAAAATAGGAATTGGTTTTGTACTATTCTTGCAACATTTCTGTAAGTTTGAAATTATTGCCAAATAAAAAGTTTTTTTTAAAAATTAAAAAAAAAATCTGGAGAGATGTTTTATTTGGTTGTTTGAATGCATAATAAATAAATTATATGTTTATATATGTACTTGAAGTGCAAATCATACTTCAATGCCTTTTTTTGTGGTAATTAAATTAATTTAGGAGGAGTGGATACTTTACAAGAAGCCCTGGTGGCACAGTGGTTAAGTGCTCGGCTATTAACCAAAAGGTCGGTGGTTTGAACCCACCAGCTGCTCCACGGGAGAAAGATGTGTGTCTTAGTCATCTAGTGCTGCTATAACAAATACCACAAGTGGAAGGCTTTTAACAAAGAGAAATTTATTCTCTCACAGTCTAGTAGGCTACAAGCCCAAATTCAAGGCATCAGCTCCAGAGGAAGGCTTTCTCTCTCTGTCTGCTCTGGAGAAAGGTCCTCGTGATGCATCAGTCTTCCCTTGGTCTGGGAGCATCTCAGCACAGGAACATCAGGTCCAAAGGTTGCGCTCTGCTCCTGGCACTGCTTTCTTGGTGGTATGACATCCCCAACTCTCTGCTAGCTTCCCTTTCCTTTTATCTCTTGTAAGATAAAAGGTGATGCAGGCCACACCCCAGGGAAACTCCCTTTACATTGGATCAGGGATGTGACCTTGGTAAGAGTGTTACAATCCTACACTAATCCTCTTTAACATAAAATTATGGTCACAAAATGGAGGACAACCACACAATACTGGGAATCATCGTCTAGCCAAATTGATATACACATTTTTGGGGGGACATAATTATATTCATGACAATGTGGCAGTCTGCTTCCATAAAGATTACAGCCTTGGAAACCCTATGGGGCAGTTCCATTCTATCTTACAGCATTGCTTTGGGGCAGAAATGACTCGATGGCAATGGGTTTGGGTAGATACTTTACAGCCATGCATCATGCTGGATAATTTAGAACTACACCATGATATTGTTTACTTCTATCATCTAACAAAAGCTTGCCATGTAATTTTTTTTTTTTTTCATAGCTAAGACATTTCTGTCAGCTTTGCTTAAATATAGATTTACTATCTGGCATTGTTCTTTCAGCTTTTCAGTTTATGAGGCTAGATGTGTTTTTGATCCTAACAGGGACCAATTTTGTTAATATCTTTCTGGATAAGTGGCTCCCTTTACTTTCACTTATGACTTGAGGTGGATTGGGCCAAAGATAGTACCACATTAGACTTGTGTTCTTTTAAGGAAAATACAGTTTTTCAAGAAAGGTGGAATCATACCTTGATGAAAAATGTCTAGGTAGGCAGTGTGCTCTTGAAAATGCTTAGACTTTCCACTATGTTAGGATTCTTTCATTCAATGAATATGTCATTGAGTGTAAACAAGTACATGAACAAGATAATGAAAACTGCTAAAAAAAAAAAAAGACAAAATAAAATGATGGGATAAAATGTGACATAGATCAGAAGTAGGTGGTAAGTTAGAGAGAGGGGCCAGGGAAAGCCATTTTGAGGAGACATTTAAGAACTGAATGACAAAGAGAGTGCCAGGCAAAGAAGATTTGGGGGCCCAAATGTCCCAAGTAGAGGGAACGTAACTACAGCAAATCATCCACTGGGTAGAAGGAGCAAGGCTATGTGAGGGGGAAGAAACTTGTTGGCTATTTCCTAACATTGGCTCTGTAGAACATCCATGTAAACAAACTTTAACAAAGGTTCATGAGCCATTAAGCAAGTCTGATTACTTGACAGTCCTACCACTGTCTCTCTAAAATGCGATCTTTAACTCTAAAACAAAACAAAGACAATTTCTCAACTGTAAAAACCCAAACAAATAATATTCTTCTCCATGTGTGCCCTTTCTATTTGCTCAGAGAAAAATAATTTGTCTGGCAAGTGAGGACACTGCACAGAACTTTTAAAGCTCTAACTATGCAGTACCCCAAGGAAGGAATAAAGACCACTGCTAATCTGACACTTTCTAAGAGGTGTATGAAAATTAAGAATCCTTGTAGCAGTTGTTATATTTACAATTCTTCCTTTGCACTGTTTGGAACATAGATGAGGAGCAGAATTATCATTTCCCATGCAGATTCTGAGCACACTCTTATAGATGAGAAGCCTAAAGATCCAATCTAGCCCAGATCTAGATTTCATAACTTATATATATGAAATTTAGGACACTGGGAACTAACCAAGAATTTAAGTACAATATACACATATTTTATTAATCCAGTCGTCATTAGTTGTAAATTCTTGATTTTAAAAATACATACAATTATTGAATTATTATCTGTGAGATGCCTTGACAGATTTTGCATATATATATATGCATATCATATATATGATATTACATACACATGCACACACATGCGCACATAGTTCTTTGTACTATGCAAATTACTATTAGTCCAGTTTGAGAAAATTGAGGCTCAAATGACTTAAACATATTTACACTGCAAAATCGGGATTTCTGCACAGCTATTTCTGACTCCAGAGCCCATCCTCTTTTCACTATGCCATGCTGAATTTGGAATTTTTGATAAAAATGAAGGCTTTTTGTTGATTTGTTTGTTAGTTGTGTTTCCTAACCCAAAAAAATGTGGTTAGTGAAAGTATAAGTTAGTTAGCAGGGGAGAAAATTTGCTTAGCTTACTTAGACAACAAACCATTTTTAAGACCTCTGCAAGTGTCTAATCTTATGAAATTGACACCCAAAAGGCAAAACATTTTATGTTACGTAATCCACTGAGGCAGAATTCCCAAATACTTATTGGAAATACTTTGTTAATTGCATGTAATTATTGTGGGGTGTAAAGTTGATGAACATTTGTGAACACCCACAATGATTCAGGATGCACTGCATAAAACACTTTATAACTGTTGTCTCTTTTAATCCTGCTCTATTTCACAGACAAGGAATCTGAGGTGCAGGGAATTTTAGGTAACTTATGTAGGTGGAAGAGCTGGGCTTTCCTGACTCCATAGCGCCACCCTGCCATTCTGCACTCAAGTCCCTGCTCCACTGCAGTTTGAAACATTTAAATTTCTTTGTAAATAAACAGAATAAAAATGATCTTTTACTCTTTCAAATGGGACTTCTTACTTGGTTCTAAGTAATAAGATTTTTCCTGGATATGATAAAATCTAGATTTGGGTTTGCATTTGTAAACTTTGATAAACCTTATATAACCTTTTCCCAGGAAATCTTTGAAGATTTCAGGCCTTTAGGAGTGTTTATAGTTGTTGTTGTTAGGTGCCTTCAAGTCAGTTCTGACTCAGCGACCCAATAAAACAGAGTAGAACTGCCCCATAGGGTTTCCAAGGAGTGGCTGGTGGATTTGAACTGT
>NW_004443968.1:20411701-20492910 GCF_000243295.1 Trichechus manatus latirostris
CTGAGCTGTTAACCACCATGCCACATTTATCGTTAACTGAAGCTTATTATGTGGAAGCCTAAAAGATTAAATGCTTTTCTTATTATTTATCATCTAACCTACTATTATACTAGAGCAAGGTATTAACAATTGGGGAAAATAGAACCACTGGCGGTTTGACAAAGACAAATTCTTGTACAATGACTTGCAAGTCAGAATGAACTTCATCCTAACCACTACTTCTGATTGATTCATAAGTAGGATGGGCTTCTCATTCACAATGCAGCAGAATACCTGCTCTGGTGGGGACTGTGATGGCTGCAGTTTTAAAACTTGGTAATATATTTCTGAGGTTGAAGCTTCCCAAAATTATTCATTTCCATTTCTACCACTGGAATAGTTTTACTTTAGTTCAAAACTTTCTGTCCCCAGGAGGCATCATACGCATTGATTCATTAGTACATCTATTCATTCAGTTCATTGCTATAAGTTGTTCCCCTTATTGCAACTTGTATTCTCAATGACTAGATTAGTGGGCATCAGGAAAGCTAGGCACCAAATATAGATATCTCAGTTTAAGTCAAACAGCATGTGGAAACAATGATAGGTCAGCCTATCACTTTCAGATACAGGTAGCAAGTTAAAAAGAAATTTCCCCATCAAGTCTTACGAGATAAGAAATCAGTTGTTTTTTTTTGGTGAGGAAATTTTTGGAAAAAGAAACTAAGACAGACAGATCAATTCCTGTTTTAGTCAAGTGAAATGAATATCCCGTTATATAAAAGGAACATTTTCAGTCTTGTTGAAGAAGTAAATGAGAAGTGGTGTTTCACTGTCAAGATGTATCTTGCACATTTGATGGAAAATTACTCAAGAGAAGCAGTCACATGTCAGTGTCACAAATGTGTTAGGAAGTGAGAGCAGTTTCTCTCCATGGAACTGTTACCATGAAAAAAACAGGCTAGCTTGTAACACTGGGTGCTTGATTTCAAGTCCAAGTTTATATTGGGCCTTCAGCAAGGTGTGGAACTGTAATAGGATGTGGTGGTTTGATAGAAGGTAGTTTATAAGGCTGATCCTTAAAAGCCCATGACATTTTGCTGAGAATTTTCTGCTCTGATTTTTCTCAGGTAAGAAATGTATGGGGTCCATTGTTATACAGTCCAAGCTGTTAAACAAATATAAAACAATTACAACCATATGGGCACGATTCCAGAATGCTTCTGCTATGATATATATTTGGCAAATTTAAGTTGTTTGTGAAAAACCAAACAGAACAAAACTACCATAGAAATACTGATACCTGTGATAATTTTGAGACAGTATAAAATATCTTTAATTATCTTGGAGTCAAGCTGTTCTATTCATATTGTTTTCAGAAATGAGATGGGAATAAGACCAATTATAGTAAGATGCCCTAAGGTTCTTGGATTTTCTTTTCATTGGAAAAGATTTCAGGAGAAACCCCCTTTTAATTGATTTAATGTTTGTGAGAGAAATTTTCAGCCTGTAACTAGTTATAGTACAGTTTTATTTTTGTTGTTGTTGCTTTACAGAATTTTCAGTACTTCACAGTTTCTGATTATTATCTTACTGACACGTGAATGGTGATTGACAATGATCACAGAATATGCCCTAAGTATGCTTCCTTTGGCAGACTGCATCCCTTATTATAATCAAACAAATTCTAATTCTAATGCACCCATTTGAATGTATCACATTAACTTTATTTTTTGATGTAAAATTTTAAGGTAATTTTAGTTTCAATAGAATAAATTTTTTCTAGCTCTTGGGATTTAAATTTTATTATATTTGTCTATGTGCTGAGTTTCAGTTGACATAAGCTTATATTTTGTAGACATTATTTGAATATTTATTTATTTATTCTTATCGGGATACTGATATATACGTTTTTGGGGGGCTCTTGGAGAGCTCATAGATCCTAGATTCTGTGCTCGCCATGCCTAATGTAAAAAATTCCCGATTGTGCAAAGGTGGTCTAAACTACTGCTGTTCTACACAGAGGACTAAGTACAGCCATTACAAAGCTGATTTTATGGTGCTTATGGCAAACTTGATAAGTGTTTGCTTCCACTTTTGTAAGAATTAATGTTGAAATGCTTGGTCTTCTTCAGACAAAATGTTATTACCTTGAGGACAGTGTAACTGATAGAATCAGTGTTGAAAATCCCAGATGAAATTTCTACTTAACATTGAACAAGTATTCCTTGGATGCTAGTTTTTGAATCTAACAGGTAAAATGATCATTGATTAACGATATCATATACAACCAAAAACCAACCCCTTGCCGTCGAGTCCATTCCGACTCACATCAACCCTATAGGACAGGGTAGAACTGCTCCATAGTGTTTCCAAAGAGTGGCTGGTGGATTCGAAGGGCTGACCTTTTGGTTAGCTGCTGAACTCTTAACCACTGAGCCACCAATGCTCCTATCCTTTTTAAAGTTGATATCCTTTTTATAAACAGGAGACAGAAAGTCCCTCTACTCCCACCCTGTCACACTGTAACACTGCAGATTAAAAAAAAATAAAAAGTTGAACCTTGAGGATCAAAGATGAGGCCAGAGATATAAAATGGATTAAAGTTTAAATGAAGATAAATTCCTGAAAGCAAACAAAGGCATGAGAAAATGCAAAAAGCTTTCAAGGTTAAATAGAGTGATAATCTCAAAAGCCAAATGAATTTAAAGTTCTTTTCAGTTTTATCACAACCTGTCGCAAATAAGACCTTAAAGAGATACTTAGCTAAATATGATGAACTGCTGCAATAGTCCACCACAGGAATACCATATCTGTAATCTAATTGCTTTTTTCTCGTAATTTTTTTTCTCCTATGTAAAAAAAATCTCAGTTTGAGATCATTTTCATGAATTATTGCTATTTAGGTCATCTCAATACAATGTGTATTTTATTTTAAATTCAAATCAATGGCTTCTGTTAAGTGTAGGCACCATTTATTAATTAGAGAAAGAATATTGAAGTTGTCTGAAATGGTTAATACCCTAGTATAGAGTTCTGTGACAATGTGGCTGAGTTTTGTGTTTAATGTCAACATAGAACAGGTAGTTTTATTGTGGCATCGGCTGCAGATTTTCTTTCTCTTTCCATTAGTCTTTTCCTGTACACTTGCTGAAGGCCTTTAGGTCATTCATCACCTGATCACTCAGAGACTTGCTAGCCAGTAGTTGACTAGTATGTGTCCTTTTTTTCATACTCTGGATGACTTGGAGGGTTATCAGGACAATGTCTGACTGTATTAGACACGGCAGCTCTAAGTAAAATCATGGTGAGCCACTAGAAGTCAATGAAATGGTGAAAGTCATCTGATCACCTGTAACATTTAGGAAATACCCTGGCAGAAGTTTGGTTTTGTGAAAAATGAAAAGGGCATATACTATAGCTGCATTTTGGCAGCTAACTCATATTTTACATTTATGTACAATGCTAAATTTGATTTTTTTAATAACGGGATAATCAGGAAGTGGATTACAATAAAGATAGTATACAACATCTCCGTTTGACTGCTAATACTACTTTATAAGGTCCCATATCTCTTTCTGTGGTTTCAGAGAGAAACTATGTATTATATTGGCATTGTTTGATTATTTTTTAGTAGAGAAAATATACCATGTGGGAAGCTGACATTTTAAGAATATTGTGGATAAAAAAGATATCATATCCAAAGTTAGAACTTGTGGAAACTAGAGTGAGTGACTTAGTTACCCCAGAGCTGAGAACATGAACCTTGTCTCCAAGTGGAATGTAGAGTAATTATCATGAAGAATGAAGGAAAATAATTCTTGTTAAAGTCCTTGCTAAAGTTAAGGACAGCAGAAAGTAAAGGAAGTTTACTTTGGTTAAAATGGAAAGTAAAGAAAGCAGACCTTTTTTAGTCATCTTATTATTTTTGAGAAATGACTAGACCTTTGAAAGTAGAGCATTGAAGTAAAAAGAGAAATCTATAAGAGTTATGAGGGGAAATGGGGCCCAGCGTTATTATTCTGATATGGGAATTGAGCCATAAAGTTCCTAGGTAATGGTGACTGCTAGTCTATTGTGGAGCCACGTGGGAAGGTCTCCAGACTAGTTCTAGTACAATGTAGATTTAGTATGAAAGGAGTTAGTTTAAATTAAAATATTAAGTACCTAGTAGTATAGGTGTTTTGTGGATAAAAGTCATGACATTCGTATGTGAATGAAAAGGGTTTGCCAATTCTGCTCTATAAAGAGGCTTCAAACCCTCTTTATTTATGAGAGATTCTAGAGAAGTTTGACCAAGGAGGATATATTAAACCTCTCCAGGGTGCCTTTGCTTTCTCAGTAATAAGAACTCTATCCACTCAGAAGGGATGCAAAACCCCTTTGTGCAACACAAGGGAGAACAATAAAATAGTTAAAGTGGAAGCTTAAATAGATTAGGGAGAGGTGAATCTAAGTGAAAAATAAATTTAATACTATGTTTATTCCCAGACACCCATACATGTTTGTGCAAATTAGCTTGCAATAGTGGTGTTTATAGTGAAAAAATGGAGAAAACAATGGCTTCTCCATTGACTTTCTAACATGCAGTTTATTACACATGTGGACTATTTAACATTAAATTATATTTGATTACAATTAATTAAAGAAAAGAAATAGCTAAAATGTAAGACCTTCAACAAAAATCATAGACATAGTCTCTGATCTTCAATAAATCATAACATAAGGCTTTGATAAAAATATTGCATTGAGACAGTGATTCTTGAGTGGTCTTGGTTGGATTATAAGGATCTAGAAATGGGATATATTTGGCAGGAGTTAGTTTCCTTACTTTGACTCTTGTTTGCACTTTTCTTAACAGACCAGGGTCAACTGAGAAATTAACACTCAGCAAGTTATATGACTTTTCAGCAAACAGATAACTCATATATTTAGAGGTTGTTGCTTAAGTGGACAGTGACTGTAAATTGATTGTTTTATGGAGACTTTGAGACCCCTAATAACTTTCTGTAAAGACTCTTTGATATCTTAAATGAGCTTTCACACAGCTGATTTATATACTGAGTGCTCTTTACCCTCTGCAACATGGGCATTTAAAAAAAAATTACTTGAGTATTAACTATATCTAGAAATGGCAGTGTTTAGTATGGAAAATAGGCCAAATTGGATGACAGGTATATAAGAAGATGAAAAGAAAAATTTCTGCATCCTTGAGCTCTGCAGCTAATAGATTGGTCCAAAGCAAATCTCAATAAGTTACAAGGTAGAACTGACAATTTTCATGCCCTTCCTCACTCTCAGCCCTGAAATTGCTTTCCTGTCTGTGCACTGTACTTCTCCTCTGTTAACTCTCTACCCATTTTGCTTTGTATTATAATCAGTGGGTATATATCTGCTTTTTTGATAGATTTTGAAGCTTCGTATCATATATCTTATTTACCTCCCAAGACAATATCTCACCCATAGTTGATGTTCAATCAGAGGTTTTTAAATTGAACTGAATCTTGAGAATTACTTATCCTGCATTAAAAAATGAACAGACCTATCTTGAGCCTGGGTTCCATTCCAGTTCTGCCATTTGCTGCCGAGTGGCCTCAGGAAATTTACTCGACTTCTCTGAGACACCATTTGAATTCTCCTGGAATCCAGATTTCTAGGTTCACTGAGTTGAGGTGACCCACCCAGGCCGTTTGACTTTAGGTATCCTTTTAAACTTTGAACCTTTAAGGAGCTGGTTTTCCAAACAATAGCCTAGTAAGCAGCTTAATGGAGACCATTTTGCCTTAGGCATTGACCTCTTTTGAAGAATTACAGTGACCTTCAGGAGACTACCCTGGCCGGATCCCATGTATTTAACCGGTTTTCACTATCCCCTCTTTGGAGCATCTTCCCAATACCTTCAAGTTGACGCTGCCCGGTTTGAATTGTATCTACTCACAATAAATATATTCTGTTACATTAATTTTTGATGTTTCTCTGCTTATTTAGGTTTTTAACAGAAGTAGACTCAGAAGTGGACTCTGAAGAGGCTGACTGACATCCCCCGGAGCTCTCATTTGACACAGGTGTGGTGCCCGCAAAAGCCCTTTCCGCTTACTGTCTCCGTGGAGCATCTGAAGGTCATCTTGGTAAGCCCGCTTGGATTCTCTAGCTCCCCTCCTTTTGTGTTTTGAGCTTGAATCCAATATTTATTGTAAGTTTGGTGAATTTGTTTTCTGTAGCGCTTAGAACTGTCTCAAAATGGGGTCTTCCAAATGTAAGAAAGCAGCGAATTTTCCTAGTGGAACTCTGACTCGATACATGACCAAGAACTATGGTCTAGTTCTTGTTTGTATTTGAATTTATGATTTGAACTCACTAGTGACAGTCTGTCAAATCAGTGGCCACTTCAGGATACTACTATATTTAACTAGAACCAATTGGAGATACTAGTATACTTAAGGTCTGAATTAGAAAATCACAGTGCCAAAACAAGATAATAGTAATGGGTTGCTTTTTTTATTGGTATTTTGTGGCTTCCAACTTTATTCAGGATTCTAAAATAGCCTCTTTGAATGACAGTTTCAAAACTGACCAAAACAGCCTTAAGATCCTTAATGAAACATTTCCTTTACAAAAAAGGGACCCTGGAGACATCTTCCCATGTCCTCGAATCTTAGGAGGAAATCAGTAACTGAGCCCATACCATAGAGTATTCTTTTTTGCTCCCTGCTTATCATGGATTGAATTGTGTCCCCCCAAAATATCTGTCAGCTTGGCTGGGTCATGATTCCCAGTATTGTATGATTGTGTAATCTGTGATGTGATATCTGTGATTTCCTTATGTGTTGTAAAGTCTATCACTATGATGAGGTTATATGTGATCTCCTTATGTGTCGTAAATTCTATCACTGTGAAGAGGTTTACAAGATTAGATAGTGTCTTAATCCAGTCTCTTTTGAGATATAAAAGGGAGAAGCGAGCAGAGACACATGGGAACCTCATACCACCAAGAAAGCAGTGCCAGGAGCAGAGCACGTCCTTTGGACCTGAGGTTCCTGTGCTGAGATGCTCCCAGACCAAAGGAAGACTGATGCATCACGAGGACCTTCCTCCAGAGCCAACAGAGAGAGAAAACCTTCTCCTGGAGCTGATGCCCTGAATTTGGACTTGTAGCCTACTAGACTGTGAGAGAATAAATTTCTCTTTGTTGAAGCGATCCACTCATGGTATTTCTGTTAGAGCAGCACTAGATGACTAAGACACTGCTTTTCTCCAGTCTCCTCAGGTAAGAACTCTCAGGTCTTATACTCTGCGTTCTGTGTTGTAGCTTGGATGTTTAATTAAAATTGATTGGAAATTGTGAGAGACTAGGTCTTTAGCTGGCAGAATGAACTAAGTTCAGAAAGAATTAACTAGATTCAGAAAGAATGAAACTAAGTTTCTTATGGTTGTTACAAAGGAATCCCAGAGTTTTTAAGACACAAAAATGTTTGGGCATGAGTCCGAGCACTTTAACAGCCTCTAGGGTGCTCATCATCAACAGAAAGATGCTCGTGTAAGGATAAGCTGGGGCATGAGATAGGCGAGAGCATTAGGCTTCCCACTAGCCACAAGAAAACTCTTAAGCAACTGAGGTACACTGTAAAACAAAGCAGTGACCCAACCCCCAGCAGACTCTCTCTTAGGAATTTTATTTGGCTCTGTGAAACCAAAGTTTCAACCTAAGGGAATAGGACCCTTGAAATCTAAGAGATGTGAGCCTGAAGCTCTCCCTACCGGGACGCTGGTCTGGGGTTCATGTTCAAAAAAGCTGTATGCTAAATATACTAGAAGTAATTTGGAATTTCAAGGATCACTTTGGGAAAATGAGTTCTCATTTGCATTGTTTTTCTTTCCTGTTTGGGATGCTTCTGTTTGGGCTCAGGTTTTGTCAAAGGGTCTGAGATCCCTCCATCTGAGACTCTGGCAATCAATAAGTTTCATCTAAAACCTGTTTTTTTTTCTGTTGAGTTGGGTTGAACTTACCAAAGAATTGCTGCAGACACTTTAAGAAAATGAGTTCCCTATATTCTTTGTTTTGTCCTGTGTTGTTTAAGAGCTGGCCTTACAGACAGGTGAGTTTACGTTGTCTTTCTGTCTTGTTTTGTTCTGAGAGCTTGACTCTAATCTAGAAAGAGCGTTGTGCCTGAGTTTTCTGTCCTGCCTCAGGTTGGAGGTCATGGTTGACTGTTGCCAGCTTTTACATGAGGCCATCTTAATTCTCAGTTCTTTTCTCTTCCAAGAAAAAACTGCTTCTTGTTCAACAACTCTCTGATTTGGCTTTCAGTAGTTACTTTGAGAAACTTTGATATAAATTGGTCTATTTGAAAAGTGCTGAAAAAAGATGGATTTATTTCGATTGGCATAACAAAGCTTGAAAAGTACAAAATATTCTACATCACTTCTCTAAAAGATTCTTCAGAGCATGCAGAAGATAGGTTTATGGCAGTGTAATAATTTCCTACTTCTATATGATATTATTAAATTATATTACAATATTCCTTCAAAGAACTTCATTCTGATTGGTTTAGTAATAAATAAGTGCTTATATAAATTAACTGGTCCTAATATTCCCAGGAATTAATGAAAATGAAAAGAAATTGATGGAATACCAATATCAATCAGATGCAGTGCTGGAAGTGCTCATTCATCTATGCTAAGACATTTGGAAGACAGCTACCTGGCCAACTGCCTGGAAGAGATTCATATTTGTGCCAGTTCCAAAGAAAGGTGATCCCCCCGAATGCTGAAATTATCAAACAATATAATACACAAGTAAAATTTTGCTGAAGATCATTCAAAAGTGGTTGCAGCACTACATCGACAGAGACTACCAGAAACTCAAGCTGGATTCGGAAGAGGTTGTAGAATGAGGAATATCACTGCTGATGCCAGATGGATCCTGTCTGAAGGCAGAGAATACCAGAAAGATGTTTACCTGTGTTTTATTGACTATGAAAAGGATCCAACTGTGTGGATCATCACAAATTATGCATAACATTGTGAAGAATGGGAATTCCAGAACACTTCATTGTGCTTATGAGGCACCTGTACATAGACAAAGAGGCAGTTGTTAGAGCAGAACAAGGGTTTAAAGTCAGGAAAGGTATGTGTCAAGGTTGTATCCTTTCACCATACTTATTCAATCTGTATGCTGAGAAAATAAATTGAGAAGCTGGACTATATGAGGAAGAAGGGGGCAGTAGGATTGGAGGAAGACTCACTAACAGTCTGCATTATGCAGATGACACAACCTTACTTGCTGAAAGTGAGGAGGACTTGAAGCACTTACTGATGAAGATCAAAGACCACAGCCTTCAATATGGATTACACCTCAACATGAAGAAAACAAAAATCTTCACAAGTAGACCAATAAGCAACATTATGATAAATGGAGAAAAGATCAAAGTTTCAAGGATTTCATTTTACTTGGATCCACAATCAACACCCATGGAAGCAGCATTCAAGAAATCAAAAGATGCATTTTATTGGACAAATCTGCTGCAAAAGGCCTCTTTAAAGTGTTGAAAATCAAAGATGTCACCTTGAAGACTAAGGCATGACTGACCCAAGCCATGGTGTTTTCAATCGCCTCATATGCATGTGAGAGCTGGACAATGAATAAGGAAGACTGAAGAAGAATCAACACCTCTGAATTGTGGTGTTGGCGAAGAATAATTGACTATACTATGGACTGCCACCAGAATGAACAAAGGTGTCTTGGAAGAAGTACAACTGTAATGCTCTTTAGAAGCAAGGATGTCAAGACTAAGTCTCACAGATTTTGGACATGTTATCAGGAGGGCTCAGTCCCCGGAGAAGGACATCATACTTGGTAGAGGGTCAGCGAAAAAGAGGAAGACCCTCAATGAGATGGATTGACACAGTGGCTGCAACAATGGGTTCAAGCATAACGATGATTGTGAGGATGGCACGGGACCGGGAAGTGTTCCGTTCTGTTGTACATAGGGTCACTGTGAGTTGGAAATGACTCAATGGCACCTAACAACAACAAAAACAGTATCAAATAGTATACAAAGAAAAAAAATTGGTATATCACTGTTAAAAAAACAAAACAAAATTTTCTTTAACTACTGAAGAGTTAATTTTATTCTCTGTGTAATTTACCCAGGAGGCAAAAGTTCCCCATCTCATCAAAATTAGCTTAGTTAGGTAGACTTTTATGTTCTTAATTACCAAGACCAAGTCTCATGAATTTTGAAGAAGCTAAGGTTTTTACCTTTAAAATATTTTATTGTCATTTAGGTTAAATAACTAAGTATTGTTTCTCAGTGGCCAATGATAAACTCCTGACAAGTTTTAAACTTTGTAGAAAGCTACAAAAGATTTGTTCCTGCTTAATGGAAAATTGCTGAAAGGGAGAAAAAAGGTTTATTTAATATGTTTTGAATTACATGAAATGTGTTGTCAAATCAGGAGAAGTGCCAGATTTTCTTTGGGTTAAAAATTTGTGTGTCAGTGTCTCTTATTTTTTTTTTTTTGTCTTATATTAGGCAACAAGAGCATAATATTATTAGTCATGATTTTTTTATTTGTTACCTTGGTTACAGCTTTATTTCTTTTGAAGTAGCATCATCAACGCCAACAGTTTTAACTGGGTAATTGGTTTTGTTTACCCCTGGAGTTTTTATTACTATTCAGATGTTTGCTGTTAGGTGCTGTCAAGTTGGTTCTGACTTCTAGTGGCCCTATGTACGACAGAACGAAAGGATGCTCAGTCCTGTGCCATCCTCACAATTGTTGCTATGTTTAGGCCCATTGTTACAGCCACTGTGGTAATCTATCTCATTGAGGGAGGGTCTTCTTCTTTTTTGCTGACCTTCTACTTTACCAGGCGTGAAGTCCTTCTCCAGAAACTGGTCCCTCATTATAACATGTCCAAAGTATCTGAGATGAAGTCTCACCATCCTCCCTTCTAAAAAGCACATTCTGGCTGTACTTCTTCCAAGACAAATTTGTTCATTCTTCTGGCAGTCCATGGTATTCAATATTCTTTGCCAACAATGTAATAATTCAAATGAGTCAATTCTTTTTTGGTCTTCCTTATTCATTGTCCTGCTTTAGCATGCATATGAGGTGAATGAAAACACCATGGCTTGGGTCAGACACACCTTAGTCTCAAAGTGACACCTTTTTTTTTTTTTTTAACACTTTAAAGAGATCTTTGGCAGCAGATTTGCCCAGTGCAATACAGCAGTTGATTTCTTGACTGATGCTTCCATGGGCATTGATTGTGGATCCATGTAAAATGAAATCCTTGACAACTTCAATCTTTTCTCCATTTATCATGATGTTGCTTATTGGCCCAGTTGTGAGGATTTTTATTTTCTTTATGTTGAGGTGCAATCCGTACTGTAGTCTTTCATCTTCATCAGTAAGTGTTTCAAGTCCTCTTCACTTTCAGCAGGCAAGGTTGTGTCATCTGCATATTGCAGATTGTTAATGAGTCTTCCTCCAATGCAGATGCTGCATTCCTCTTCATATAGTACTGCTTCTCAGATTATTTGCTCAACAAACAGATTGAATAAATACAGTGAAAAATATACTACCCTGACACACACTTGATAATCTTGGTATATTCTTGGTATATCCTGACTGTATGGTATTATGTCTCAAGACTATTATACATTATATCTAAAGTTCTATGAAATGGATTTAATCATTATGTTTAGAGAAATCTCATGTAAAGTTTTTTTTTTTTAATTGACTTTATTTGGCTTTGCATTACTTTTGTAATTAATTCCCATCAGTTCTTTCACTTTTAATAATAATTATTAAGAATTTTATAAATTAATCATGGCCATTTTTAGCTTTTGTCATTTGCAGATAAGTTTTTACTTTGCTGACTCACTGAAAATGCTTGACCAAAATATTTCAACAAAAAATGGGCTATGTGAGGCTTATAAAAAGTGCTGTGATATTTTGAACATGAATACAACTAGACTGAATCAAGACTTACAGAGCTCTTGCATAGAAGCTGATGGGTTCACAGACGGTGGCTAATCCAGGATCAACTGGAACTGAGACTACATAGGACTGAGTGGACTAAAGGATTATTATGGATTCTATATGGAAAATATTTCTGATATTTTAGTATTCTATTTTCTGGATATAAGAAACCATTTCTCCTTTCTCCTAAACTATCTAACTAATTGAGTTGTTTTTTACCTTCATATTTGGACTGTTTCTTGTTATGCTATTCCTATGTGTTTATATATAATCAATTAGCCAAGGGAATAATAAGAAACAAAAGAAGAACTTAAAATTGAAATCAAAAAAGTAACTTTGAAAATATTAAAAAGAAGAATTAGGAGATGAGAAGAATTCTTACAGTAAAATACTTTATAGTTAGCACAGTACTGTTAGTTACTGAAACAGCTGATTTTCTCATTAAAGGAAATAATAAGACTTTAAATGGGTTAAGATATTGTAACTCTTGAATTAGAAATTTCTGTTGATAAACTTAGCAAAGTTGTAAAGACCATACCTGAAGACGTATGTGAAGTTTGAGCTATGACTTTACAAAATAGAATAACATTAGGTTTCCTGTTAATCTCCCAAGTAGGAGTTTGTGCCTTAATAGATGATCGTTACTGTATTTATGTTAATAATGCACAATCTGAGGTTTGCAGAGTGTGGCTGCTGCTGAGGCACATGAAAGGCAGTTACTGATACTGCTTATGTATAAACAAACACCTCATGGGATTTGTTTCCTTGGTTCAAAGACCAAGAGTCATAGTTTCGTGGGTCATTTCAATCAGCTGGCCTAATATTGTTCTTAATGTTTCTGTTTCTACCTCCTAGTCCATTGTGTAGCATCTGGGTCTTAAAAGCTTGCAAGCAGCCATCCAAGGTGTAACAATAGGTCTCTGTTTGTCTGGAGCAGCAGAGGAAAGGAGAACCAGGTAGAGGAGGAACTAGACTCCATATCTGATTGCCTCCGTTAACAACTGTTTTCTTTGCCGAGAGGCCAGAAGAATTGGATGGTGCCTGGCTACCATTATTTAATGTTTGTGATCAAAGATTCTATAGCAGAATCATGATCAAAAGGGAAGAAATGAGAAACAGTTTTAATTCTCCTGGAATCTAGATTTCTGAATCCATGGAGTTGAGATGACCCACCCAGGCCATTTGCCTTTAGATGGTGTCCTTTTGAATCTTGAGCCTTAAAGGAACTGATTTTCCTGGGGTCACCTTCAAGTCAAACAATAGCCTAGTAAGCAGCTCAGCACAGACCATTTTGCCTTAGGCAGTGGGCTTTTTAGGAGAATTTCAGTGACCTTCAGGAGACTACCCTGCCTGAACCCAACCTATATAATCTGTTTTCACGATCTTGGGAACACCTTCCAGATACATTTGGGTTAATGCTGCCCAATTCAGATTGCATCTACTCACAATAAATATATTCTATGAGGTGTAATGAAATACTTAATATGGCCCTTCTAGCCATGGTCTTCGTGACTCACTCGAAATGACTGGGTGGAACCATGCAAATAAAGTATTATGGAACCCTAACAAAGAGATTGGTCAGTTTTGCCATCACGTTAGGCTTAAATGAGCCATCCCAGAGGCAGGAAGAAAGAAGAGCCAGGAGAGGATTTCGTCCTTTGGACTGGGATCCCTGTGCTGAGAAGCAACTTTGGAATAAGGAGACCAAAGGAGATAGAGAGCTGTAACACTGAAGACAGCAAGAAGCTGTGGCAAAGAAATGGTGGCAGGAGAGACCAGAAAGAGATGGCACAGTGGGCTTCCTGGCCCACAGAGCGATAAAGCTGAGCACCTTTGTGCAGGAGCCTTCCTGGCAGAGTGTGGTTCTCTGAGCACTTGACGGTTAAGCTAGGCTCACCTACCCACTGAGCAAGAGAGCTGAGCACCTTTAGGCCAAGGCTTACTGGTGGAGTGGGATGCCTCCAGGCATTTATCAGCAGAGCTAAAAGAACTTTGTAACACTTGCCCTAGCAGGGCAGACGCTGAGGGGCCAGAGGGTATAGCTGAGAAGAGGCTGTCCTGATTGAAGAACTGTACCCTGAGCATTCCTGAACCTGAATGGTAACCTGTTACTTCCCTAATAACCCCCATAATCGTGAATATTGTCTGTGAGTTCTGTGTAGCCATTGAAACAAATTATTGAACTCAGCAGAGAAGTAGAGAGTTCCATGGGAGGGATGGTTGGAGTCAGAATTGGTAAAAAGGTTGGAAGAAGGGATACGTCTGACCTCTGCTTCATAGGAACCAGTCTTGAGCTGTTGATCTTGATTCTACTTCCCCCTTGTGAAGTTAGAGGAGATCAGACTCCTCTGCCACACCATTTTTACATTGTGTTGCACTAACTCCTGATGTTTCCCTGTACATTTAGGTTTTTTAACAAGTCTTAGTTTCTTCACCTGTAAAATGGGATAATAATAGTATCTGTTTCTTAGAGCTATATATAGTAGTAGAGTCAATATATTTTAGATATTTAATTTTTAGTGGTGATACCCTAGTACTCACTTGAGAAAATACTTAAAATAATTATAGATTGCAGTAACAGAAAAAAAAAACTTTACTGAAATCCAGAATACTAGATTTTCACCTGACTACCTATATTTGTGTACACTTAGCTGACCAATAAGCTTTCCTGAGTTTCCGTTTCCTCATTTATAAATGAAGTTGGTTAGACTTGATGTCTGTAAATCTCCTTCCAGTTCAAAAGTTCTATGGCTATTACTGTTTGGTCTCAAGGGAAGGGCATTTTAAAATACAAGTTAAGGTAGGTATCTTTAGGGGGAGATTGAATAACTTGCAGATGACAGATTGTACTTGACTGAGAGTCAGAAAATATTAAAGTCTGATTGAGACCATTATAATTGAATAATTTTTTAATCTGTGCAAATATTTAAATAAGTGAAAGTAAGATGTGTGCTTATTTCACAGAATTTAATTTTTTTTTTATCTGCTTAGCAAAGTTGAAGCTGAAAATATGGCATCTGGGAACAGATAATTTATCAAGTGAAGTTATTAAATCAGGTATTAGTATAACTCAATAAAAGGCCACACAAATTTAATGGATATGTCATTTTCCTAGAGAAATTGTAGCTAGGGCTTTGGTGACTGCTTTGGATCCATTATACCTCTCTGGGTGACTACGAAATACTTGAGCTGTTCTTCTGCAGCTCTATCCAGGTTCCAAGGAAAATTAACATT
This sequence comes from Trichechus manatus latirostris, assembly GCF_000243295.1. Taxonomy (NCBI): domain Eukaryota; kingdom Metazoa; phylum Chordata; class Mammalia; order Sirenia; family Trichechidae; genus Trichechus; species Trichechus manatus. The sequence goes on from NW_004443968.1 coordinate 20,426,906, forward strand.
TAAATCTGATGACTGGAAGGTTGAAATGATTCGTTCCACTGGATTGTGTTTGAAATCCTGCATTAGAAGAGATAACCTCGTCTCTTTCCTAGTTCTGAATCACATCATGTGACTGATTAAATCTTTTTACTCTAAATACCCAGCAACTATAACTCTCTTCTTTCTCCCTCTATCAAGTTTTGACATGGTAGTATTATTTAATGCTATCTCTCATTCCTTTCCTCAAATTTACTCTTCCACCCATTGCAATCTGATTTCTCCCTTGCCACTTCACTGAAACTGCTTTAGCGGAGAGTAAACAACAACTTCTAAACTGCTAAATTCAGCTGATATTTTTATTCTTATTTTCATTCCATTGTTGTTGTTAGGTGTCATTGAGTCAATTTCAACTCCTAGTGACCCCATGTGACAGAGTAGAACTGCCCTATAGATTTTTCTTGGCTGTAATCTTTAAGGAAAGGAGCCCTGGTGGCTCAATGGTTGGGCACTCAGCTGCTGACGGAAAGGTTGGTGGTTCGAATACACGGGAGAAAAGACCCGGCAGTCTGCTGGTGTAAAGATTACAGCCTAGGAAACCCTATGGGGAAATTCTACTCTGTAGCATGGTGTCACTATGAGTTGGAATCAACTCAAAGGTGCACGACAACAATTTTTAAGGAAGCAGATCACCAGGTCTTTCTTCTGCGAAGCCGATAAGGGGGTTGGAACCACCAACCCTTTGGTTAGCAGCTGAAGCAGCTGAGTGCTTAACAGTTTGTGCTACCAGGGCTCCCCTTATTGTTCCTCAAATATTCCACGCATGCTCTCACCTCAGGCCTTTTGCATTTGCTATCCCTTTTTTCCTGGAAAGCTCTTCCCTCGAATATTCACATGACTCTCCTTTTCACTTATTTAGGATCTCCCCTCAAAAGTCACCTTGAGAGTGAGGCATTTCCTGACCACTCCACATAAAACAACTGTCCCCCTCCTTGTTACCTTTTTTGCTTTTTCTGCATAGTGTTCATCTTCGATTTATTATACTATTAATGACTGCCAAATATTTAGTCTTGCCTTTTCTCTTAAGCTTCCTGATAAGCATTTCCACTTAATTGTCATGCCAAAACCCATTGCCTTCTAGTTGATTCTGACTCATAGCTACCCTATAGGGCAGAGTAGAATTGCTCCATAGTGGTTCCCAGGCTGGTGGCACAGTGGTTAAGAGCTCGGCTGCTAAACAAAAGGGCTACAGTTTGAATCCAGCAGCTACTCCTTGGAAACCCTTCAGGGCAGTTCTACTGGGTCCTATAGGATCACTATGAGAGTCGGACTCGATGGATGGCAACGAGTTGGAGCCCTGGTGGCGCAGTCGTTAAGAACTCAATTGCTAATCATAAAGGTCGGCAGTTGGAATCCACCATCCACTTCTTAGAAACCCTAAGGGGCAGTTCTACTCTGTTCTTTAGGGTCACTATGAGTAGGAATCAACTCTATGGCACCGGGTTTGGTTTTTTGTTTTTTGTTTTTTGTTTTTTGCTTTAATCGTTATGGAAGCAGACTGCCACATCTTTCTCCCACAGAGCTGCTGGTGGGCCTAAAATACTGACCTTTTGGTTAGCAGCCAAGCACTTAACCACTGTGCCACCAGGGCTCCCAGTTGTCCCACAGGCACCTTAAATGAACGTGTCCAAAACTGAAGGGCATTTTATGCCTCGTCAATACACAACTGCTTGTAACTGGAACAAAGCCTGCTATTTTTCTGCTTCTGTGGAATTACTCATGTTATTTTCGCACTTGTAACAATCTTTACCTGCTAATTCTTACTCATTCTGCAAAATCAGATTTCATTTCCTCTTGCAGCCTTTTATTAACATGTTTCCCACCTTCAGAGCGGTTAATTGTTCCTCCTCTCTGCTTCCATAACACTTTGAGCTTATCTTTAAGCACTGTATGTATTGAATTATAGTAATATGATCCCTTTAATTATCTTTCTTCCCTAATAATCTTTTTAAGGATATAGATTGTGCTCTACATATCTTTCTATTAGAGCACCTTAATATTACAGCATAAATGGCACTCAAAGAAGGAATATTTGTTAAACTGATCAGAACCAATCTTCCTTAGGATATGACAGAATGTTAAGAAGCCTACTTGCTGAAGAGGAAAGAGGAGCGGATAAATGGGAAGACAGGAACTTTGAGATCTAGCCTCTTTACCAAGATTCATCTTTGTACAACTGCAAAAGATTGAGGGTTTGTGGGTTGTCTTAGTTATCTAGTGCTGCTAAACAGAAATACCACAAGGGGATGGCTTTAACAAACAGAAATTTATTTTCTCACAGTTTAGGAGGCCAGAAGTCCCAATTCAGGGTGCTGGCTCTAGGGGAAGGCTTTCTCTCCGTGTCAGCTCTGGAAGAAGGTCTTTATCTCTTCTGAACTTTTGCTCCTGGGTGACCTTCACGTGGCTTGGCATCTCTCTTCCCCCGTCTCTGCTGCTTTTGCTTGCTTGTATAATCTCTTTCATATCTCAAAAAAGATTGATTTAAGACATATCCTACACTAATCCTGTCTCAGTAACTTAACAAAGACAACCCATTCCCAAATGGGATTATAATCACAGGCATAGAGGTTAGGATTTACAACACATATTTTGGGGGGACACATGGATGGGGGGGCAGTGGGGGTATAGTAGGATTGATATGGCAGTTCTACAGCAGGCCATGGATGCATTTGAAGAGCAGAAAAACAGTAGAGGCAGAAAGACAGAGCCTTTGTTTTCTTAGCAGCTTCACAGTACAGTGCCAGGTAGCTGGCCCAGCTTTAGCAATCCTGTTGGATGGTGGTAGAATGAATTACACGACAGTGAATTATCTGGAGACCTAGAGGCATCTTGCTAACAGAAGGAAGATAGAGTACAACACCCTGTTCCAGAGAAATCCCATGAATAAACAATTTAATGAACAAAACTTAGTATATTCTCAACATACACCAAATTGGATAATAGATTTCATTTGATGCATAGCTATTTCCTTGTCCTTTTCTGTCGAGTGGCAAATAAGATGTTGAATTGAGGCTTAAAGTAGATAAGTCAGTGGCTGAAATTTCCATAGCTAGTAATTACAGAGTCGGAATAGAAATCTCCTTGCGACTCCAAACATTTGCTTTTTGTTTGATTTCTTGCTTCTTCAGAAAGAAATGTGTCCAAAGACATGTATTCAAGTGCTGGTTTCCTTAATTACTATTAGTCGCTTTACTTTTTTTGGACTCAGTCTTATCTTTAAAATGAGTATAATGATATTTGCTCTAGATAGCTCCAAGGGTTTTCGGGAGGCTCAAATAAAAACTACAAAGTGCTGTGAGAAGTACTGTTTTTAAGGTCACTATAAAAACAGGAGTCCATCTTATTGGTTTAAACTAAATCAACTTCTTTTAAAATCATATTATTTGATCTTTGGTGTATTAAAATGACAATATTAAATTTACCCAAGTTAATGTTATTTTGTTATTGTTATTTCCAGAACAACTAATATGCTTGATAAATTGATGATGACTAAACCGGAGTCTGCATCTAATACAGTGTCCTCAGGGTCCATGCTCAAAAGCCAATTATAGATGAGCACATATTTTCTTGGTTCCACTGGTGGTTAATGCTTCCTGAATGAATTATAAGAAAGAATCATGCTATATTGATTTCCTCTCGATAGCAGGTTGTTGTATAGCTAACTTGGAATGTATACATGATTATAGGAATGTTAGGGGAAGCAGAAAAACTTCCCCTAGTTAGTTTTGCAAAGAAGTACTTTGCAAAAGTTTTGTTTTTCTTTTCTGGAGGATAAATTCTGTGAAAATCCTAACTAGTGGTATTAAGTGAAAATTTCATATGGTGATTTATTTGTTCATTCAACAAATATGTATTGAGGGCCTGTTATGTGCCACTGTTCTACACATTTGGTAGTATCAGCAAACAAAATAGATAGAAATCCCCAGCTCTTGGGGAGCTTGTGTTTCAGTAAATATAATAAATGAGAATATTACATAGTATGCTAGAAGGCACTAATTGCTACTGGGAAGAAAGTAGAGCAGGGTAACAGGGATCCAGAGGAGGCTGCATTTACTCTTTCATGTATTTAATTGATGAGTATTTATTAAGTACGACTACAAACAAGGCAATATCTAATTCATACTGCACCAGAGTTGCAACTAATATTAGAATGAATGGCAGATCTAGATTCTCACAGATACTGCTTTGTATCAGGTTTTTGTTCTCTCTAGAAGGGCAAATCTTGGTTCCTAAGTTATCCCTAGATTTGATTAAGATTCTTATCTTGATGTAATAATGACTCAACTGTGTGTAGATTACTGTGTCAGCTACTGTTTCAGAACTTTTTGGTCTGGGTCCTCAATGATGCTGCCAGGACCCTAAAGAGATTCCCTAAGTATTTTTGAGAATATGAAGTCCACCCTCAGAATTCCCATACTACAGTGAAATCTGTGAGAGGTAGAATTCAATGAGACTGCCTCGTTTTTCTGAGTCTCACAAGTTTTCTGTCCTTGACAGGGTGCAGTAACCACTTTTCTATCACTCTTTATTTAGTGGAAAATATTTGAGTTTTAACTCCTCTGACAGGTTTCTGCCTTACACAGGTTCCAGCTTTTGCAAGTTTTACTGTATCTCCCTTGTTGATCCAGGTTTGGAGCTAAAATATATTTAGTAGTATCAGAATGGGCCTTTAGGGACTCAGAGCCAGTCAGGTTAACCTTGGCACCAATGCTGGTGAGGCCAGCACAACCTTGGATGAACCATATTGCATGAAAACCAAAATTGTTGTAGATACACCATGTTTGCCCAGCTTTTTGCCTGATCACTTCATTCAGTTATTAATCAAACATATATTGAAAGCTGACTATCACCAGGTGATCTTCTAAGCTCTGGGGTTACAACAATAAACCAAATAGATAAAATTCAGCTGTCACAGGAGAGACTGTATTGGTTTGCTATTGTTGTTATAACAAATTGCCACAACTTTAGTGGTTTAAAAAACACAAATTTATTATCTTGCTGTTCTGGAGATCAGAAATCCAAAATAAGCCTCATTGGGCTAATGTCAAAGTGTCAGTAGGTCTAATTTCTTCTGGACACTCTAGAGGGGAATCTATTTCCTTGCTTTTTCCAGTGGAATCAACTCAAGGGTACCCAACAACATCAACAGAGGCCACCTATATTCCTTCCCTTGGGGCCTGTTCTTCCATTTTCAAAGCCAGGAGTGTAACATCTTCAAATATCTCTCTGATTCTTTGACCTCTGCTTCTGTCATTATAATTCCTTCTTTCTCTGACCCTCCTACTTCTTATAAGGACCCTTGTGATTGCACAGGGCCCAGCCAGATTATCCCAGGTATTATTGCTATCTCAAAATCCTAAAGTTAATCACGTTGGCAATGTCTCCTTTACCATGTAAAGTAATATATTCACAGGTTCTGCAATTAGTATATGGACATCTTTGGGGGGCCATTATTTGGTATAATACAGCAACCTACAATAAACAAATACATATAAAATAACTACTTGGAGGGAAATAAAGCATGAATGAGGAATTATTAGAATTCTCAATATTGACATCTCACTGTCATAAGGAAAAGGAGGCTTATGAAAGAAGTATTACACTCACTAACAGCCATATTCTTAGAAGTGTCATAAAAACAGCTTCCAGTACAAAAGATAATGTGTTGGACAAATGACTACTCACATCTAGCCATGAAGACTAGTTGCTGAGGAGTCCAGCTTGCCGCAATCATCCAATCATCCATCCATCCACCCATCAATTATTACACATTTCTTGAATACTGTCATTCATTATTTTAAGAAATATTAAATATTAATTGAATACATATATGTCTCAGCAGTTTTATATATATATATACATAAAATAAATCAAACTTCATCCCTACATGTCTTAGGCTGGGTTCTCTAGAGAAGCAAAACCAGTGAAGCATCTATCTGTATGTATATGTATACACACACACACACACACACACACACACACACACACAGATATTTATATCAAGAAAATGATTCACACAGTTTTACAGGCTAGAAAGTCCCAAGTTCGTGGATCAGTTTGGAGGCTTCTCCTGACTCACATAGCTGCAGGGGCTGAGGAACCCAAGATCCGCAGTGCAGATAGCAGGCCTCTGGCTCGCAGGCTGCAGAGGCTGACAAATCCCAAGACTGGTGGGTAAACTGGCAGGCCACTGGCTCACAGACTGTGGAGGCTGACAAATTCTGAGACTGACAGGTAAGCTGGAAGGCTACTGGCTCACAGAATGAGGAGCTGATGAATTCCAAGATCAGCAGTAAAGTGCTAGCTCAAGTCCTAAGAACCAGAGGTCAGAGGAACAGGAGCCAGCTGCAGGATCCAGAGTGAACAAAAGCCTGCAAGCCTTGCCAGAAAGTCCATCTATATTGGATGCAGGCCACACCCATAGGAAACTTCCTTTCAACTGATTGGCTACTCAGATTAGATCCCATCATGGAGGTGATCATATTATTATATGACAGCTAAAGTACATCACAACTGCCAAGCCACTGAGAATCATGGCCTAGACAAGCTGACACACAACCTTGATGAGCACAGTTGACCCCTTGTCAACTTGGTAGCTGTACATATCTCGTTAAATCATGCATAATCTCTGAATAGAGACAATTATAAAGTCATACTTGCGCCTAGCATGATATAATTAACACATGTACGATCAGAAATGCACTAGCCCTGTTTACATCTTATGTTTTATAAGTGAAGAAAACAAAAATCTTTGATGCACACATACAAGGCAGAAATACTCATAACAATTACAATCCTCATTTCTGCAACTGATCACATGGTCATAACTGATATTTAGAACTACCTTCTTCCACCACCCATTCTGTATTCCTTTTGCCCTCAGCAAGCGCCTCAGCTGGTTGTGGTTCTTTGTCTGATGGGGTGTCCCAAACCTTCGTTCCTGAAGGGTCTGGGTCATTAGTAGTCACACTGGAATTGGGTTGCTGTAGTTTTCCATTGACTTTAATCACAGGGCATAGTACTACTAAGAGACACCCTAAGGGATCTCCTGCATTCCAGACATACTCTTCTTTACCTCCATTATGTAATATCAATCTGATTTTCTCTTGGTAATTGGGATCAGTCACACCAGCCAATATGGTAACTCCCTTCTTTGCCTGTTGATTCAGAGACATAAGGAGCCCAAAGTGGCCAGGTGGCATTCTTAGCTTCCAGTTAATGGAATCAGTGAAGTGTCTCCAGGTGGGAGCATTCCTCCCTTTGGAACTAAGACCTCTAGACACAGAGCATAGGGTCACAGGGACAGGAAGCAACAATTTTGCGAATGGGTCACTAGGGGTTATAGTGAGTAGTGTCACTCCCATTTCCACCTCTTGATTCCTGGACCCATGAATCCTAGCTATGAGAGAAGTAGCACCATATATTGGATGTTGGTTTAGAGCATATACAACTTTCTGGATAACATTGCCCCAACCTTGCAAGGTATTGCCACCTAGCTGGCATTGTAATTGTGTCTTTAGAAGGCCATTGCATTGTTCTATCAAGCCAGCTGCTTCAGGATGATGGGGAACATGGTAAGACCAGTGAATTCCATGAGCATGGGCCCATTACTGCACTTCGTTTGCTATGAAGTGAGTCCTTTGATCTGAGGTGATGCTGTGTGGGATACCAGGTCAGTAGATAAGGCGTTCCGTAAGTCCACGGATGGTAGTTTTGGCAGTAGCATTGCATGCAAGGAAGGCAAATCCATGTTTAGAGTAAGTGTCTGTTCCGGTAAGAACAAAATGCTGCCCTTTCCATGATGGAAGTGGTTCAGTGTAATCAACCTGCCACTAGGATACTGGCTAATCACCTCAAGGAATGGTGCCAAATTGGTGACTCAGTGTTGGTCTCTGCTGCTGGCAGATTGGGCACTCACCAGTGGGTGTAGCCAAGTCAGCCTTGGTGAGTGGAAGTTCTTGTTGCTGAGACCATGCATAACCTCCATCCCTGCCACCATAGCCACTCTGTTTATAGGCCCATTGGGCAATGATAGAAGTGGCTGGGAGAAGAGGATGACTGGTTTCCACAGAATGTGTCATCCTATAGACTTGATTGCTACAATCCTCCTCTGTTGAGGTCACCCTTGGTGGACATTCACATGAGACACAAATATCTTCACTTCCTTGTCCCATTCAGAGAGATCTATCCACATTCCTCTTCCGCATACTTCCTTGTCTCCCATTTTCCAATCATGTTCCTTCCAAGTCCCTGACCATCCAGCCAAACAGTTGACTACAGCACATGAATCAATATACACTCACATATCTGGCCATTTCTCCTTCCAATCAAAGTGAATAACCAGGTGAACTGCTCAAAGTTCTGCCTATTGAGAGGCTTTCCCTTCACCATTGTCCTTCAGGAAGATCATCTTGGCCTTAGTGGTTGGTGTATAGATTTGAATAATAGTCATATTAACTTGTCTTCCTTGTAGGTGTATGGATATTATCCTATCATTGACAGCATTGTACTTCAGGACAGACCTTGAAATTTTTTTTTGACACTGAATGCAACATATTCCTCTTCAAGTTGTCATTCCTGGCATAGTAGACTGCATGATTGTATGATTCAAAATGACCAATACCAGTCCATTTCAGCTCACTAATGCCTAGGATACCAAGGTTTATGCGTTCCATTTCATTTTTGATGATTTCTAGTCTTCCTAGATTCATACGTCATACATTCCATGTTCCCATTATTAATGGATATTTGCAGCTGTTTCTTCTCATTTTGAGTCATGCTACATGAACAAATGAAGGTCCTGAAAGCTTGACTCCATCCATGTCAGTAAGGTCAACTCTACTTTGAGGAGAAAGCTTTTCCCCAGTTGTATTTTGAGTGCCTTCTAACCTGAGGGGCTCATCTTCTGGAACTATATCAGACCATGTTCCACTTCTGTTCATAAGATTTTCACTGGCTAATTTTTTCAGAAGTAGACTGCTGGGCCCTTCTTCCTAGTCTGTCTTAGTCTGGAAGCTCAGCTGAAACCTGTCCACCATGGATGACCCTGCTGGTATTTGAATATCAGTGCCATAGCCTCCAGCATCACAGCAACACTCAAGTCACCACGGTACAACAGAGTGACAGATATATTACAGCAATCTTTCACTGAGCCCTTATAGGGAAATAGCCACTGTGCTAAACCCTTAACATGCATTTTATAATTTGTGCACAGGTGTCATCCAGCCTAGTCCATTGGTTGCAATGAAAATTTAAGTCATTATTATGAAAAAAGAGAGGGGGGAAAAGATGAAAAGTATATGGAGCTGATATGTTTACTAAAGGGTTATAAACTTGCTGTCTAGCATTGCCGACGCACTTCTTGTTTTTGAGAAATACATTTTTCATTACAAATGACTTTATTGTTCAGTACAGGAATTTTAATGTTGACAAATAAGGTACAAGTCTACTTTGCACAAAAGAACAAGCAGCATTGTTATGAATTCACACATACATATGTAGATTACTTCTTTGGTGTATATATTAATAAATAAAATATTCATGAACTGAGGCCTTAAAATGAGAGATGTAACACCACAATAGCGAAAGCACTTTGCTATTTCCATTAGTTCTAAGAATATTTAGCCTTCTGGTTCTCTTTGGAACAGATTTTTAAAACATAAGTGATACAAAAGACCCCTAAATATGGCCATGCCTTTTTAAAAAATAAGATATTTTGATATCCCTTTCACTTTGGGATGAGTCATTTTATACGGACATGTGTCAGAGGTGCTGTGTGAGCGACCCAGCAGCTATGTGCTGCTGGAGTTGAGAAGATGGGGAGTTCAGTTTCTGGGGTGGAGGGCTCAGGGAAGGCTTTGTGGCAAAGGTAGCATTGGAATTGGGCCCTGTAAATTATTGATGTCCAGAGATTATTGACACTATGGAGATACCTTTATTAATTCATATGTAGGTAATGTACTAAACTGAGGTTCAGATAAAACAGTCACCTTTATTAAAAATAATTCAGTTTTTTCATAGTACTCTGAACACACAGTTTAAGTAAATCCACATGCCTGAATTTTTATTAATATTAAAAAAAATCATACCCTCTTTGATTCTACCTCCTACCATTGTGATCAGAAAACACAACTTCTAGAGTGAAATTATTCTATTATCTAATTCATAATGAAATGTTTTTATTGTGTTTAGCCTAATTCTGTATTATATCTTTTTTGTAGTTGATTCAAGTGAATTCCAGCAAGAGAGTTGTTTTTAAATTTTTATGATCTCTTAGGAAAATAATGGGTCATTAAAAATGAACATTATTTATTTGGAGAGATCAAAAAAATTCATGTGGTCACTCAGTAAAATATACTTTTAGCCTGAAAAATGATTCAAAAGGCTTTTTAGAGTAACAAAACAATCCTGAATGTACTAAGAGCACATTGAAAAATAGAAATCATTATGGCATTTAGAAGCAGAAGAAAAAAATAACACATAGTCTATTGTAAATTGATGATAACAGGACCTCTGACATTTCTGTGTACTGAAGGGCTTGTTAATAGAGCCATTACTAAGCAGGGAAGTATTGCTGATTATTTATACAACATTTGAGAAATAATGCTTCATAGCTGGCATGAATTCTGAATTAATCTCTTGATGCTTGTATGGTACCTAGCATTATCAGCCTGATTTGATGACCCACAGGGATCAGAGACCATTGTAGAAACTCAAGAATGGAAGTCTTCTAAATGTTCACAAGATGTTGAAAGATTTGAAATATAACCCCAGCCCCAAGATAGCCTTAATAAACAAGAAATCATAGACATTTCCTTACCATGTTTGTATATTCCTTAGTAAATGTGGTATTATAAATGTAGTACCATGCTAAGTATCAGACAGATGAGGTTGACCTACTGTGCAAATTGTATTTAGTAATGCAATAGACCGTATACTTCGAAATGTTTATCAGAGTGCTAGGAGATTGATTCCCTCTCTCCTCAGATACATCAGTGGGGCATAGGATAGCCCAAGATTCTGGGCAGATGAGCCTCATCCATTTTACCCAGCATACAATATATATTCTGATTTCTGTGTATGCCATGTCAGTACAAAGTTTGGGAAGTAGTCGAAGTATTTAGTGAGCAGTAATTATGTAGAAATATTGGCCTAAGAACCAAAGAAGTTTAAAAACTAAACAAGAAAATATTTTATGCTTTCAAAAGATATTAAAATCTAATGTAAGAGATGTATGAAATGAATAAAAGCACATCACAAATTCAGATTTGTAAAAACCTAATATTTATGATTACTATTTAAATAAACATGTATTATTACAAGCCTCCATTTCTACTATGCTGGAAAACTTAATCTTACCAAATTAAGGTTTTAAAGCCATATCTTTTGGATAAAATTAGTCAACTTTTAAGGTTTCTCTCCTGCTCCTCTCCCCGAGGATGATCTAGGCTCTTGGGTGCATCCATTTCTTCCTGATTTTGGAGGAAGGAGTATGGTCTGAGGTTCCTATCTGCTCTGCTCACTGCTAGTATCTCTTGCCATCTATTCTCTCACTGTGGACAAGGAGCAGTGAACGCTCTGGGAAGTTTATATTTTGCTGGAGGTTCCCTCACTCCTCATCCCTTCCCCTTCAGGGAGGCCATATCTTAATTCTCTCCTACCCTCCGTACCTCACTTGGGCAGGAGAGTTTTGAGCAGGAGAGTTCTTTTTGGATTCTGTCCGTAGCCCACAAGATTCATGGAAGAAATGATGGGGTAGCTAGGCATGAATATAAAAACATTGCTCTGCCTAGACCTGCCCTGTTGTAATTAATACCCAGAGATAATGGCTCCATGGTGGCGAGCATCATGCTGCTAGGCCACTTCTTTATAGAACTCTGAAAAGAAGTAGAGCTTTTACTGCCTTTGTATTCTCAAACAATTTTGGTGGTTTCTGTATCTACTTCTCTGGGTTTCAAGACTTCAGTGGGAGAAAGAGGAACCAGGTCCTATAGTTACATATAAAGCTTTTCTCCCACAATCCTCTCCACGCTCGTTCTCACACCCCACATATGCACACACAAAGGTTCTGGACAAATGGATTTAATAAGCTATTTTTCCACCCACACTGTTGTTTATGCTCTAAGCTGGTATTTTTCAAATGTTTTTGAGAGAAACCCTCTGTGAGAAATACATTTTCTTATCAACCCCATAAATCATATGCTTAACTTACTATTTGCAGTGTACTCTATTCTATTTCATTAGAAACAAATGCTTGTCTAGATCCAGTAAATTGATTCTGTGACCTCTTTGTGGTCCTTGATCAGCAGTTTGAAAAGCAATGGTATAGACAGTTGTTCTGGCTTACTGCTTGCTCCTGATTAGCAAAGCCAGGTTTTTAAAATTGTAGTGGACATCTTTCCCTTTTAGGTGGCTGGGTCTTGCAAATAGAAACAGCTTTAACCTTCTGACCAATGTCTATGCTGTGTACTTAAAAATACATTCAAAAACCCATTTGAATTATTTATTTTGATCTATACCTCACTTTCTACCTTTAGCAGTGAATATCTCTGGATATATGGGCAGAGAACAGTCAGAAAAATGAAGGAAATAATCTATAATTTTATCCTGCTACACATGAATCAGGATTGAGAATCACAGAATATTAAAATGTCACAAGAAATTAATTTAGATTAATTTTCCCAAGTGAGCACTTCACAGGACGCTAATATTCAGAGGGATTATCTGACTTGCCCAAGGCCACAGAGTTTGTTAGAGCCAAAACTTGAACCCTTGCCTTTTGGCCAACATGTCACCATGCTTTCCACTTAACACCATTCAAACGCTTCTTAAAATTAGAAAATTGATCAAGTGCAAGTGCATATAAAGTATTAATTCAGGTGGGGTGGGGGCTGATTCATACCATGTACTTAATAATTGTTAGCTCTTTTTTCTTTCTGACCTTAATGAATTTGAGGCTGAAGTATTCAATATGCCAAATGCAGTTCCTAATGTTCTATACTTATTCTCTCTTGCTCTCACTCTCGCTCTCCTTTCCTTTTCTCCTCACTTGGGGTGCCGAGGAAAGAGTGGAGAGTCTTGCTTACACTTTTTGGGGTCACTGTTAAGCCTTGGCCTTAGGAAGTATGATCACTCATGGACCATAAGACAAATATTTGAGGATTAAACGGATTGTCGCTTTGCTCTTTGGCTGATTTGCTCAGTAACATAGAACCAGTCTCTGTAGAGCAAATATATTTCATTCACTGACATAAAGATATCTGGACAGTTCTGATGATCTATGTCAGGGATCAGCAAAAAGAGTTTTATTTGAAAAAAATGTATCTAAGGCAAAGCACTTGAACAACCCTTTTAGAAAGTGATTTATTAATATGTGTCAAGGATCTTCAAAATACATAACAGTAGTTACCTCAGAGTTGTGTCTAATAGCAAAAATAGTACATTGGATACAACTTAAATATCAGCAGTAGTGAGATGTGTAAGTAGATTAGGGTAGTTGTGCACAATAAATTATTTTGCAACCCTAAAATATGAAATTTATGATCAGTGTCAATGACTATGGGGAATGTTTGTGTTTTAAAAGACTTTATAAGGGAGATATAAAATTACACCCTCAGTATGAGATTAAGCTTGTGAAAACAATTGCACAGAAAAAGATTTGAAAGAAATATATCAGGCTATAATGGTGATTGTTTTTGGTGATGGACTTATAGTGGTTGTACTTTTTCTTCGTTCCTTATGATCATTTTCTTCAATTATCCATGAATTACATATACTCAGAGAAAAATAAAATAAATCATTGAACAGAAGCATTTAAAAATAAGTAATAATGGTTTAAAATGTTGAAAGCACTAAAAAAAAAATCTTAGGTTTTAAGATTTTTAGATTGTGTTTTATTACAGTGTTCAAAGGAGCTTCACAAATTGGGGTATTAACATAGTTTTGCAGGTAGAGTATCTGGTGATGTAGCATCAATGAAATCACAGCCACTGTTAGCAATGTGCAATATGAAACAAGAAGATGTTGAATGGGAAGAACATCAATCTTTAAACAACAGGCAGAGTTATTATTTAGCATTTTGAGTGGATCAGGGTGTTTGTTTATCTCCTGCTGCTATTTATAATTAAAGACTATTGTTATTTGATCCAGAATAGAGGAACAAGTTAAAAAGAGAAGAAATGAATAGCTCCTCCACCTCCTCTCCGAGGAAGTTACCTGCAATCAATCCTGCTAGCATGAGCTGCAGCTACAAATGGGTCTGCTTTCTTGAATTCGCTAGCTGCACCTTCAGTAGACACTGCAGTAGCTGAAGCAATCTTCTTTTCAAGATATTGATTTCCTATGGAATTGTCATTTGAAATGATGGATCAACAGTTGGGTTGGGACCTAGAGGGAAGATGGCTGTGTTTGTGTAGCAGGCATGAATCTTGATGGGCTTTGTCCTCCACACAAAGGACAAAAGGAAAGGAAAGAAACTGTTAGAGTTGGGAGGAAGATTAAGGAAAATACTTTAATCATCCTCCAGCTTTACAGGCCAATTTCTAATACTTAGGACAAGGCTATTTATGATCCCATCATTTCACAGTAGTTGAAATTTTTCAACTGTCCTTGAAGTGGTCAGACTTAGGGTTGTGCACTTTTCAACAGAGATACAGAAAGTTTTACTTTGTTGGCTACAGTATACATTGGTTGTAATTTTCTATTTCCCAGAGGAGATCTGAGGCTTATCTTCGGGTCACAGTGATAACAGTCCTTCCTTCATTGGTCATATTTTGTAGAGCCGTGCATTTCTCCATTCAAGAAAGGCCTAATTCCTAGTTTTTTCCTTTCATTCTAAGATATTGGACCTTGCTCCCTGCTTCCCACCCTGTCTTCTGTTATCTTCTTTTATGTAATATGAATTTCATGTAATATGGATCTTCTTTTTCTATAGTAAGTAATTGCTTCCTGCCACACCCTGAGGCCAGTATTCCATCCTTTGTTTCTCCTGCCATTTGTTTTTCTTTTATCCTCTTTTTTTTTACTTCAGAAACAGCCCAACCTTATTGGTTTGGGTTTCAATAATCACACCTATATATATATATTTATACATATTAATATATTCTTTTATCTTCTTAGTTTTTAGAGAATAGCCCATGCTGCAGTGGGTGTGCATGAGATTGTGTATGCTCACATATTTAAGTGTATGGTATACAAAAACTCTAATTTCATACAGCAATTAATGCATAACTATCATTAGTGAATGCAGCATCCTTCATAAATAAATTTTGTAATAACGAAAACTTAGCTTTATTATCAGATTATATTTTTTAAACCATTTTCAATCAATTTTTTTTTTTCTGAAAAATCATTCACTTCTCTGTCTACAGCAAGTGTAATGAACCCAGCTGAACTAGTTGTAGGTGATAGGAAAGCATCACTAATGATTGGATGCTGTATTACAGGTACTTTCAGGCTATTTCGGATCGTTGTCTTAGTCCTTCGGAGGACACTTGGTGGTGCAGTGTTTAAAGCACTCAAATGCTAACCAAAAGGTTAGAGGTTCGAACCCACCAGCTGCTCCACAGGAGAAAAATGTGGCAGTCTGCTTCCAGAGAGATTTACAGCCTTGGACACTCTGTGAGGCAGTTCTACTCTGTCCTATAGGGTCACTATGAGTCAGAATCAACTCAACAGCAGTGGGTTTGGTTTTGGTTTGGTGATTCTTTGTTACTGCATTTGCTGTTTTTTTATTTTTTATTTATTGTGCTTTAAGTGAAAGTTTACAGTTCAAGTTAGTTTCTCATACAAAAATTTATACATACATTGTTATGTGACCCTAGTTGCTCTCCCTATACTGTGACAGCACACTCCTTCTTTCCGCCCTGGATTTCCAGTGTCCCTTCAACCAGCTCCTGTCCCTTTCTGCCTTCTCGTCTCACCTGTGGACAGAAGCTGCCCATTTAGCCTCATGTATCTACTGAGCTAAGAAGCACACTCTTCACGATATTTTATGTCTTATAGTCCAGTCTCATCTTTTTCTGAAGAGTTGGCTTTGAGAATGGTTGTAGTTTGGGGCTAACAGAGAGTCTGGGGGCCATGTCTTCTGGGGTCCCTCCAATCTCAGTCAGACCATTAAGTCTAGTCTTTTTACTAGAATTTGAGTTCTGCACCCTACTTTTCTCCTGCTCCATCAGGGACTCCGTTGTGTTCCTTGTCAGGGCAGTCATTGGTGGTAGCCGGATCGAGATTGCATTTTATCTGTAGATCACTTTGGGTAGAACAGACATTTTCACAATGTTGAGTCTTCCTATCCATGAGCAAGGTATGTTTTTCCACTTATGTAGGTGTCTTTTGGTTTCTTGCAGTAGTGTCTTGTAGTTTTCTTTGTATTAGGTCTTTTACATCTCTGGTTAGATTTATTCGTAAGTATTTTATCTTCTTGGGGGCTATTGTAAAGGGTATTGATTTGGTGATTTCCTCTTCAAAGTTCTCTTTGTTGTTGTAGAGGAATCCAATTGATTTTTGTATGTTTATCTTGTATCCTGATGCTTTGCTGAAATCTTCTATTAGTTCCAGTAGTTTTCTTGTGGATTCTGTGGGGTTTTCTGTGTATAAGATCATATTATCTGCAAATATAGATACTTTTACTTCTTCCTTACTAATTTGGATGCCCTTTATTTCTTTTTCTAGCCTAATTGCTAGGTCTAGGAACTCCAGCACAATGTTGAATAAGAGTGGTGATAAAGGGCATCCTTGTCTGGTTCCCGTTCTCAAGGGGAATGCTTTAAGACTGTCTCCATTTAGGATGATGTTGGCTGTTGCCTTTGTATAAATGCCCTTTATTATGTTGAGGAATTTCCCTTCTATTCCAATTTTGCTGTAAGTTTTTATTATGAATGAGTGTTGTTGTTAGGTGCCGTCAAGCCAGTTCTGACTCATAGCGACCCTATGCACCACAGAACAAACACTGCCCGGTCCTGTACTGTGCTCACAATCATTGTTATGCTTGAGGCCATTGTTGCAGCCACTGTGTCAATCCATCTCACTGAGGATCTTCCTCTTTTTCGCTGATCCTCTACTTTACCAGGCATTATGTCCTTCTCTAGGGACTGATCCCTCCTGACAACACATCCCAAGTATGTAAGATAATAGTCTCGCCATCCTTGCTTCTAAGGAGCTTTCTTGTTCTACTTCTTCCAAGACAGACTTGTTCGTTCTTTTGACAATCCAAGTACATTCAATATTTTTCGCTAACACCACAATTCAAAGTGTCAATTATTCTTCGGTCTTCCTTATTCATTGTCCAGCTTTCACACGCATATGATGGGATCAAAAATACCATGGCTTGAGTCAGGCGTACCTTAGTCTTCAAGGTGACATCTTTTCTTTTCAACACTTTAGAGAGGTCTTTTGCAGCAGATTTGCCCAATGCAATGCGTCTTTTGATTTCCTGACTGCTGCTTTCATGGGTGTTGATTGTAGACTCAAGTAAAATGAAATCCTTGACAACTTCAATCTTTTCTGCATTTATCATGATGTTGCTTATTGGTCCAGTTGTGAGGATTTTTGTTTTCTTTATACTGAAGTGTAATCCATACTGAAGGCTGTGGTCTTAGATCTTTAGCAGTAAGTGCTTCAAGTCCTCTTCACTTTCAGCAAGCAAGGTTGTGTCATCTGCATATTGCAGGTTGTTAATGAATCTTCCTCCAATCCTGATGTCCATTTCTTCTTCATATAGTCCAGCTTCTCGGATTATTTGCTCAGCATACAGATTGAATAGGTATGGCGAAAGGATACAACCCTAACGCACACCTTTCCTGACTTTAAACCACAGCAGTATCCGCTTGTTCTGTCTGAACAACTGCCTCTTGATCTGTGTACAGGTTCCTCATGAGCACAATTAAGTGTTCTGGAATTCCCATTCTTCGCAAAGTTATCCATAATTTGTTACGATCCACACAATCAAATGCCTTTGCATAGTCAGTAAAACACAGGTAAACATCTTTCTGGTATTCTCTGCTTTCAGCCAGGATCCATCTGACATCAGCAATGATAGCCCTGGTTCCACGTCCTCTTCTGAATCCAGCTTGAATTTCTGACAGTTCCCTGTCAACATACTGCTGCAGCCGCTTTTGAATGATCTTCAGCAACATTTTACTTGCATGTGATATTAATGATATTGTTCAATAATTTCCACATCCAATTGGATCATGTTTCTTGGGAATAGGCATAAATATGGATGTCCTCCAGTTAGTTTGGCCAGGTATTCCAAATTTCCTGCCATAGGTGCTGCATCCATTTGTTGAAACATCTCAAGTGATATTCTATCAATTCCTGGAGCCTTGTTTTTCGCCAGTGCCTTCAGTGCAGCTTGGACTTCTTCCTTCAGTACCATCAGCTCCTGATCATATGCTACCTCTTGAAATGGTTGAACGTTGACCAATTCTTTTTGGTATAATAAGTCTGTGTATTCCTTCCATCTTCTTTTGATGCTTCCTACAGCGTTTAATAGTTTCCCCCATAGAATCCTTCACTACTGCAACTCGAGTGTTGAATTTTTTCTCAGTTATTTCAGCTTGAGGAATGCCAAGCATCTTCTTCCCTTTTGGTTTTCTATCTCCAGCTCTTTGCACATGTCATTACAATACTTTCCTTTGTCTTCTCGAGCCGCCCTTTGAAATCTTCTGTTCAGTTCTTTTACTTCATCATTTCTTCCTTTTGCTTTAGCTACTCGACATTCAAGAACAAGTTTCAGAGTCTCTTCTGGCATCCATTTTGGTCCTTTCTTTCTTTCCTGTCTTTTGAATGACCTCTTGCTTTCTTCATGTATGATGTCCTTGATGTTATTCCACAACTCGTCTGGTCTTCCGGTCATTAGTGTTCAACTCCTCAAATCTATTCTTGAAATGATCTCTAAATTCAGGTGGGATATACTCAAGGTCATACTTTGGCTCTCCGGGACTTGTTCTAATTTTCTTCAGTTTCAACTTGAACTTGCAAATGAGCAATTGATGGTTTGTTCCGCAGTTGGCCCCTGACCTTGTTCTGACTGATGATATTGAGCTTTTCCATCATCTCTTTCCACAGATGTAGTCAATTTGATTCCTGTGTATTCCATCTGGCGAGGTCATGTGTATAGTCACCGTTTATGTTGGTGAAAAAGGTATTCGCAATGAAGAAGTCATAAGTCTTGCAAAATTCTATCATGCGATCTCCAGCATCATTTCTATCACCAAGGCCGTATTTTCCAACTACCAATCCTTCTTTGTTTCCAACTTTTGCATTCCAACCACCAGTAATTATCAATGCATCCTGATTGCATGTTTGATCAATTTCAGACTGAAGACGTTTGTAAAAATCTTCAATTTCTTCATCTTTGGCCTTAGTGAGTTGTGCATAAATTTGAATAATAGTCGTATTAGCTGGTCTTCCTTGTAGGCGTATGGATATCATCCTATCACTGACAGCATTGTACTTTAGGATAGATCTTGAAATGTTCTTTTTGAGGATGAATACAACGCCATTCCTCTTCAAGTTGTCATTCCCAGCATAGTAGACCATATGGTCGTCCAATTCAAAATGGTTAATACCAGTACATTTCAGCTTACTAATGCCTAGGATGTCGATGTTCATGCATTCCATTTCATTTTTGATGATTTCCAATTTTCCTAGACTCATACTTTGTACATTCCACGAATGTTAATGGATGTTTGCAGCTGTTTCTTCTCATTTTGAGTCGTGCCACATCAGCAAATGAAGATCCTGAAGCTTGACTCCATCCATGTCATTAAGGTTGACTCTACTTTGAGGAGGGAGCTCCTTCCCAGTCGTCTTTTGAGTGCCTTCCAACCTGAGGGGCTCATCTTCTCGCACTATATCAGACAATGTTCTGCTGCTATTCATAAGGTTTTCACTGGCTAATTCTTTTCAGAAGTAGACTGTTGGGTCCATGTTCCCAGTCTGTCTTAGTCTGGATGCTCAGCAGAAACCTGTCTGCCATGGGTGACCCTGCTGGTATCTGAATACATGTGCCATAGCTTCCAGCATCACAGCAACACGCAAGCCCCCACAGTATGACAAACTGACAGACACATGGGGGTGAATGAGTGTTGGACTTTGCCAAATGCCTTTTCTGCATCAATTGATAAGATCATGTGATTCTTGTTTTGTTTTATTTATGTGATGGCTTACACTGATTATTTTTCTATTGTGAACCATCCCTGCATACCTGGTATAAATCCCACTTGGTCATGGTGAATTTTTTTTTTTTTTTTTTGATATATTGTTGATTTCTACTGGCTAAAATTTTGTTGAGCATTTTTATGTCCATGTTCTTGAGGGATATTGGTCTGTAATTTTCTTTTTTTTGTGGTGTCTTTATCTGGGTTTGGTATCAGAGTTATGCTGGCTTCATAGAATGAGTTTGGGAGTATTCCATCCTTTTCTATACTCTGAAATACCTTTAGTAGTAGGGGTGTTAACTCTTCTCTGAAAGTTTGGTAGAATTCTCATCTGGGCCAGGGCTTTTTTTTGTTGGTAGTTTTTAAATTTCCTTTTCAATCTCTTCTTTTGTTATAGGTTTATTTAGTTGTTCTACCTCTCTTTGTGTTAGTTTAGGTAGGTAGTGTGTTTCTAGACATGTGTTCATTTCCTCTAGGTTTTCCAATTTGTTGGAGTAAAATTTTTCATAGTGTTCTGTCATGATTCTTTTAATTTCAGTTCAGTCTGTTGTGATATTGCCCATTTCATTTCTTATTCAGGTTATTTGCTTTCTCTCTTGTTTTTCTTTGTCAGTTTGGGCAATGGTTTATCAATTTTGTTGATCTTTTCAAAGAGCTAGCTTTTGGTCTTGTTTACTCTTTCAATTGTTTTTCTATTCTATTTCATTTATTTCTGCTCTAATTTTTATTATTTGCTTTCTTCTGGTCCCTGAGGGCTTCTTTTGCTGCTCTCTTTCTATTTGTTCAAGTTGTAGGGTTAATGTTTTGATTTTGGCCCTTTCTTCTTTTTAGATGTGTGTGTTTATTGCTATAAACCGACCTCTGAACACTGCTTTTGCTGTGTCCCAAAGGTTCTGGTAGGATGTATTTTCATTCTCATTTGATTCTGTGAATTTCTTTATTCCATCTTTAATTTCTTCTATAACCCAGTAGTTTTTGAGCAAGGTGTTGTTCAGTTTCCATGTGTTTGATTTTTTTTTCCTTGCTTTTTCTGTTGTTGATTTCTACTTTAATGGCTTTATGGTCAGAAAAGTTTGTAATATTCTCGTGCTTTGAATTCTGTTAAGGTTTGCTTTATGGCCTAATATGTGGTCTATTCTGGAGAATGTTCCATGTGCATTCGAAAAGAAAGTATACTTGGCTGCTGTTGGGTGGAGTGTTCTGTATATGTCTATGAGATCATATGGTTGATTGTGGCATTTAGATCTTCTGTGTCTTTATTGAGCTTCTTTCTGAATGTTCTGTCCTTCACTGAAAGTGGTGTGTTGAAGTCTCCTACTGTTATTGTGGAGGTATCTATTTTTCTTTTTAATGCTGTTAGAGTTTGTTTTATGTATTTTGGAGCCCTGTCTTTGGGTGTGTAAGTATTTATTATGGTTATGTCCTCGTGGTGTATTGAGCCTTTAATCATTATATAGTGCCCTTCCTTATCCTTTGTGGTGGATTTTACTTTAAAATCTATTTTGTCAGAGATTAATATTGCCACTCATACTGTTTTTTGAGTGTTGTTTGCTTGATATATTTTTTCCATCCTTCGAGTTTTAGTTTGTTTGTCTTTAAGTCTAAGATGTGTCTCTTGTAGGCAGCATATAAACGGATTATATTTTTTTATCCATTCTGCCACTGTCTGTCTGTTTATTGGTGCATTTTGTCCATTCACATTCAGCGTAATTATTGATAGGTATGAATTTAGTGCTGTCTTTTTTTGTGTGTGTGTTGTTGACAGTTTCTTTGTTCCTCTTAATTTTCTGTGCTAAGTCTTTTTTTAAGTGTATTTTCATCTTTTTCATTGTTGTTGATTTTGTATTTGCTGAGTCTTTATGTTTTTCTTGATTTTTATTTTGATATGTAGGATTTTTAGTTTCCTTTGTGGTTGCATTAATATTTACCCCTATTTTTCTAAGTTTAAGCCACTCTTGTATTTCTTTATATCACCTTCCTCTCCAAATGAAAGATCTATGACTACATTTTTTCATACTTCTTTTTTGTTTTAATGTTGTCATCTTTTACATATTGACATCTCTGTTCCCCTTTTTTCAGCTTTTTAGCTTTGATTTATTTTTGTGACTTCCATGTCTGGGTTGATATCTGGTTGCTCTGTCCTGTGTTCTAGTCTTCGATTGTTATCTGATGTTATTGATTTTCTAACCGGAGGATTCCCTTTAGTATTTTTTGTAATTTTGGTTTGGTTTTTGTAAATTCCCTAAACTTCTGTTTGTCAGAAAATGTCCTAATTTAGCTATCATATTTGAGAGACAGTTTTGCTGGATATATAATTCTTGGCTGGCAGTTTTTTTCCTTCAAGGCTTTATGCATATCATCCCATTGCCTTCTTGCCTGCATGATCCCTGTTGAGTAGTCCAAGCTTAGTCTTATTGACTCTCCTTTGTAGATGACTTTTCTTTTATCCCTAGCCGCTCTTAAAATTCTCTTTTTGGTTTTGGCAAGTTTGATTATAATATGTCTTGGTGACTTTCTTTTGCCATCTGCCTTATGTGGGGTTTGATGAGCATCTCGGATAGCTATCTTGTCATCTTTCACAATATCAGGGAAGTTTTCTGCCAATAAATCTTCAACAGTTCTCTCTGTATTTTCTGTTATCCCCCTCTCTTCTGGTACTCCAATCACTCCTAGGTTATTCCTCTTGATAGAATCTCACATAATTCTTAGGATTTCTTCATTTTTTAAAATTCTTTTATCTGATTTTTCCTCAAATAAGTTGGTGTCAAATGCTTTATCTTCAGTCTCACTTAATTCTGACTTCCATTGCCTCAGTTCTGCTCCTGTGCCTTTCTATTGAGTTGTCTGATTCTGAAATTTTATTGTTAATCTTGATTTCTGTTTGCTGTCTCTCTAAGGATGCTTGCAGCCTGTTAAATTTGTCATTATGCTCTTCTATAATCTTAGGTTTCTGTATTACTTTGTCTGCGTGTTCCTTGGCTTTTCCTGCGTTTTGCCTTATCTCCTTCCTGATATCTTGAAGAATTCTGTATATTAATCTTTTGTGATCTATGTCTGGTAATTCCAACAAGTTCTCTTTCTCTGGAAAATTTCTTGATTCTTTGTCTTGGGAGCTTGCTGAAGTCATCATGGTTTGCCTCTTTATGTGATTTGATATTGACTGTTGTCTTCAAGCCATCAATTTTAAGTTATTATATTTATTTATTTCATGTTTGCTAATTATGTCTTAGCTTCTTGCTTTATTTTGATATGCCCAAATAGGTTACTAGTGTGATCTAATTTGATTATTGGTGCCTTTCAAGCTCTAACGTCCTGTCACCAGGTGGTTAGATCTGTTACTAGGTATGTAAGCCCAGGAGTTCATTTACTTTTCTTGTATGAATTCAGCTGAGGTGCCCAGGTAGTCAGTAACCAAGTGCGTGGTGCAGGCCCTCACCTACAGTCCTAGACGGGGAGGGGTGATTGAAGTAGGCACAGATATCTGGCTGCAGTAGAGGGTCACACACTGAGCAAGGGAGGGAGCTGATGGCTGCCCCTGAGTGTCTGGGAGGAAAGCGTGTCCCTGTTCCCTAGAGAGTGTTGGTGGGTGCTTTTTGCTGCCAGACTATGGGCACCCAATGCTGCTAGCTGTAAGGACTGGGAGGCACCACTTATTCTTAGACCCCTGTTGTGGGTGGCTGGGTGGCGTGGGTGGAGCCACCAGTCATCAGGCCCCTGATATGGATAGATGAGGACCCTACTTAATGGGCATAGCAGTGTCAAATGTCATGAACTTGCCACTCCACCATATAGCTGATACAGTTGAAGTGAGGCTTCAGGTATATACCCTGTTGTATTATGCTAATGAGGGCCTACACTGTTGAAATGGGCCCACACAAGTCTATGCAGGTGTGAAAGAAATCCAAAGTCCCTGGACCCCTTACACTTGTGCCTAGGTAAAAGGAACTGTGCCTACCCTAAATTCCTGGCTTAGGGTAGCTCGCAGATTATTTTTCCTGTTTGTTAATTTGTTCCCTTTTCAAGGCCGGGAGAATGGCTCAGGGCACATGATGGGTCCTTACTTCCAGCCTGGGGGACACAGCAATGGCTGAAGGTGGCCTGGACCCAGTGCTGAGTGGGGAGGGAGCAGGTAAATGTGAGAGAGATTTTTCCAAAACGAAGCGTTTTTTAATCCAAGTGGTAAGATGCATGTACTTATCTTTTGCTGATTGAGTGCTGCTTTTCATTGGTTCTGGAGGCTTGAGTAGTCTCTCCATCACTTGGTCTCTGCTGATGTGGAAAATATGTCCTGAGCGCCACTGCTTGCCTCACCGGGCATTGCAGCCGATCAGGCCTGGAGGATGCCGGTTCCCGCCAGGTCAGGTCTGGCAACTTCTCGCTGCTTCTGAACCATCTCTCCCTCCCCCTCCTGCTCAGTTCGATTCCTCAATTTTGCCTTTGATGTTCAGGGCTCCTAGATTGTCATACATAATCAATTCACTTGTTTTTATGGGGCTTTGTTGTAAAAGGGACCACAGGAAGCATCTGACTACTCCTCCATCTTGGCCCCACCTCCTACTGTTTATATTTTTTGTCTCTTCCTCTATAATCAGTGATTTTTTCTGATTGTCTTTGGTGTATGATTTCCCCCTTCTCTAATTTTTGCTTTTAGTCTACTGTGGACTAGAAAAATAATATTTAAAATTAGCAGAATTCTGTTTGAAATAGAGTTAAGTAGTCACTGGGTAATTTTTTTTTAATGTCAGAGTATGAACTTTAGTACACCAGCTTTTGACCTCTATTTTTGCTTCCTTGAGGTCTTTAATAAAGCACTTTATTTCCTGATGCTTATTAGGATAGTAGAGAATTGAAATTGTGTTAGTGTGATACTGAAATATTTGACTGTTTCTGAACAATGCTCAGGATTAATAGGTAGATTTAAGTATTCAAAAAATAATTAAGTCAATTAAATAGTCTCTGGTCCTAATGAATTGTGATCTTTGTCAAGGTAATGTGGTTCTTTAAGAATGGAAAAAACTCTGGGGACACGTAAACCAAGAGTTGAATTCCAGGTTCATAATTTACCAGATATTTTGTGAGGAGTAAATGTATCTATATGCAAGCATTTGGTTCATAGTGCTTGACTGCTAGCTGAAAGGTCAGCAGTTTGAACCCACGTAGAGGCACCTTGGAAGACAGGCCTGGCAATCTGCTTCTGAAAGACTACAGGCTTGAAACCCCTATGAGGTAGTTCTACTCTGTGCACATTGGGTCATCATGAGTTGGAATCGGTTCAATGGCAACTAACAACAACAGCTACAACAGTTACCCAATATATATTAGTAGCTCAGCAGAAGCTCATAGGGCCCAGAAACATGAAGGTAGAAAAGCTTATAGCTCCAATTGTCATGGTCACTTTAGATCCTAGTCTATTCTGTCATACTGTACACTAGGTCACAATTTTTTACCATCATTGTTGGGTAAGCAACATCTTACCTTCATCTTTGTTTTGTTAGGACATATTCTCTATACTTTTTATTTAGATAATATAGTTAGTTTGGAGGATGAGCTAGGATGCGTTTGTATGGATGAATGCAAAGTAGAATAAAACATAAAAGCATCCAATCGGAGCTGTGATTCTTTGGATTCCTGTAGTAGATTGAATCTCTAAAACACTTAAAAAAAAAAAGATATTAATTTGGCAGATGCTTGTTGACGATAAGCTGTCATCATGACAGGGTCTTATTATTGAATGATTAAAACCAAACTTTCAAACTAGGATGACTCTCCCAATTTGGGCATAAACACATACTTGAATTCAAGTGCCCATATTAGACTCCCATCAGTAAAACCTTAATTAATCAGAAATCAATACATGAGGGCATATATCAAATAGATATCCAATGTAAGAAAATTTCCACTCCATAATAATAAAATAAAGCAGACTACCAGCCTGTAATCTTTATGGAAGCCGACTGCCACATCTTTCTCCCATGGAGCAGCTGGTGGCTCAAACCCACCAGCTTTCCGTTAGCAGCCAAGTGCTTAACCACTGCGCCACCAGGGCTCCTTTTTTCAATAACAAATTAAAACTTAAAAAATAAATGTTTTCTGGGAAACTCTCAGGTAGCCAGGGTTGATCCTCCCATTCCCGGAATAGTACTATTAATTGAATTTTTATTACAGCAGTATTTTTAAAGGAGAAATCTTGCCTCTTTCAGGTCAATAGGCCTGTATGCATTTTTTTGAATTATCTTACAAATCAAATTCTGATTAGACACACTTACAAAAATATGTCTGATATGCATTTTCTATATAAATAGAAAGATTTTTATATTAGTCTTTTTTATGCATGTGAATTATTAATGGGAGATCAATGTCATTTGAAAAACTGTTCTACTTAGATCATCAAAAATTGTTATTTAGCAGAGTAAGTAGATTCTATCTGGTGTTGAGTGAAACTGGCTAAATTATGTTGCTGGATATTTGTGGTAAATATGTACCATTTCTCAGTCATTTTTGCTTAGAATTTTGCTTTTGACAAAAATGCATTTCTGACATTTATCTATCTTATTTACCAGTTACTGCTATTTATATTGGTAGGCAATGCTATTTCCTATTTAACTTTTGTATCATCATTATGCAAGTATAATTTTTGAGCTCAATCATCTGTTTACACATTCTGTCATGTGGCAAACAAAGTCTTTTCTAGAGAAGTATTTCAAGGGAGAGAGGCAATGGTATGAGAAAGGTATTTGACAACCCTAACCCTAAAGCAGATTTAAATTAGGCTTTTTTTTTTTTTTTTTTTTTTTTTTTAAACTGCTGGCCTACATAAATTCCTGAGGAGACCTCTTGGTAGGCAGTATAACTGAGATGCTGGTGATTATGAATGGAGTAGCAGAAGCATTATTGATAACACTTGGATCTAAACCCTTAGCTTATAAATATTGAAAATGTGTTAACTTGTATTGATGTTTGGCCATGAACTGAGAGGCCGGGAGATACATAAAGTAGGCAGTAAATAAATATTAAATGAATGAGCCAAGACTGTGCCGTTAAATTGATGATGTACTTTCATAGGAATTTTTTTAATGGAAAATATTCTTTACTGTCAAATTTTTAGAAAGGTACTGTGAAATCTTCTACTGCATAGGTTTGCCAAACTTCAGTAGTTTACAAAAAAAAAAAAAAACAAACCTCATAATTCACTTTTCAGTGAGTGTTCTAGGATTCTAGAACTTAAAGTTTATTTCTATTACTTTGTTATTTTTCAGCCTAACACCTCGAATCCATTTTGAACGCTGATTTCAATGAGCTGTTAAATGAATGTCATTTCAGCAAGCGGTCAGAAACTGAATGAAGAATTAAACTCCCCTCCAATGTTTTGTCTCGTATACAACAATGAATGATGGATGAAAATAATAATTTACGTTGAGAAGATGCAATCTTTTTGTTTGCTGCTTATGAGTTTTATTAGTTAAATATTGGAAGCTGTAGGGTCTGGTACATAATGAGTCATTTGTTCCTGACTTTGGAGCAATCTAAAAGTATAAAGGAGGAGGAATTCTTTTCAGTGTACAAAATAGTTAAGAATATATATTTGCCAATGGAAAATTTTCATTTATTTCTTTTACCTGTTTTCAGGTGGGCTGAGGGAGAAGCTATTAGATTAAGCTTTTGGTGGTAGAAAATACATTTTGACCAAGGTTTGGTCTTTCTATCATTGAAAAGAATTCTCTGAGTATGGATTTCTAACAATATGGGTAATCAGAAATTTCAAAAAGAAAAGAAAAGGCTTGTCTTGCAGGATGTCAGGAAAGGGCATGAGCAAGCATTAGACAAAAAGAACACATGCAAAAAGACCTCTAATGGGATGAATACACAGCTTGTCACAAAAATGCTTAATGATGGAGTAAAGATAAATTTGTCAGATTCTCATATGTTGAATATTCATCATATAGTCTATGCAGCTGTATCTTAGAATGCCATTTCCTTTTTTTTTTTTTCTAACATAAAGCAGATTATGTTACTTGTTTATCTTAGGAATTATATTGTGTACCTTACATTCTGAAGTGCCACATGTAGTGGGTTGAATGGTGACCCCAAAAAAGACATGTTCACATCCTAAATCCCAGAACTTGTGAATGTTACTTTATTTGGAAAAAGGGACTTGGCAGATGTAGTTAAGGATCTTGAGATGAAAAGATCCTCCAGAATTATCCAGATGGGCCTTAAATCCAACAAAAAGCATTTTCATAAGAGACACACAGAGGAGGTAGATAGAAGAGGAAGAGGCAATGTGACCATGAAGACAGAAATTGGAGGGATGTGGTCACAAGTTAAAGAATGCCAAAAATCATCAGAAGCTGGAAGAGGCAAAAAACGATACTCTCTTGGAGTCTCTAGAAATGTGGCTCTGCTGATACCTTGATTTAGACTTCTGGCCTCCAGAACTGTGAGAGAATAAATTTATATTGTTTTAAGCCTCCCGGTTTGTGGTAATGTGTTACCGCAGCCACAGGAAAATAACACACCACTCATTTTATCAAGAACATTTTCAAATATTATCTTTAACAAACATCTTATTGTAGAAAACCAAAGCTCCAGAACTTAGACAAAGAAAATGGCCGCTGGAGCTAAGAAGGAGAAATACATGAAAAAATTTGAAGACAAAGCAAAATCAGAAACTTATGAAATGGACAATTCAGACACACATTTCGTCTTGCTGTTCTACATTCCTTGTGTTACAATTCTTTTTTTCTATTTTATGGGGGAGGTGTAGGGGCTGCGGTGGTTCAGTGGTAGAATTCTCACTTTTCATGTGAGGGACCCGGGTTCGATTCCTGGCCAATGCACCTTATGTGCAGCCATCAGTTGCCTGACAGTGGAGGCTTGTGTGTTGCTGTGATACTGAATAGGTTTCAGCGGAGCTTCTAGACTAAGATGGAATAAGAAGAAAGGTCTGGTGATTTACTTCCAAAAACTAGCCTACGGATTACAACAGCCCCATCTGCAACCCATTATGGGGATGTTACAAGACCAGACAGTGTTTCACTCCATTGTGCATGGGGTCACCATGAGTTGAGTTGGGGGATTGGAGGAGGCAAGTTGAAGGCAGCTAACAAAACATGGGGGTGTTAGTTAAATAACAGACCCTTTCTTAATTCTTTGGAGGGGAATTAAAGAGCAGAAAAGGGTTATTAAGGCAGTTCTGGGACCACAGTTACAGGGGCAGTTAAAAAGATGTAGTTACAAATCTTTTGAAACTTTTCAACTCCACACGAAGCAAAATGTGTTTTAGCCACACGGAAAATCATCTAAAATCCATCTTTTCCTTATGTGCAGGCATAAATGTGTATATTTTCACAACAGGACGTTGTGAATATTATTTGTCATAGGTGAAAACTATTAATGCTACTGTTTATCTGAGTATATAAAAATCTTGTCTAAGTAATATGTGATAATATTATTGTCAATTTGGCTAGACTATGATTCTCAGTGGTTTGGCAGACACTGTGTAATCACCTTCCATTTTGTGATCTGATGTGAGCAGCCAATGGGTTGAAAGGGAGTTTTCTTGAGGGTGTGGCCTGCTGCCGGTATATAAATGGATGTTCTGGCAAAGCTCCCTTTCTTTCTCGACCCTGCACTCCTCTCATTACCTGACCTCCAGTTCTTGGGACATAAGCCTGCAGAAGTCTCTGGCCTGCTGCCTGACCTACTGATCTGGGATTCATTAGCCCCTGCAACCATTAGCCCCTGCAGAGGTCTTTAGCCTGTAGTCTGACTCACAGAATTAGGACATGCCAGCCCCCACAACTGCATGAACCATTTCCTCCCAATTGTGTGAGCCATTTCCTTGAAGTAAATTTCTCTTTATATGTAGCTATATACGCTTCACTGGTTTGCTCCTCTAGAGAACCCACACTAAGTCAAATTCTTTTGTAAAGAATTTGTAAATTCTTAAGTAAACTTAAGTATATTTTACTTTTTTAATTATGTAGCTGTTTTAAATGTAAATATATATAAGATGTAAATAATCTGCTGCAAATCTGCTGTAAAAGATCTCTTTAAAGTGTTAGAAAGCAAAGATGTCACTCTGAGGACTAAGGTGCACTTGACCCAAGCCATGATATTTTCAATCACTTCATATGCATGCAAAAGCTGGACAATGAATATGGAAGACTGAAGAAGAGTTAATGCCTTTGAATTATGGTGTTAGTGAATAATACTAAATACACCATGGACTTCCAGAAGAACAAACAAATCTGTCTTGGAAGAAGTACCGCCAGAATGCTCCTTAGAAGCAAGGATGGTGAGACTTTGTCTCTAGTACTTTGGACATGTATCAGGAGTGAATAGTCCTTGAAGAAGGATATCATGCTTAGTAAAGTAGATGGTGAGTGAAAAAGAGGAAGATCCTCAAGGAGATGGATTGACACAGTGGCTGCAACAACGGGCTCAAACATAGCAACAATTGTGAGGATGGCATAGGACCGAGCAACATTTCATTCTGTTGTACATAGGGTCACTCTGAGTCAGAACCGACTCGACGGCACCCAACAACGACAGCAAATAATTTCAGGCTAACAGGTAAACAAATTTTCTTCAATAAATAGGGACAGTAATCTACACTTTGGAATTAAAGTGTAGTGGCTGTTAGAAAAAATAAAATATTAGTCATTTAAATGCATCTTAAGAAACATACTGAACTAACATATAGAAAGATTATTTCAATTTCATCCACGAAAGTGATTCAACTATTTATGTTTAACAATGGCTTCTTGTTTTAGTGTTTCTGTCTATTGAATTCTCATATATCATCTTTGGAGGGTATAGTCATTTTTCTTACAAATTGATGAGGAACTCATAAATTGCATCAAAGATCAGACTCGTTATTCTTTCTGAGAATAGAAATAATGTTATATTAAAAAAAATCAGGTTAAGTGAGAAGGAATGCTTTCTCGATCTTGGTTTGTTACAGAGGATATTTTTTTCTAAGAGGAATTTAATGGATTTTATCAATATTGGTTTGGATTCCCTTGGTAGCCTCTGTCCATTACCAAGACAGGTAGGAGATAAGGAATTCCTTTTTTTTAGATTAAGCTCCCGTTTTGCCCCATCCCAGTCTATCCTCTGTATCCAATTACAGTTATAAAAAAAATTTAATTGCTTCTCATTGCCCTCAAGGAAAGTCTAAGGTGTTTAACATTAATGAACAAGCCCTTTTTAGTTAAATGACTCCGTCTCCTGCTATTGCCTTTCCTCCTCACCCTTTTATTCTGCCCTCAATCATTTTATATTCCAGTTTTACTGAATTATATGAACCATTCTATTCCATATTTCCATACATTTGTGCAAATGTGAAGCATGTTCTAGTTCAATCTACGTAAGATTTATGTAAACATGATGTAATTTGTCTGGAAAACTGGCCATGTTGGCCCTTGTATATTGAGAGACTTTTGAGAAGAATTTATCCTGAGGCAAAAAGAAGAATGAGTGTGTTGTAATAAGTAAAGATTGGCCAGAGAAAGACACAACCAACCTCCATTCCAACATGTTGTCAGTCACTTGCCCAGCTCTCTGTTGGACTCATGTCTGAATACCGAAGTCAAAAACTGTAAAGGAAAGAAAAAAAAGAATCATAAATCACAGTTTTCCTAAAATCTATGTAAAACATTAGTACCCAAGAAGCATTGCTTTGTGACTCTTCTCCCTGAGTAGGACACAACAAAAAGGAGAGCAAATTTCTCCAGAACTTAGACAATACAGGGGCCCTGGTGTATCAGTGGTAGCTCCAAGGGATTGTGGTTCCCTGTGGCATGATATTCCTACATCTGTTGATGCCAAAGGGATGCCATTGGAATATATTTTTTCATATGTCCATACAAAACACTTTCTGGGGCTCTCAGAAATAGCTGGTGGTGGTGGTGGGCTTGCTAAGGGCTGGGCATTCTGAATTAGTAGAGGGAGAAAAGATGCTGGGAAATTAGGGCTGTTATTATAAATGTGACTTTGTAACAGTCCAGGTCCAGTCAGAAGACAGAAACCACACTAGTATTTTAAACTGGTTACCTGTTAAGCACGTAAAAGGTAGTTAACTACTGAAAGGGGAAAAAGAGATCTCTAACATGTAACAGAGGTAGCAAATACAGAAGATGCCTACCATCCCTGTGGTTGAGGGATGAGTGAACAAGGAAAAAATTTAGGAACTTAGAAGAGGACCCCTATAAGGCTGATATTACTATGAAGGAGGGAAGGGTATAGCTGCACCCATAACACACTGTCTACCACTAGGGTAAAGAAGATCCCAGGACCTCCTCACACTACCTTGAGAGCAACTAGATAAACAAAATATCCTGGAGTGAGTGAATTATGCAGAGAATGCGGTGGTGAACACTGGCTAATGCTATGCCTCCACCTTATTTCAGTTTCTTTCCTGCCATTTGTAAACAGAAAACAAAAAAGCAGAAGAGAAAGTAGCCTCTTCCTCTTCCAGCCCTCTATTGGCCACCTGATAAAAGAGAACCCTAGTCTGCAGGGTTATCTCATAGCGATCCTATAGGACAGAGTAGAACTGCCCCACAGGGTTTCTAAGGCTGTAATCTCTATGGAAGCAGATCGACACATCTTTCTCCCAAGGAGCGGCTAGTGAATTCGAACCACCAACCTTTCAGTTGGCAGCAGAGATCTGTAGAGTCCTGGCTTCTGTATCTCAAAGTAGGGAAAAAAGAGTTATTTTGGAGCTGAGAGGCAATATATTAATAACTAGCGGGAACTCGTCTGTCCCAGAGGTTAAAGCCGAGAAAATAGAGCACACATTTAACCCAGTTGTAGGTCAATTCCAAGTTCTACGGTTTTATAGTGTCACCTTCCCATTTAATAGCTGAGCTTCATGTTGTACAATTAGGAAGAAAGGAATGGTGATCTACTTCCAAAAATCAGCTTATGGATCACAATGGTCCAATCTGCAACCAATCATGGGGCTGGTGCAGAACTGGGCAGCCTTTTGTTCCATTATGCATGGGGTCACCATGAGTTGGGGGCCATCTCCACAGCAGGTAACAACAACGTGTTGTACAATGCCTGTTTCTTCCCTGAGTACTTCAGATAATCCCTGTGCAGAGTTTCTTATTTTTTTTTCCTATTGCCAGGAATTTCCTCTATTAAACTATTGCCTTGGGTTTTCACAGGACAACTCATATCCTTTGTCTATACTTCTACAGCTTTCTATGGACCACTCCTCTTCCAAAACAGAGACCTTTTCTTCTTAAGGCACAGCTTACCAGACTGTTCTATTTAACATAGGAGTAA
Organism: Trichechus manatus latirostris; assembly: GCF_000243295.1. Classification (NCBI taxonomy): domain Eukaryota; kingdom Metazoa; phylum Chordata; class Mammalia; order Sirenia; family Trichechidae; genus Trichechus; species Trichechus manatus. The sequence goes on from NW_004443968.1 coordinate 20,460,400, forward strand.
TGCTTCAAGGTCTAGTTTTCAACCATGGATTCTTAGATATGACATCAAAAGACAAAATCGATACATTGAACTTCACCAAGGCCATTGTATTTACCAGATACCACTGGAAACTTGGGTCTTTGAGAGGGCCTAAGAGATAGCACCTTCTTCCCCCATTCAGATTCTGAACAAACTGAGAAGACAAAGGAGTGGCAGATGGAAGCAAAAATATCCCCTTTAACAGATGTGTTGGTTAAAGTTGTTTGTAATCTTGCCTGAGCTGTGATTCTCAATGGTTTGGAAGGTATGTAATGATGCAGTTTGGCAGTTATGTAATGATGTAATTTGACAGCTATGTAATGATTTAGTTATCCTCCATTTTGTGAATAATGTAATCACCCCTATGACATGATCTGATGCGATCAGCCAGTCAGTTGTAAGGGGAATTTCCTAGGGAGTGTGACCTGCATCCAATACATATAGATGTTCTGGTAAAGCTCACTGGCTTTTGCTTACTCTGGATCTTGCATCCAGCTTGTTATCATCTTATCTCTGGTTCTTGGGACTTGAGTCAGTGGCCTGTCGCATTGCCTGCCGATCTTGGAATTTGTCAGCCTCCACAGCCCATGAGCCAGCAGTCTGCCATCTGACCTGCCAGCCTTGGGTTTGTCAGCCCTTGCAGCTACATGAGTCAGGAATAGCCTCCAGCCTGACCCCTGACCCATGTACTTGGGACTTGACAGCCTCTGCAACCGTGTCAGCTATTTCCTTGAGATGAGTCTCTCTCTCTCTGTCACTCTCTCTATATATGTGCTTCACTGGTTTTGCTTCTCTAGAGAAACCAGCCTAAGACAACAGATAAAAACTAAGATGGAGGACATGGGCCTGCTAACAGAACCAGAGTTAAGTAATATTTCCCACCCAGTCACAGGTAACATTGGGTCCTGATCAAGTTAAACTTTTATCATGAAAGAGCTCTCCCAAGTGGAGGATAAGGAGAAGCAGTGCCAAGCATATGGGAATATTCTTTGTAAATTTATCAGTTACAGAGAAGTCACTCCATCTCTGTGTCTCTGTGAGTAGAGACACTGTAAAAGGTCAGGAATGTCACCTCATTTGATCTCCCATGTCACAGAAGGAAATGTCAAGAGTGAAGAACATCCTCACCTGAAACTTCATAGAGCAGGAATAACTTACAATTTAACATTAGATAGGACTGTACCAGATCCATCAACTACTACCTTCAGAGGTTCCCCGTTGCTGATCTGTTTTTAGCCTGTTGTGCTACCATGCGGCACCAGATGGAGTTAGCTGTTTCATGTCATCTCTGCCTACTTGCCCCACCATGTTCCAGGGCATGCAAGCTTGGTTGGCAGACAAGATAAAGGAAGAAAACTAGAAAAAAAAATCAGTTGAAGTAATAATCTTTTTTCTCAAATGTTTATTTTGCTCAAAAAATCTCTTTCGCAGTTCTGAAAGTTAAACCAAGAGCATACTCTTTTCTTATGACTGTACCTTTCAGAGAGAACTTAAACTAGTAAAGTAAAGCAAAGTTATCTACCACATATACCCTTAGGCCTAAAAGGGGAGCAAGAGAAGAGGTAATAGAAAGGATAAAATTTTTATAACTCAATATGTGGGTGATGGGAGGAGCAGCCATTGCTCTGGCAGGAGAGCAGGGTGTCTTCATTGGTTCTGGGGAAGAAAGCAATTCCATCAGCAGGTTCCAGGAGAAACAACAGCCATAGAATAGAAGTGAATCTGTAGTTTATTATTTCACGCTCCCTTGAGAGAGTGGATGAGACAAGGTATCATTTTTTGATATTTACTGGTTACAATTAGGACTCTATTTGAGAGTAGCTTGGCATTCATAGGTTAGGTGATTCATGTGCAAAAAACAAACCAATGCTCTCAAATAACATCACTAACAAACTCATCCTGTAATAAATCAAACACAGTATTGGTGCCTAAAATTTCGCTTTATCTTATTTGTAAATTAGGGCCTGCATGATGCATTAACTCATTTAAAGGAGGGTGTCTTATGAAAAAGATTAAAAAAATAAATAAAAGGCATGTTTGGAGACCTTGAAGTCAAAGGTACATTTTTTAGGGACAACTGCCAACAACTGTATGGAGTTCCTGGTTGGCACAAATGGTTAATCACTCAGCGACTCACTAAAAACGTGGTGGTTTGAACCCATGCAGAGGCTCCTCAGAAGATAAGTCCTGGCGATCTACTTCAGACAGATCACAGCCATTGAAAATCCTATGAAGCAGGTCTACTCTGAAACACATGGGGTTGCCATAAGTTTGAATCAATTGGAAGGCAACTGGTTTGGTTTACTTTCTTCATTATCATGCTATTACTTAATTATTCTCGTTAAATTGGACACTCCAGAATAGAATTTTTATAACCAAATGCCCATGAAAATTGTTGCTTACCAAAAAACAAAACAAACAAACAAACAAAAATACCCACACAACAAAAGGTCACAATCCTCAATGAAGACTTCAGGCCTCTAATTTAGCAGCCTTTGAATCATAAAACTTCACTGGATTTTGTTTTTAATTTATTTTCTCTTTCTCTTTTTTAAAAGCTTCAGAGATCTCAGAGATTTTCCAAAATTCCTTTGTGCTCCCTACTCATATACACTTGCTCTTTCTTACCTGTGTAGACAGTAAGCTTCTCAAGCACATATGGAGATATGTAGAAGATCTGTTCCAGCCTAGTCCCTTTCTAGAACAAGTTCTGGAAGGCTTTTCATTGTACACTTTTTTTTGGTTTGTTTTTTAATTACCAATCTCAGATGTTACTTCTTTAAAAAATAACCTTTCCCAACCACCTCACTAAAGCTCCATGTAGATTTGGTTGTAATCTCCTCTGGGCTACCTCTGTCTTTATGAACATTTTCTCTACACTAGGAGTTTTTCATTTGTGCTGGTATCCCAAATGTTTAGCACAGTGTCTGGCACATATTAGGAGCTTAGTATATTGTTGAATAAGTGAATAAACTGAATACCACTTTAAGGCCAGTAGTATTTCTTCAAATATTGCCAAAATCGGAAAGTAGACATTTTCCCTCTTCAGTACCCATTACCTGCTGTAACTCTTACTCTCTGTCAGATATTCAAACCATGATCTTCCCCTTCTCAGTAGACAGTTTTATTCTGAAAGTTTGTCTCCTCCATCCTTCTGCCTCTCCTTCCAAACTTATTTATTTGGTGTCTTAATTATTACAGTCCTGCCAAATGAATTAATTTTAATTTATATATTCATTTATGTTGCTATATTAATGGCTAGAAAAGGCTAAACATGTTATTCTTTCCACTGCTATTTAAATGTTGTCAAACAAGTAATTAGTCCAAGAGAACTCGAAAGGCTTGAGCAGTTATTGTATCCCACTAAGCAACAATAGTTGATTACATAAATCTGGGAATACAAATATGTGTCTATAAAGCTACAAAGATTTCTCATTATTACTCTACAATTTTCACTAACTGGCTCTGAACTCCACCAGTGCTTGCATGGGTAAACACAACCTTTCAATACTTCCATTTTACCAAGAGAGGAGGCTAGGAAACACTGATCAGAGATGTGGGGGCATCTGGGACAAGTGGCAGCGCCACATTGGGACAAGATTGTTACAATTCTTTTAGTCCTCATGCTCTGAAGAAAAGGGAGGGGCTTTAGAAATCAACTGACCCAGTCCTTTCACTCTGTACTTGAGGGCATTGGAGAAGGTAAGTGGCTGTCTGTTTATATAGGCTGCTAAGACCAGAAGCCAAGTCTTGACTGAGACACACCAGAAGCCAGGGCTTTTGTTGACCTCTCAGTCAATTGCTCCTTCCTCTACATCATGCATTTTCTGACTGAAACTCAGAATAAGTAGCTCCCTTAGTATCTGAGAAAGGAAAGATGGCAGAGGTACTCTTGGAAGTCCTTGGAGCTTACTTCCCCAAGCAAATGTAAGAATTTAGCTAGCTCTGATTGCTTATTTTCAAGTACTTACTAAATGGGTTCGTGGTCGCAGGCATGGAGAAGTATAAAACCATAACGAAGATCATACCTCACAATGTGGGATGCTACACCTCTATTTGAAAAAAAAGAAATTATTTATAAAGCACATAATAACTATATTTGTCTAGCTACCATTTGGAAGGGTTGCTAAAATTTGAGAGGTATTAGTTTTTTTTTTTTTTTCTTCCCAACAAAAATTAAACAGAAATGTACGAAGTACAAGGCACCATGGTAAGGGTTGAGGATGCAAAGATAACATGTTTCCTGCCTTCATTGGGCTTACCATCTGGTGGGGGATATAGGTAAGTGAGTTAGTAAAAGATAGTACGAAACATAGCGTCATAGGGAAATTACAAGACGTTGTATGAATACTGATCAAAGATACATCATCTAGACATGTAGAGTCTGAGAAGTTTTGCAAGTAGAGGTGACATTTAACCTGAGAAGTCAAGGATGAAGAGAAGTTAACCCAGTGAAAATAGGAGTTGGATGAGGATGGACAAGTGTTGTAGGCAGAGGGAGCTGCAAGTGGAAAAGTTCCAAATTAAAAGAGGGAAGTAAATTTCCAGGAATTGAATTTTGGGATACCTGAAGTTTGCTTCCTATAAAATTGTCTGTGAATATTTCAGTGGTAAGTGTACGAGGTTATTTTTTCTCAGGGCACACATTGTTTAGCTGGTGAGTATTTTTTTTTACACCTGAACATTCAAGAGACAATTTGGGTCCTTTTTTATTTTCTGAAAAAGGGATGGAATAATAATCTGCAAACATATTGGCTATTTATTATCTCTACCTGGTATGTGTGACTGTTTGTGGGAGTGTTGTCCCTGGGAGGAGATATCATGCTTTTAGATAACTTAAAGTCTGTATACGGATGCTTTCTGTTGCCTGAATTGTGACTGTCGTCAATTGTAACATAGAATGCAGGCATTGTGCTCAAAAGCCTATGTGACTTGTCATATACAATTGTTAATGTGCTCCCAATCTTTATTTTATACATTCTATACTTCTGTTGTTTATGTATAGCATCTCAAAACCTTACTTAAATGCTTGACAGTTTCTGAGAATTCCCTGACACTGGAAAATTATACTCAAAAACTAGAAGGAAAAAAACAAGACTCGTGGAAAATGATTGTAATCAATGTATGCCTATTCATAGCAAACTGGTGATGAAAAATTGTCCTATTCACATTTCCTTGCACTAAAACATCTTGTTCCCTTCTGGAACATCTGATATTTATATATTAGGTAGTGCAATATTAAAGTGAATAGGAAGATTCTTAATACACAAATGTTTTCTAACAATGCATAATAATTATTAGCAATTATAAGCATCATCATTATTTTCAATATTAATAGCTAATATTTATTTTCATGCTACTATATATCAAATACTGTGCTGTTTCATGTGTATTATTTCATTTAATGTGCATAAAATTCTTATGAACTAGGTATTATAATTTTCTTTATTTTATATTTAAAAAAAAAAAATGAAGGCATAACGAGGTTACATAATTTGCCCAAAGTCACAGAGCTAATACGTGGGGAGGGAGAATTTTAATCTACCCTGTCTAAGTTCAAAGCTTACTTGTGTGACTATCTCTGAAGATAATGGCATCCTAAAAGACTACAAAAAGAGTAAACTAGCAGCATATCCAAGAAGCCAGTGTAGTATGACATTAATCTAAAGGATAAGTTGCTTTGGCATGATGGAGTGTCTTCTTATGGGTGTTTTCAGAATATTTATTAGGTTAAAATTAACTTGCAGTTCTTGTGGATGCTAATAAGCTGCTCTATTTACCTTTAAGCTGAACTTTACAAATGGTATTGTACCTTTATAACCTTGACATTTATTAGGGTTTGAAAAGTGCTGTTCACTTCTTTAGAAAAGAGAGTAAATGTACTCCTAGTTTGAGTGCAATGGGGGAAAAAAAAAATCAATGCTATATCTGCTAAGTGTCTGAGCGGTTCTTTACAGTATGCCAAGCACTTTTGCATAATTTTTGTTTTATTCTTACAGCTCTCCAAGAGAGACAGTGTGCCTGTTATTGTTCCCATTGTAATGATAAGGAAACTGATGCTTAGTGCGTAAAGGATGAACCAGAAGTACAACATGGGACTGTATGCTCTTCCTACGTACTGCTTCTCTACATGCAATTTGGAAGACATTAAGATTGAGGAAATTTCATAGGGAATAATATATAAAGAGATAAAGTCAGCTTCCCTTTGGGTAAGCTAGAATGTGACACTGTCCCTTGACCTGCTTAGCATTATCAAATATAACTCGGTTGATAGTCTCACCCCAGATAATGAAACTCCTGGTTAGCACAACCATAAATGTGACATATGGACTTTTCACTGGCCCCTACTTCATGTCATTGGAAGTTGGGGCTACACAGGCTCCCAGTTCTCCCCTAAGCTCTGCACTGATGCCCCTTACAGAGATAGTTTGTTGGGGATGCAGATTGTTTGAATAGAGGAAATCATCAACTTTTTTGGCAAGGATTTTAAAAGTTTGTTGTCTTAATGATAAAGCTAAGGTAAATTTTTAAGAATCCTTTGTAATTAGGAGAAAACTCCAATGTGCTGAATTGTCACCATATTCAATTTCTTGCTAAAATGTGGATTCAAGGAATCTGTGCTGTGTTTAGAAAATTCAGCATTTAGCCAAAATTTTCTATGATTTAATTATAGAAATAAGAACAAAGTGAGTGGCAAAATAATTGCATTGAAAGTGTAGATTTTGCTAAATAATGTAAAAATAGCAAGTAAACGTTTTGAAGGAGATCTTGGTAATAGCACGAACAAACCAACAATGCCAGCCTAAAGCAAATATCTGAAATGTTAAGCGTGCATAAAGGTATGAGTCAGATAGGGTCGAAAAGAAAAAGGCAAAAATCAATGTACATTAGCCAATCAGATGCCAACTTGATAATATCTTTTTGATTAAAATAGTGTTTATAGTACTTTTACAATGATTACACATTATGGAGACTTTGCAGTCTTCAAATAATGTGATATGAACATAGTTCCTTTGATTGAAGAAATACTTCACTGTCAGTCAAACTTCTTGTGGTCAGAATCCTTGGGGAACAAAACTACCCCATTTTCTTGGACAGAAGCTGAGCCTGGCTTGATGTAAACCTGGACGTCACAGGGACCCTAACAACCTGGAGAAAGTAAAATGACAAACGGGCAGATGAGCTGATTTAAGGCCCGTTTAAAAGGAGAGATTGAGGTCCACTCAGGGCAAAGACTTCATGACTCCAGCGAGGAGTTCTTGTGTCTCTGATTCAGAGACGTGGCCCTTAATCTAATCTGTTACAACCGGGTTTAGCTCAACTGTAGTTTATGTAGTTACCCTTAGCAGTATCTATCATGAGTCTGCCACAGACTAGCTCTGTGACCTAGGTCTTTTTCTCCAACAAAATCAATACACTTCTTGTTCTTTTTTGGTTCTAACAGGGATGCCTGTGAACAAATAACATAGTAAATGTGAAGTTGTTTTGAGTTTCTCAGAGGAAAGACACATTGTGTGCTAGAAATTATTGTTATTATTAAAGTTAATGATTATTATTAGCAGTACATTGGGATAAACAATGCTGCCAGTCAGAATTTGAGTAGCTCTTAGCTAAAAAATCAACAGAGTTCAGCTTAAATGTTATGATGGTTCTACTATAGTATATACAAGGTTCAAGTATAATAAAAATTTATTTTTCTAGAAAGGGCACTAAACCATAGGTTTATCTGGACGCACAGAAACATTTTCAAAGATTTATTTTTGTTTGAAATTGGAATTGGAATGTACTCAAGTACCATATAAAACCTATTCAGTTAGGTGAGACTCACTCAATTCAAGGATGGCTGACTGGCTACAGTTTTTTATTTTGCTTCCTCCGTACACCATTCCTCCTTCCGAACTCATCCACAGACAACTGTGAAATAATTGTAAAACCTGTGTTTTGGACAGTCTCAACTCAAGAACATACAAACATGTAGCCCTTTTTTTCCAATATCTTGTATCAACATTATTTTCTGTTCCTCTACCCACTAATTAGGTTGGGGAGTGGGGGAGCTTCATGTTTACGGTAAAGGTGTCTCAATTCATTTTGAACTTTTTTTTCTGGTCACATTCAGTATTTATTATGGTCCATGTCTATTTTTAGTGGAGAGGAAGAGGCCTGCATTCTCTTTTACCTGTTGTTGCTGAAGCCTGGGATCTGGGTAAGGAACAGCTGCTCATGCGACGGATTACATGCTCTTGTGAAATTTGGGAAATTTCATGGTTGGTCATTGGCTCTTCTCCATCTTCCCTGGCTGCCTGGTAACCCTCTGTGCAGCTCTCTAAATGCTGGCTCCCTAGCTTGGTACTTGAGATGGACTTTGGTGTCTGGGTACATTCCTTCTGCAGCCCCCTATCTTCACTGCCCTCTGAGGATCATGGAACTTCCTTCTCCTCACTACTCATTGTTATCACAAATCATAAATATGTTACATGACCTTTTGGTGATAGGTGATAATTTGTGGCCTTCTGGGATGACTGCTTAACCCTGCCTGAGATTATTTCTGCAGCTTGGTTTAAGCCCACACAAAATCTCAGAGCCCCTGCCATGGAGCCTCAGCTCAGAGAGAAATTGAAGAGAATGATCTTTGTCCTATTCCTAATGGTTTGCAGATTCTGGAGCTCAGCAAATAGCAAGCTGTGTAGTGCTATGTCTGTGAGATGTCCATATTTCTCCACAAAGGAGAGAAAAAGGGAAAGGAGAAAGTGCTAGTGCTCTACAAATTCTCTCCTTGGAAGCCCCTTAGCTCTTCAGTTAGGCTCTTCATATTTTTATGGTGGTAACATTTTTGTTTCACTGGAAACTCCTAATACCACATGATCAGGAAAGGGCATCCTTCTCTACTCATATCCCTATATTATCCTTGAGCAGATCTGAATATTTAGAAGTGAGTTTAAAGAGAAGTTTTCATCCATCTTCTTTCGTTAAAACAAAAAAACCCATTGCCGTTGAGTCGATTCCAACTCATAGTGACATTATAGGACAGAGTAGAACTGCCGTCTTTCATTAGGATACATAAATATCACATGACAAATGAAATATCTATCATTTTATAAAAAAAAAAGTCAAGGGAGGAAAATATCAGGCTAATGAATTCCAAATAATAGCTACCATTTTTTAAATTCCAGGAATTAGGCCATGTATTTTATATACATAAAATCTAATCCTTCCCACAACTTAGAAATGTAGTCATTGTTTTATTCATTTTACTGATGCAGAAACTGAGTCTCATAGAAGTTACTTATCTACCTTGCCTGAAGTAAGCCATGTGGCTTATAAGAGGCAGAGTAGATGTTAAGTCCAGATTTGGGTAACTTCAAATTTTACATTCCTTCTTCCAGAGAAAGGTACATCTTTACCTGCCATTCTTTTTGGTTGGCCAGCATCTTAATCCTGTTTTTAGGTATGGGAATTTCCTTTGCCTTATGAGTTGTGAGAGAGACATATCGACCTCCCCTTACTGAAAGTGAAAATATTAGATACTTTCCTAGCGTCCCTTGCAACTAGGACATGGACACAGGACCTAAACTCTGCTGAGTCAGATACACTCACCCCAAAATTGAGGGTAGACTGAGTAGTTCTCTCTGTCAGTAGTAGTATTACTAGTGGGCTGAGTTTCAGGTGTATCAAGAGCCCAGGAGGTGCCGATACTGGTGTCCAGTGTTCAGGACTAGCAATACCAGTAGTGAAGCCCACAAAGTCCAGTGCTCTGAGATGACAGCCCTGGTGTCCTGATCAATCAGTTCAGTGGTCTGATTTGGACATTATTCTTGGCTGCAGAGTTGTGCCTGTGCTCCTGCATCTTTTCCAATGAGTCTGAGATATAATATTCTTAGATATTTAATTTAATAAATCTCTTCCTGCTTAAATTAGTCAGAACTGGTTTCATTTTCTTGCAGATTCAAATCTACAGTCTTTTGGATCGTTTTAAATCTATTTTCTTTGATTTGTGTTTTCTGGGTTTGGAATTTATAGAGTTTATTATAGGCTAGGTAGTATTATAACTGGATATGTCCTGCAAAGTGTTGCCCAATGTTGCCTTACAAACTCAGTGTGATTTTTAGGATGTTCTGGATATGATCTCTGGAACATACTTAGCAATATTCAAGAGCAATATGGTTTTTATTGTAACTTTAGCAGGCACAGACTTTGGAATTAGTGAAAGAGAAACAAAATAAGCATTTCAAGTGATTAGTTTTATGAGGTGATGCCCTTCAGTTGCCATCTGCCTAGCAACACCTGCTCCGTTCAAGGGTTAACTCACTTGATGACATTTCCTAATCCTCCCGACACCTTACCCTCTTCCCAACTGACAAGTCTCTCCTTTGATTTTACTTCTACATTCTTCTTTATTACCTTCTTTTAGCTGTTTGGTTTTCTGTCAGGCTCACCCCCAAAACACACACACACACACACACACACATACACACACACACACACACACACACACATTAAATTCAATGCTCCCTCAAGGGCAGATAACGGTATCTCATTTGCATTGTACTCTCCAAAGCCAAGCACAATCCCAGATTCTCAGACATAGAGTAGGCACTCCGTGAATATTTATTTGAAGGAAATAATGCATACTGTAAATTGTGACATGGTGAATTTCCCCCAAACTTCACCTTTCCTCCAAACAAATTTTCAAGCTAGGTTTCCCATCAATGCTTTATGTAATCCCCCATTAAGCTTTCATGATTTACTTGACTTCTTCCAAAGCCCCAAGTTTCCTCTTAACTCCATCCTTCCCACATTCACTCCTCACCCTTACCACAGAAACACACTTATAACCCACGTGCCCTACATAACAAGGCAGCCCAGGATTTACGACTAATTCTTTCACTCTCAAAATCTCCTCTGAAGAACTTTTGTATTAATATCAGCACATTTTAAACTATCTTGCACTTTAAGTGTCTCAGGCCCTCCTCTGTTGGGGATACTTTCAATCCATTAAGAATTGGGAGAAGATTTTTTGATTAATGACAAAATGGTTTGCGTTAGTCACCTTCAACATTTTATATTTAATTCTGGGAACAGGGGAGTTTAGATTGGACTTAGACATGCCTTTTACTTTATTTGCTTAGAGCCTACCTCCCAAAGTTCTGAGATACGGTCATTATCCCAGTCTATATTGTAAACCTCTATGTGTGTTATCAGTCTCAGAATTCTGAATTTCATGCTGTGAAGTATGGGGGTTCTATTTTGTAACACTCCCTTTCTAGAACCTACTCTTTATTTTCAAAGAGAACAAGGGTTGTAGGAGAAGAAAAGAATGAGGACAATAATGACACCATTTTTACAAGCACCCTGTCAGGTCTTTATGATGTAACCTTTGTAAATTTAAGTGAAGGCAGGTGAGAAAGACCCAGGGGCTCCAGCCACACAAGGCTGCCCTACATGTACCAACTGTTCTATCTAACCCTAACTCTCTCCCAGTCCTTTAAAGGAGAAAAGAAAAGGACATGAATAGTTCCTGTCTGTTGTACTGCAGACTGGATAGAATATATGAAAGAGGAAATTATACATCTGGGATTTGGAAAACATTCATTATAACTGATCATAGAACAAATTGACAAGGACTGGTACAATGTGCTGGCTTTACAGTAGATTTAAATATATAGAACAAAGGCAACGACACACAGCAGACTGACCTTGATTTACAGTCAATTTCTTTAAAGATGCTTTTAAAGTTTCTACTACTTTTCAAGCTTTGTTGAAAAAAGAAAGAAAGAAATACTGAGTTCCTTCTCTAAAAAAGGAAACTATGTTAAGTGTTATGTTGTCTAAAAAGATATTCTGAAGGCATTTACAGTTTAGTGCGGGATGAAGTGTCAAAGAAATATATCAAATTATAATACACTATAAAATTTAAAAATAACCATCTTATATTGAGTAATTACTCTCTGCCTTAAACTATTCTGGTTGCTTAACCCATAGGATCTCATTTAATCTTCATAACAACCTTATTATAATCTACATTTTACAAAGAAAGAAATCAAGGCACAGAACAGTTAGGTAACTTGCCCAGTGCCACACAGATAGTGAATGGTGGAATACAATTAAAAACTGAACAGTTTCTCTGCAGAGCATGTACTCTTATGTGCTACATGGTACTACTATTTTAGACAGTAATAGGAGATGGCATAGACAGAACATGTTCAATGAATGTGCGTTTCAGAGGTGACAACATGGTAGCTTGAGCTAAATCTGTCCTTTAGGTATTTGGGTTACACTCTGCTCACCTGCCTGTTGTTTAGAAACATTTCTGTGCATTTTAAAACATTTTAATTAGTTGCTATACTTAAAAGGAAACCCTGGTGACATAGTGGTTAAGTGCTAAGGCTGATAACCAAAAGGTTGGCATTTCGAATCCACCAGCTCCTCCTTGGAAACTCTATGGGGCAGTTCTACTCTGTCCTACAGAGTTGTTATGAGTCGGAATCGACTCGATGGCAGTGGGTTTATTTGTTTGTTTTTATACCAAAAAACAGAGGAATTTTACATAAACATTTAGATATGGGTTTTTCCTGATAATACAAAAGATCCGGATATCCCCTGCCTACATTCTGATATGGAAAAATTGGCTGCAACTAAGAAACTGTTGTTCCCTGTAGAAGTGGCATCCTGCTCCAATTTGCTACAGTCCCCACCACTCCCTTTTATTTCCCCACAGAGGTGTTGAGTATCAGCTGCCATTTATCATTGCATAGTTGTTTTGTGTGTATGTGGTAAAGAGGAAAGATATTTCGTGTACTTATGTCTGCATCAAGTGTGAACAAAATGAGAAATACATAGAAAGCAGGTGCTTACACTTATTCACTCACTCATTTTACCTGCCATGCTTTGTAAACCTGAGTTTGTAAACTATGTAGGCTGTAAATGTAACAAAAGACTCACTTGGACATGAAAACTCTGCTTAAAAAAAGAAATTGAGTTGGGTCATAGAGAAAGGGTAGGGTTTTTGTAGGCAGAGTGAAGGCTTTTGTAGGCTTCTGAGGTTGCAATGAATAGAATGCTTAAACAAGTCTGAGAATGTTTGAATAGACGGGCCAATTATGTCTTCTCTGCCCTTGTCTCCAAGACACACGTGCACACACACACACACATAAATATAAATAAGTGCACATATATACATTTACATACACATGCACTCACACACACACAGATGCACATACATACTCTCTGAATTGTTCTATGGCTTTAGGCCTTAGGATAAGTCATAAGGTTGATACAACTGCAACAGTAACTTAATTAGTAGACCATAATTGTTTCAAAAGATTCAAGTAACAGTGTTAAAGAGATTATTTTCATTCAGGCAGGCAATTATGGCATCCACAGGGTCACAGATACAGTCAGGACTCAGGGATGGGTCACTGATGCCTTAAAGATAGAATCGACGGAGTGGCCACATCCATGTGATTTAGAGTTCGAGCTTTCTGAATTCTCTGGCAAAGTCTTCTGTTGTCATCCTATCTCTTTTAACTTTGAGTGCAGCACCCGCTCCCCACCCTTGCTCCAGATGGAAGAAAAGTATTAAAAGATGTATTTTAAATAAGCTATTAAAACGACATTTTTCAGAATAATACGAAACAACTTCAGAACTTTGCTTGAGTGCATTTGACCGCAGCATCTTCATGTACAATGAGCCTCACTAACATCCGTTTGCTGTACTTCACTGTACTGTAGGCAGTTCTCAATGTAATAGCCCATTGCAATTTATCTTAGGCCAGGAAAATGAATATTTCTTAAACTCCATGGGCACAATTTCCTCTCTTATGTATCATGTCTTCAAAGAAAGTATCACATCCGAACAGAAAGTAAATATTTGAATCTCCTCCTCACTTCTTTCCATTCCTATCTTTAAAAGATTAGGTATCGGAGCAAAATAATTTGTGGTAACTGTGCAAATTCTTCAGATTTAACTTGGCTAAGGTACTTCTGTTCAATACATAAAATAGTTCCTAATAAACTGCTTGAAGTAAAATAGGAATTTCACAGATGTTCAGCCTATTTTTCTCTCTTCAGATATAACTGCTGATTTCAAACATGTAGATTCAGGACCCATGGATGATAAAATTACTGTCCCGCAGGTGCATAATAATAAATAAACATGAAAGGTTGAAAGTATGCAGGCGCATAAGAAAGTAAGTGCTAGCCAGGTTTTAGAATTGAGAAGTATCGTAGCACTTGGTACAATGGAAAGGGCTTAGACATATTGGATTTCTGCCCTGTAACCACTAACTGCAACCTTTAAGATACTATCTTCCTACCCCCATCCTTCCCTCCCTCTATCCTTCCCTTCTTCCCTCTTTTCCTTCCTTCCTATATAAATTGAACACCTACTGTGTGGCAGTTACTGTACCAGCAGCTGGTACACAAACATCCTAAGACATGGACCCTTTTCTGGAGAGGTTTATGGTGTAATTGAAAGAGTAGAGACGTAAATAAAGGTCACTGACTCAAGAATAAATCACTTCATTTCTCACTTTCTCAGCATTTTTCCCTATAAAATGAGGGGTTGGGGTAAATAATATCTAGCATTCCTTAGAGCTCTGATAGTCCATGATTCCAAGCTCCAGATCTGAAAGGAGGTCCACACCACCAAGTGAAATGGATATGGAGAATGGGAAGAGATCACGGCTGAGCAGTGGGGAAGCAGCAACTCACTAGTAACTGCCCCTTCCACAGGGGTCACTGATTGGTGTGGCTATGATCATTCCCCTTCGATTTTCTGAAAGCGATTCTCTGTCTCCCATGTGCCTAAGGGAGCTGGTGATTTTGATTAATCACCTACTTTACATTCTGAAAGAATAAGATAAAATTGAATAAATTCTCAAAAACACAAAACAAAACCTCTTCTTGGAACTGGGCAGACATTTTCTTATCTGGACTTAGGAACTGTTTCCCTGAAAGAATTCCAAAAATCTATCACCACATCAATAAAGTACTCTCACCCGCGTAGTATTAAATGGATGCAAAAGAAATCTTAGTGTTACATATCCAGTGACAAATACATAAGGCTTGTTTTCATAAATTGTGATTCTTCTCTCTGAAAATGAATTTCCCTTTTACCTTTTATCCAGTGTGAAGTAATTTAAAAATTCATTAACACATATTGCCATGTTAATTGGATGATATTCTTCAAGGTCAAGAAACTATCAATAGATATTGAATAGTGACTATAAATAAACTCATCACAGTAATTAGATTTGTCAATTAAAATTGGAAAGAGCTAGCTTTTTTATGACTGGATTAAAGGTGGGGTCACTTTGGGAAAATAATTTTACTCAACATAATAGATGAAGATTGGATAATGAACACATATGCAAGTTTGGCCCCATGAATGAAATAAGCTTCTGATTTTTTTTTTTTTAAATATACTGAGAGATTCACAAATTCCTGGAAATGTGGATACTGTTGAATTTCCTCTGAATATATTTAAAAAATTAAAATCAAGTGAAAACTCTAATATAATATTTACCAGGACAACATTCTAGTAACAACATGCAACATTTATTAAGTACTAGTTCTATGCCAGGCTATAGAAAGTTTAAGTGCATTATCTCCTTTACGCCTCATGAAAACCGCATGAGGTATATATAATTACCTATTTTTGGCAGGTGAAATTTTCTCAGGGTTACTCATACTACTAAGTGCTGGAGCTGGGTTACAATTTGGGTCCATCTGACTCCAAGTCCAATGCTCTCAACACCTTTCTGCATGTGTATGGCTATATAAATATTTTAATTAGGTTCACTTTGTTCCTTATTCTTCCCATGTGAGAAAGATTTTGGTAAAGAAATCTGTAACCTTTGTTGTTCTAAGTTTTAGTAAATTTGGAAAGGCTAAAAACCAGGCAGTGTATTTATTGCATAATTCTCCATTTCCATAATCTGGAAATTGCAAAACGTACGTAAATTTGTGGCCACTGTTTGTATACATCTTTATTAGTAGCACAGAGCTATATTTTTTCCCACGTGTTCTCTCTTTATAAAGGGTCCACATTAAATGGCAACTTTTGTGTCACTGTTCTGCGGATGTCAAGATGTCAAATGTTTGGTGTATGAAGAGAAGCGTAGCTGTCGATTCTTGTTGCTGCCAATCTGATATATTCATTCGAAAATAATCATTAAGTGCCTAGCATGTACCAAGACCTGTTCCAGGTATTGGCAATAAAGCAGTGATTTAAAAACACAAAAATTGCTGACCTCAAGCAGTCTATATTCTGGGGAATAGAAAGGCAGAACCAGTGTTTGATTTCAGATTTGTCTGATGCCAAAGTGTACACTTTACATTAAGTTATTCTGCCTTATAATGTCTGCTGGAGCCCTGGTGGCACAGTGGTTAAGAGCTCGGCTGCTAACCAAAAAGGTCAGCAGTTCAAATTCCCTAACCAAAAAGGTCAGCAGTTCAAATTCCCCAGCCGCTCCTTGGAAACCCTACGGGCAGTTCCACTTTTTCCTTTCAGGTCACTATGAGTCAGAATTGACTAGATGGCAACAGGTTTGGTTTTTGTTTTTGGTTATAATACCTACTAAGTCAATTTTTTTTTTAAACAAAAATCAAATACAGTTGATAAGATTGAAGGGTTGGAAGGTGTGTAAATTAAGTAGATAATGGCTGGAAAATATGAAACTACGCTTATGTGCACATTAGTTTATCAAAGTGTCACACTAGTTACTGGCAGAAAACATCATATTTTTTGATTTATGCACCAAGATATCTTGAATATGGGGTTAACCCTAAGGGGAGTGGCCACCAGAAACTTCTGTGATGAGTGATGCATCACAGTACAGAGTAGCTACCGATGTTGAAAATCAACTTTAATGCCAAATTTTTGTTTATTGTTTTAATAAATATTTTTCTTGAGCATTCACTCTGTCTTACCCCATATATACCATTGAAGTTGAGTTGATTCCGACTCATAGCAACCCTATAGGACAGAGTAGTTTTTGTTGTTTTTTTGGTTTTTATAGGTATGTTTGTATTTTACATGTATGTGTGTTTTTACATATGTAAACTGTAATGAAAACTGCCTGGTCCTGTGTCATCCTCACAACCATTGCTATATTTAAGTCCATTGTTGCAGCCACTCTGTCAGTTCATCTCATTGAGGGTCTTCCTCTTTTTTGCTACCCTCCACCTTACCAAGCATGATGTCCTTCTCCAGGGACGGGTCCCTCCTGATATCATGTCCAAAGTACATGAGATGAAGTCACACCATCCTCGCATCTAAAGAGCTTTCTGGCAGTACTTCTTCCAAGATAGATTTGTTCGTTTTTCTGGCAGTCAATGATATATTCAATATTTTTCACCAACACCATAATTCAAAGGCATCAATTCTTCGTCCGTTTTCCTTACTCATTGCCCAGTTTTTGCATGCATTTGAGGCGATTGAAAATACCATGGCTCAGGTCAAGAGCACTTTAGTTCTCAAAGTGACATCTTTGCTTTTTAACACTTTAAAGAGATCTTTTGCAGGAGATTTGCCCAATGCAATACGTCATTTGATTTCTTAACTCCTGCTTCCATGGGTGTTGATTGTGGATCCAAGTAAAATGCAGTCCTTGACAACTTCAAAATTTTCTCCTTTTATCATTATGTTGTTTATCTGTCCAGTTGTGAGAATTTTTGTTTTCTTTACGTTGATGTGTAATCCATACTGAAGGTTGTAGTCTTTGATCTTCATCAGTAAATGCTTCAAGTCCTCTTCACTTTCAGCAAGCAAGGTTGTGTCATCTGCATACAGCAGGTTGTTAATGAGTCTTCCTCCAATCCTGATGCTGAGTTCTTCTTCATATAGTCTGACTTCTTGAATTACTTACTCAGCATACAGATTGAATAAATACGGTGGAAGGATACAACTCTGACGCATACCTTTCCTGGTTTTAAACCACACAGTATACTCCTGTTCTGTTTGGATGACTGCTTCTTCGTCCATATACAGGTTCTGCATGAGCACAATTAAGCGTTCTGGAATTCCCATTCTTTCCAGTATTATCCATAATTTCTTATGATCCACACAGTCAAATTCCTTTGCATAGTCAATGAAAATCCAGTAAACCTCTCTGGTATTCTCTGCTTTCAACCAAGAACCATCTGACATCTGCAATGATATCCCTCATTCCACATCCTCTTCTGAATCTGGCTTGGATTTCTGGCAGTTCCCTGTCGATGTACTGCTGCAACAGTATTTGAATTATCTTCAGGAAAATTATACTTGCATGTGATATTAATGATATTGTTCGATAATCTCCGCGTTCTGTTGGAATGGGCACAAATATGGGTCTCTTCCAGTTGATTGGCCAGGTAGCTGTCTTACACATTTCTTGGCATAGACGAGTGAGCCCTTCCAGTAGTGCATCCATTTTTGAAACATCTCTGTTGGTATTCTGTTAGTTCCTAGATCCTTGTTTTTTACCAGTGCCTTCAGTGCATCTTGGACTTCTTCCTTCCGTACCGTTGGTTCTTGATCATATGCTGCCTGCCATGGATGGATTACCCAAAAGCAAGGTACACACGAGCTTAATTGTGCTTACTTACTAATCTGTAGTGCACAAAGATGTGGTGAAACCTATGTGAAACTGATATTACAAATTAGTAAGTAAACACTATTAAACCCTTGTGTACCTTGCTTACTATAAGCCAGTTTGTACAGGGCTTACTGGTTAGTTTGCTCCTGCTTGCCTATCGAAATGGTTGAAGGTCGACCAATTCTTTTTGTTACAGTTACTCTGTGTATTCCTTTCATCTCCTTTTGATGCTTCCTGCGTCATTCAATATTTTGCCTATGGAATCCTTCAGTATTGCAACTTCAGGCTTGAATTTTTTCTTCAATTCTTGCAGCTTGAGAAATGCCAAGCACGTTTTTACCTTTTGGTTTTCCAACTCCAGATCTTTGCATGTTTCATTATAATACTTTCCTTTGTCTTCTTGAGCCAGCCTTTGAAATCTTCTGTTCAGCTCTTTTACTTCATCATTTCTTCTTTTGGCTTTAGCTACTCTATGTTCAAGAGGAAGTTTCAGAGTCTCTTCTGACATCCATTTTGGTCTTTTCTTTCTTTCCTATCTTTTTAACGACTTTTAAGAAGGACCTGGTGATCTATTGCTAAAAAAAAAAATTGATCAGTGAAAACCTTGTGAATAGCAGTGGGGGCAGTCTGGGTATTGTTAAATGCAAAGATTTGATGGAATGACACAATGGGAGACTATATAGCAAATGTCAGGTATGCTGATGTGGATAGAATATTGAATGTAAGGGTAACTGAAGATGAGGCTGAAAAGAGATTGGAGCTGAATGGCTTTTGACCTTATGGTGAGGAATATGAACTTATTGCCATGATCCTCAGAATGGGGAAAACATACTCAGGGAATATGTGGTTGTTCCAAGTGCTACCAAGGCCAATAAATAAACCTGGCCTCCCTGTAATGCCCATTTTTTCTTGATGACTCTGAGGAAAAAAAAAAAGAAAAGCAAACCAAAAGCCTAAACTAAGAATTTCTAAACATGGATAAATTATAAACAAGAATGCAAAATGCATATACACTTTTTAAAATGGATTTATTAATGTATAATATACGTAGAGAAAAGTGAATATAAGTATACAGCTAGGTGAATTTTCAAATGGATTACAATCAATATCCAGATCAAGAATGAACATAACCAGCACTCTCAAGAGCCCCCTTGTGCTCCTTTCCAGGCTCTACCTCTTTCCACCAAGGGTAACCATCCTCCAAGCATAGAATAGTTTCACCTCTTTCTGAACTTTATAGAGCTGTGAGCATACAGTGTGTACTCTCTTGTGTCTGGCTTCTTTTACTCAACATTATGTTTGGGAGTGTCAACAATATTTTTTTGTGTAGAGTTGTAGAATATTCATTTTCTCTCCTGTATAATGTTCATTGTGTGAATATACCACAGGTTATTTATGCATTTTTCTCTTGATGGACATTTAGGAAGTTTACCATGTTTGATTATTACATATAGCTGTGATATGACATAAAACTGTCTTTTCATGAACATATGTATGCATTTCTATGAGCAAAGCTTCTGTGTTATAGGTTATGTATATGTTTAGCTTTAAGAGATAAAAATGTCTACAATTTACACTCCCACTAGCACTATATGAGAATTTCAGTTGTCTCACATCATTGCCAAAACTTTCCATCTTTTTAATTTTAGTCATTCTGGTGAATATGTAATGATACTCAGGGCTTTGAACCAGTTCCTTCTGGTTCGAACCCCTGTCGAGAATTTGCATTTCCACCCCAGATACAATGAATCAGATTCTACAGTTTAACAAGATTCTCAGGTGATTCTCATGTATAATAAATTTTGAGAACTACTGCTCTACTAGTGGTTCTCAGAACTGGTCCCTAACAAGCAGCATTAGCATCACCTGGGAACTTGTTAGAAATGCAAATTGTCAGCAGTGGTTCAAACTGGACCAAACCAGTTCAAAGCCCTGGTGATGCCTAATAGTAATTTAAACTTGTACTTGCCTGATGAATAATGAACACATTTTCATAATTTTTTGTTTTTTTCTCATTTGGATATTCTCCTTGATTAATTGTTCATATTTTGTCCATTTTTTTTTTATTGAGTTTTTCTGTTGTTGCTTTTTTTGTTTTTTCTTATTGGTGTGTAGTTCATTATATTCTGGATATTAGTTCTTTATCAAATATCTATATTGCAAATATCTTTTTCCAGATTGTGTGTTGACATATACATATTTTTAGCTAATACACAAAACTTGAATAGAATTCTGCTCACAACAGGTTACTTGGGGTTATGTCCCAGTCAAAGGATGAAACCTTATTTACGTGTTTGCTCTGTTGCCATTTCAGAACAG
Organism: Trichechus manatus latirostris; assembly: GCF_000243295.1. Taxonomy (NCBI): domain Eukaryota; kingdom Metazoa; phylum Chordata; class Mammalia; order Sirenia; family Trichechidae; genus Trichechus; species Trichechus manatus. Next base: position 20,481,312 of record NW_004443968.1, read on the forward strand.
AGGTTCTACATTCCCCAGCTCAGCCCTGGCCTCAAGCTCCCTATCCTTGACGTTAGAGCAAGAACGATTGGAGGAGCAATGAACAACCCTAGCTACATAATGTTTGCTACTACAGTTCGTAGTAGGCATGGGAAAATTACATAATTTAGGATAAAGAGTCACATTTAATAGAAACTAACAGGTTAAATTAGAGCCCTGGTGGCACAGTTTTGAGAGGTACGGTGAGCTATGGCTGCTAACCAAACAGTAGGCAGTTTGAATCCACTTGGAAACCCTATGGGGCAGTTCTACTCTGTCCTATAGCAGGTTAAATTAGTGTTTCTAAGAGACAAGTTGCATGAGTAATTGAATTAAATGCTGTATTTTAGGAGAATTAGGTAGTTCTCACTTAAAAAAAAAAAAGAAATGGTTTTCAGAAAAATGTACTCTTATTGTCAATCATGATTGTGATCTGTTATGACAACATGTGTGTTATGCTGGGCCTAGCCATGAAAGTCATGCAATACCTTGGCACACACCTCTGTTTGTATGTAGTATGTTGTTGTTGTCGGTTATAGTCAAGTCAATTCTGACTCATGGTGACCCCACGTGCCTAGTATAAGCACACATATGTTACTTCCCCTCATCCTTCTTAATTTAAATACCTGTATCAGTTAGGAATGCATTCTGCTATAAAATGAAGTTTATACAGATGAGGGCTTAGTAGTTTCACCAAACAAGAAGTTCAGGGGTGAAGAGTCCACAGCTAGTGGAACAGCTCAAGGACGCCATCAGGATCTCAGTTGCTTTCCATCTTCCCACTCTACTCTTTTAGAGTATAGGGCCTTTGTCCTTGTGCTTATTGACTCAAGGTCACAAGATGGCTGCTTAACCTAGAGGTAGAGCATATGCCTTCCAGACAGAAAGAAGCAAGAGAGCAAAAGAACAAAAGCCTTTTTCCAAGCAGGCTTTGCATTTATATTGAAAGTCTCTAGGGAACTTTCTTTTGGACAGAACTCTGATATATGGTACAACTAGCTCCAAGAAAACTGGAAAATGGGGTGTTTATGCTTTCCAGCTGCTACAGTAAAGGACAGAAAAGACAAAGAGGGCTGTGAAAGACTTCGGGGGCATAGACTACAAAACGGGCCACAGTACCTTAGCCTCCCTCCTTTATTTCTTACATCTTTTCTTTAAAATATTTATTTTCATTATAAAAAATATTTAAAACCTGTTGCTGTTGAATTGATTCCAACTCATGGTAACCCCATGCCTGTGTTATTAGCCAAGTGCTTTATCATTTGTACCACCCAAGGACTCCTATAAAAAAAAATTACAGATTCTTTGAAAGATATTTGGAAAATAGCAAAGAAGAAAAAACTACCCATCATTCTAATAGCCTAAACAGTCACTATGTATATTTTGGTGTGCATTCTTTCAGTCAGTTTAGAAAACAAGATCCAAGTACTGGGTGTACTCATTGCTGGTGGAGTGTCACTGCTCCTAGCTGCTCTCAGTGGACAGAGGTAGGGAATACACACACACACACACACACACACCATCTGCATTAATTTCTGTATCTATCCATATGTTATGAAATTAATGATTTTACACTGATACCTCCAATTCCAATGCACTATAGTAGAGTTCATTTTAGTTTTCTTCTTTTCTGTATTGTTATCCCTTTGCCTACAGTGAGAAACCTGGCTCCTTTATCCTCAATATGTTTACTTATTTGATCAATCCCTCTCTAGCTAACCTCTCAATTTGCTGCTTTTCTCTTCCTGCTGCCATGGAAGTCTTCCTAACTCTGCTTGGGTTTTGACACCCTCTGCCAGGCTGCCCTCTACATGAACATGACCTCCTCTCCCTACTTGGGCTCAGAAACCTATGCTAGCTTGCTCACTCTGCCCCCTCCATCTCCCTTCTCCTTCTGAGAGGCCACCCTTCTCACCAGTGAATGCTCCAACTTGTTACTGGCCCAACAGACCATTGGAACCTACCTTTTCCATCAGCTTTTGAACAGAATTATTTGGAGAGAGAAGGAAAGGAGGATTAGGAAAAGAAACCATTTGCCTTTTTATTTTGTGTTGTTCTCTGATGTTAGAAGTTTCACATTTTGTTTAAGTAAATTGGACAATTCTTTTGGGTGGTTTTATTATATTACTTTTCAGTTTAGAAAATGTCCCATAGAGATATTGATAAACATTTTAATTTTTCTACATTTTTTGAGTTTCATTCTCTAATCAATTTGATATTCAGTTTGTCATTTAACATGAGGGAAGTATCTCAGATAATTTATTTTCCAATTTTGAAATAGCACCTTCCTTTTTTTCTTTTCTCATTTTCACCTATGCCAACCCTTATCCTTTTCTTTCTATTTGCTTCTACTTATATGTATTTTTTCCTCTTTGCACCTTTATTTCTGTGTTTCCTCAGATCCTGCTACCAAAGATCCCAATCCTTGCAAGCTCCTTCCCAAAGTGTCTTTGTTCCCCCACCCCCCATCCTCTGAATGCTCCCTGAGTAATTGTCAGCTAGGTTTTAGGCAATCGAGCTGATGAGCCATTCACAGTAATGAATTCTAAATAAACACAAGATATGTAAGACTCATCCTAAGAAAGCATAGAGAAAGAGGACCTTCTAGGTCCTTTAGGGAGATTCGTCCAGTCCTAGCTTCAGTCTGCAACTAAAGGCAGCAAAATTGTTTTTTGATTCTCTCCTGAGGGAACTGTCTTGCCCTAAGCAAAGTGGAGCTTGCTACTCAACTAGGCTTTTATCCCTGAAGTAGACGGATCAACAAAGGTTTCTCATAATCTCCAGGTCAAATAAGTCACCTGTGGGAGAAGGTAAGTTTAGAGGTTCCAGAAGCATCTCAGGACAGTTCCCTCAATTCACCTTGTTCTCTCATTCCTCTTCCCCAGTTGAAGAGAGACATGCTTAGTTTAGCTGTTGGAAAGTAAAACAGCCATGGATGTATTGCTGAACCTGGGAAAGTGGCTCCTTGTCCAGCGCACTAAGACTTGCCAATGATCTGGACACCAGAAAGAGAAGGTAACTTTATTGCAATGTGCAGAGCAAGGAGCCAGGAGGAAGTTCCTCAGATCTGACTCCCCGAGCTATGGGGAAGCAGGGCTTATATACGATTTGGGCAGGAAGAAGGCAGCTGAGCAGATGTACTGGGGAGGGAAAATTCTAGAAGGAATACATAGGGAAGATGTTACAGGAATTATGGTGGCCAGGAATCAGGAGGTGACGTGGTTCTTTCGGACCTCTCACTTTGGAATGGAGTCTGGATGATGATTTTCCTTCTGATTCGTTCCACCTTTTGCTGGGTCCTCTGGTGAGGTCAATTAATGGTTACAGCTTGCCCTTCTGCACATGTGGGGTGGGCCAAATCTGGCTTGGGCCAGTTTAAGGCAGTCTTTTGTGACTAATGGAAGCTTACTGGCATTTGTAGGGTCAGGTTACAGATGTGAACTGCTTTACATTTATATCTCAATATGATGTCAGAAAATAACAATTATTAATTTCATTAATGCAGATTTTATTTTATAATATCACATCTTTTATAATTTCACTCACCTCTTCTCAATATGTGACCAATCTTCAAAGTTCTATGGCATAGTTATCAGACTACAACACAAAATAAGTAGGGATTAAGGGCCTAAAGACATAAATGTCAGTATTTTTCCTCTCTTCTTGATTCCCAAGGGAGGATATTTTTCAAGAACTTTGTTTTAGGAGGATGCTTAGAAGGAGTGAAGTCAGAGGAAGGACTAAAATGGTAGAGTTCTAATCAGGAGTGGTAGTGGAGGAGGGAGAGAGGACATAATTTGTTACCTGAGTGATTTTTGAAAACTATCTTGAAGGCAAAAGTAATAAGCCAATACTTTGCCTGTCTTTCTGGAACAGTCAGTTCTTGATTGTGTAAGGGAGCAGTGGTGTGGATAATTATCAAAGAGTGGATAGTTCTCGATGCTTTTCAATTAGCACTGGCAAGGGTGGCAGTTGGTTCAGGTTGTTTGGTGGGCAGAAGAGAGAGTCTCCTTTCTTCTCAAACCTTTGATACTTCTTGCCTTCTTCTCATTCTAAAGTGTAACTTTGTTTCTTATTTCCTGAGAAAATAGAAGTAATCAGAAGAGAATTTCCATAAGTTCCTATCAGCACATCATTCAACCCCTCACAACTATACACATCAACTCTGCCTCCCCTCCTTCACTGTGGATGAAATGTATGTTTCTAGTTATGGCAACCCAGCCCCTCCTGCTTCCAATTTACCCAGGGCTGGATTATTCAATAAGCAAGGTACACAAGGGCCTAATTGTGCCTTCCCACCAATCTACAGTGCACAATTTCATCCGTCCCCCACCACGTCACCGATGTGGTAAAACCGATATGAAATTGTTCACCACAGATTAGCAAGTAACTACAATAAAGCCCATGAGTACCTTGCTCAGTTCAAGCTGGTGTATACCATGTTTACTGGTTAATCCGCCCCTGCATGATAGGATCCTATCAAGGACATTGCTCCAGCAAATCTCCTTTCTCTCTCTCACTTCATCATTTTCTGCTTTTTACCAGATTATTCTGAAGAATATATAAGCTTTCTGCCATCATAAAAAACAAACAACAGTAAAACAAAAACAGCCCTTAACCCATTTATCTCCTCTTTAGAGAAAGGGCTGTACTATAGTTGCTGCGGAGTCCCTGGGTGATACAAATGGTTAATGTGCTCAGCTACTAACCAAAAGGTTAGAGGTTTGACTGTCCAGAGGTGAGATGAAAAGGCAGAGAGGGTCAGGAGCTGGTTGAATGGATACAGGAAATCCGAGATGGAAAGGAGGAATGTGCTGTCACAGAATAGGGATAGCAACTAGGGTCACATAACAATGTATGTATAAATTTTTATATGAGAGACTAACTTGAACTGTAAACTTTCATTTAAAGTACAACGATAAAATAAAATAAAAGGTTAGAGGTTTGAGTCTACCTGGAGGCAGCTCAGAAGAAAGGTCTGGCGATTTACTTCTGAAAAAATCAGCCATTGAAAATCCTGTGGAGCACAATTCTACTCTGACACACATGGGGTCGTCATGAGTCAGAATCGACTCGATGGCAACTGTTTTGTTGTTATACTTGCTGCAGACCCTTTGCCCCCATTAGTCTTACTCCCAAACAATTCTCATAAAGAATGCCTGACTTCTATGTGGCTAAACGCAACGGCCAATTCTCAATCCTTGTCTTACTCAACCTTTCAGTATAATTACACAGTCAGCACTTGCTCATTTTTAAAACCCGATCTTTGCCCGGTGTGGAGGTCACTGTTTATCTTGGCTCCCTACATCTCTGGAGGTTCCTCCTTATTCTCTCCTTACTGCCCTTATCTCTAAAGTTTAGAGTACAATTCCCAATGCTCTTTTCAGTCTCATGGCTTTTAATATTGTCTCTATGTTAGGAATTTTTTTGGAAGCTCTTAAAAAAAAATTGCCTTTGAGTTGATTCCTACTCATAGTGACCCTATAGGACACAGTAGAACTGCCCCATAGGGTTTCCAAGGAGTGGCTGGGGGATTTGAACTGCTGACCTTTTGGTTAGCAGACAAACACTTAACCACTGCGTCACCAGGAAGCTCTTTAACCAGATATAAACAGCTTGTTTTTTATTTTTCCTTGGACCGTTGATCAAATAATGGTTTTTCAGTAAAATCTTCCCTGACAAGCTTCTATAGAAGAGCAAGCCTTCCCCATTACTCCCTGTCCCCCTGACCTTGCCTTAGTTCAGGGCTTCTAACCAATTCATTCCAGTTTGAACCCCTGTTGAGCATATGCATTTTTACCCAACATATACTGAATCAGAGTCTACATTTTAACAAGATCTCCAGGGGATTCTTTTTTATTAATCTGGGATTTTTGGTCTCTACATTTTTTAAACATTTTATTGTGTTTTAAGTGAAAGTTCACAGCACAAATTCGTTTTTCCTTCAAAAATTTATACACAAACTGTTTTGTGACCTTGGTGAAATCCTCACAACGTATTAGCACTCTCTCCCTTTCCCTCTCCACCCTGGGTTCTCCGTGTCCATTCTTCCTGTTTTCCTGACCTTTCCTGCCTTCTCATCTTTGCTTTTGGGGATGTGTTGCCCATTTGATCTTGTATACTTGATTGAACTAAGAAGCACATTCCCTATGTGTGTTATTGTTTGTTTTATAGGCCTGTCTAATCTTTGGCTGAAAAGTGGACTTTTGGGAGTGGCTTCAGTTCTGAGTTAACAGGGTGTTTGGGGGCCATAGTCTCAGGGGTTCCTCCAGTCTCTGTCAGACCAGTAATTCTGTGCTTTTTTGTGAATTCAAATTTTTGTTCGACATTTTTCTCCTGCTCTGCTTGGGACTCTCTGTTGTGATCCCTGTTGGAGTGGTTGGTGGTGGTAGCTGGGCACCATCTGGTTCTTCTAGGCTAAGACTGGTGGAGGCTGTGGTTCATGTGGTCCATTAGCCCTTTGGACTAATATTTTCCTTGTGTCTTTGGTTTTCTTTGTTCTCCTTTGCTCCAAAGGTGATGGGACCAATAGATGTATTTTAGGTGACCACTTGCAAGCTTTTAAGAACCCAGCCAAGGTAATTCTTGTGTATAATAAATTTTGAGAACCACTGCTCTACTAGTGATTCTCAGAATTGGTCCCTAACCAGAAGTATTGGCATTCCCTGGGAATTTGTTAGAAATGAAAATTCTCAGCAGGGGTGTGAACCTGAATGAACCAGTTTGAAGCCCCGCCTTAATTTTATTTTTAACCCTAATTAACATCTGACATGCTATAGCCCCCTTAGGTCAGGGTCTTTATTTTGTCACCTGCTTAATTCCCAGGATCTAGAATAGCACCTGCCAATAATAGGTGTCCAGGAAGTATTTGTTGAATGGATGAATAACTGGATGGCAAAACAAATAGCTTTTTATATTGCCTAAAAGTTGCAGGAGCTAGACTTGTATCATGTTTGGGAGGCAGGGTGCTAAGAGAGAGGACGTATGTGAACAGAGAATACGGGCCATAGCCCAAATATCAGCTGGATGGTGCCAAGGGATAGTTCCTGCTTTGTTTGTGTCTGGGTGATGATAAAGTGAGTCCTATAGCATAAAAGTGGTGAACAGACTTACTAGGCATCAGAATGACAAACTGGGATGTCCTGTCATGTAGAGTGGACAGCCCTAGAATTTTTGTTCAGTAGAAAAGGAAATCTGAGATGTTATAGGTAGGAGAAGCTATTTCCAGGCATGACTGGCCCCATGTACTCTTGAAGTCTATTCGCCACAAACTGTAACTTCAATAACATGTTTAAAAGAAAAAAAGATGGGAGACTAATGTTCTTTTCTTAAGAGGTGTTTTTGGCTTACAAAGGAGGCAGGAGAAAAAATAACAGCACATTATGTATATGAAAATCAGCAGCTGCAGTGGGATGAAAATAAGGCAATGATTTTTTTAAATTAAAAATATTCTAATTTCAAACCTCCTGTCTCTTACTATTAAAAGAGTTCTTCAAAGGAACAAGATACAGCTATAAAATTTTGAACTCTGTATTAATCCTAGCTCAACTGCAAAACTCATGGAATAGCAAAATGGAGACTTAAGTTCTCTCGATTTCAGTTTCTTTTGTCTGTATATTGAGGATGCTAAACTGTAGTAAAGTTAACAAATGTATTTTATCTTCTGTGCAGGGGCGGATTATCCAATAGGTAACATAAGTACAGTGCTTACCTTGCTTACCAGATCATCTGAGGAAAACATTTCACCACATCAAAGATTCTGCTTCCAGGTATGGCTGGCATCTGTTTCTCCCCCAACCCCACAGCACCTTCCCACAGAATCAAAGCCTCTTTTCAAATTTACAATCCCTGATAGAGATGAATTACCCAGTAAACAATGTGATAGCTATGTGAAATTGTTCACTACAGGTTAGTAAGTATGCACAAGTAAACTCGTGCCTACACTGCTTACTGGGTAACCCGCCCTGCACAGGCCAACTCTGATGGACTGGTAAGGGCAGCCTAGAGAGCTGTATGGATAAGCATTTGAGGCCACACCTAGGCTCAGCAGAAAGGAGAGCTGAAATTGATTGGTGCTGTCTGCCTTGGGTTTAAGAAAGATGAATAACAGCATGTGAGTTCTGTCCTTGCTATCCTGCGGTAGACAATCTCTAAGCTTTCAGTTCTAAAATTCTGTGATTGAAAATGCCTAGTATGTTAATTACAGTCTTTGCAGTCAAGAAAATGATAAAATTTTATGTGTCCCATATCAGCTCTCCAGAGACATTAAAAAAAAAAAAGGAATAAATGCAAACTCAAGTGCCTGAGGATCCTCAGGCAGGCAGCAGTCCACTCAAGTGCTCTAAATGTCAGGAAGAGCCCCTGATGGTGAGTAGAAATTGTAGAACAGGCAGGAAAGACTCTCAGAAAATGAATCCTTCTCTCCCCACTTAACAGAGGGAGGTGACCCTTGCAAAGGGGGAGGATGACGAAGGGAATATACTTTGATATAAAGTGCTTGTTTATTTGTGTGGTTCATTTTTGTGTGTGTGTGTGTGCGTGTTGTCATGATTTTATGATCAGTTTTCTGGTAAGATTGACAGATAATAAATGGTTTCTTCCTATAATCACCACTTGTTGATATTGTTGTTAGGTGTCCTCCAGTTGTTTTCCGACTCATACCGACCCTACGTGCAACCGAACAAAACACTGCCTGGTCCTGCACCATCCTCGCACGTTTGAACCCATTGTTGCAGCCACTGTGTCAATCCATCTTGTTGAGGGTCTTCGTCTTTTTCACTGACCCTCTACTTTATCTAGAACAATGTCCTTCTTCAGGCACTGGTCCCTCCTGATAACATGTCCAAAGTACATGAGACGAAGTCTCGCTATCCTCGCTTCTAAAAAGCATTCTGGCTGTACTTCTTCCAAGACAGATTTGTTTCTTCTTCTGACAGTCCACGCTATGTTCAATATTCTTGCCAACACCATAATTCAAAGACATCAATTCTTCTTTGGTCTTCCTTATTCATTGTCCAGCTTTCACATGCGTATGAGGTGATTGAAAACACCATGGCTTGGGTCAGGTCCACTTTAGTCCTTAAGTGACATCTTTGCTTTTTAAGGCTTTCAAGAGGTCTTTTGCAGCACGGTTTCCCAGTGCAATGCATTGTTTGATTTCTTGACTGCTGCTTCCATGGGCATTGATTGTGGATCCAAGTAAAATGAAATCCTTGACAATATCAATCTGTTCTCTGTTTATCATGATGTTGCTTTTTCGTCCAGTTGTGAGGATTTTTGTTTTCTTCATGTTGAGGTGTAATTCATGCTGAAGGCTGTAGTCTTTGATCTTCATCAGTAAGTGCTTCAAGTCCTCTTCACTTTCAGCAAGCAAGGTTGTGTCATCTGCATACTGTAGGTTGTTAATGAGTCTTCCTCCAATCCTGATGCAGAGTTCTTCTTCATATAGTCCAGTTTCTCAGATTATTTGCTCAGCGTACAGATTAAGTCAGTATAATGAAAGGAAACAACCCTGACTCACACCTTTTCTGATTTTAAACCACACAGTATCCCCTTGTTCTGTTTGAATGACTTCCTCTTGGCACTACTACCAAAAAAAAAAAAAGAAAGCAAAATTAGCTGCTGAGCTGGAGTACTTAAATGTGGAAAGCTGGATAAGAGTGGGAGTTCCTGGGTGGTGCAAATGGTGAAAGGTTTGTTCGAAGCCACCCAGGGGTCCCTCAGAAGAAAGGCCTGGGAATCTGCTTCCAAAAGATCACAGCCTTGAAAACCCTATGGAACGCTGTTCTACTCTGTACACATATGCTTGCCATGAGTCATAACTGACAGGATGGTAACTGTTTTTTTTTGTTGTTGTTAGATAACGGAGAGTAGTGAATGGTTAAATGTAAGAGACCCCATACATCCTGTTTACTTAGTATTTTCAAAAGTTTTCCTTTTTTCTTTTTTTTTTTTTTAAAAGAAAGCTTTACCAGGTTGCATGGGCTTTTACAGCAAAGACTAACCACCCCCATAACCATCAACACTCGTCAGCAATTTTTTTTTCCTCATTCTGTTATACGGAAGTGCATTCCAATTTAGGGTACTTTAACTGTCAGAAATATCAGAAAGAGCTTTTGCACTTTAAGCAATCTTTCCAATCCCCTCTCGAGTAAACGCAGAGTGAGAGCAATTTTCAAGCAATCCGTGTTTTGCCTTCCCATTGCCCTTTCACCCTAGATGTAGCTTTCAGCTAATTAGCGCTTCCTGACATTACGATGAGACTATACGGAGCTATACCTAGAGAGGTAGATCGGGTAAGGTCACACAACTTTAGCCTTGCCGGGATTTATTTATAAAAACCATATTTTGTTTAGCTACTTGACACCTAAAAGTTCAGTTGCCCAAGTGCCCACAATGTCAAGTTTCCAATGAACTGAAACTTCCCGTTTTCACTTTAGGTTAGCCTCTTTGCTTCTGCCTCTTATCCTTAGGTATTACCTGTCCCAAGTGTTAATGAAAAGCATTTTTATTTTGCTTTTTAAATATGTGAAAAAATATTGAATGTCAGCATAGAATCACTGGACTTATTTCTGTAGGCACTTTATCTAAAGATTAAAAAACAATGAAAGAACAAAGACCACCCCCCTCAATATTTTTAGCGTACAGTGTACTTTGGAAGGTAACAAGTCAAAGGGCCGCCCTCCTCTAGACCTTCAGAGAGGAATGATGCCAATTAATGTAGGATTACAGGCAGCAGTGGTTTATATGAAGGGTCTTTTACAATGAAACTTTTTAACAAGATAATTGTAGACAGCTGCTTCATATACCTTTGCACCACATAGCTAGTATTTGCTAAGATCTTCTAAGCTTTTACAGCTTTACACAAAAGGACATATTGGCAATTCCATTTTCTATGTAATAGTCAGACTATGCAAAATACGGAGCTAGAATTCAGCATTGTCATAGAAATGCTCAATGTCACCACAGCGATTGACTCATTCAACCTGGCTTTCAGACATTTGGAGAAGCAAAACATATGTACCTTAATTTGCAAAATGTAGGCTTAATGAACGTGCAGGCGCTATGTTATACCAAATGCAACAATCGACATGATGGCAAGCTACTTAAGAACATGTCACAATGTTTGGTTTTTAAGAGGTTTGCCTCTGGCAACGTTTCAAAAAGAATGTGTTCCTTACATTTGCAGTCCTGTGAGCCAATAATAAAGTGTTCAGCATATGAAGCTGGTATTTATTTTAAATTGCTATGTCAATATTTTTGTTTAAAAGCAGGTTTGATTCCCTGTGTGGACTTTGTTGAAGCCTTCTATCACCGCTTTTTATTTGAGTTTGATTTAGCTTCTTTTCCCTCTGATTTTGTGTGTTGCAGAATTGCTTGCATGAAAGCCTTCTGATTGGGTTTGGGGGGATAAAGTTGCCATGTGAATTTCAAAGCCCAGAAAATGTAAAAAGAAGCAAACAGTTGCTGAAGGCATCAGAGAAGTGACTGCAATCAAGCAGTGTTGGCTGTATGACCTTGAAGTTTCCGAGAATAGCCACCACATTTGACATAATGGAAACCCTGGAGTCAAATGCCTCAG
>NW_004443968.1:20493937-20494821 GCF_000243295.1 Trichechus manatus latirostris
TTAATGCGTGTCCTAGAGCACCTGACCTCCTGCAGTGGAACAACTTAGGGGAACACTCACTGAGAATGGAGCCAAACTCCATGCCCAACACAACTTGCTTTTGGGCCTTGCTGACCTAACTTTCCTTTTTGTCTAATGGCAATATTCCTTCCTCTTAATTTGCCATTTGCCTATCAACGTTTCATCTCTGGTTTCAGAGTGTAGTTTCCTTTTACCTGGACCTTTAGCAATCACTTCAATGTGATTATTTTTGCTTCCTTTGCTGGAATAGTGTCATTTCCTTAGAATTTTTCTAGAATTCTGACACTGGCTATAGATACTAGACTTTGAAACATCTGAATAGTTGCCCTTCCTTACTACTTACCCTCCTGGCTAGCTTGGAACGATTCATCTGGACAGAGGGTTGGGAGTATGGTTCTCTTCTGGGCTAGTGTTCATCTAAGAGCACCTCTCATCAGAAAGCACCTCTGGATAACCACTGCCTTCTGTAAACCATAACCACATGTGCCTCTTAGCTGGTTCAGTCCTGAAATTGCTTGCCTATGATTCCTGCTACCCTCATTTAACCTTCTGGTCTCAGTCACACACATTGTGCTAAATACAGTATTAAGAACGAAACAAAACAAAAAACAAACCTGTTGCTGTTGAGTTGATTCTGACTCATGGCAACCCCTTGTGTTACAGAGTGGAACTGCCCCATAGGGTTTTGTTGGCTGTAATCTTTATGGAAGCAGATTGCTGGGCCTTTCTTCCACAGAGCCGCTGGGTGGTTTCGAACCGCCAACCTTTAGGTTAGCAGCCAATTGCAAACCACTTGCTCCACTCAGACTCCGAAAATATAGTAATCTAGAATATAAAATTAATTTTACTTTCTCTTCAGTTTT
>NW_004443968.1:20495149-20497214 GCF_000243295.1 Trichechus manatus latirostris
TTCCCAGCCCAGGGCATAGCAAGGGCACAGATGCTGAAACAGATTTATATAAGATGTACCCAGAACAATAATGGACACTTAGGTGAAGCTGAACGTATGTGAAGGAAAATGGTAGGAGACAGAGGAATCTGAACACAGTGTGCTAAGCATATGAACTGGATTTCTGGAAGGATCATGATTGTCAGTGACAAAAATGGGAGAAAAATAGTGCTGTAGTGAGAAAAGACACAAAGTTCAGTAACCTGAATGCCTACTACTAAAGGACAATCATGAAAAGGTCACACTTAGCAAAGTGGGAATATACATGACATTGTGCTTCAGTGTCCTTATTTGTAAAATGAGAATGCTCTCTAGATTATCCTGCTAGGTCTAACATTCTGTAAATCTATAATTCATGTGGAAATTTGTGGCCAATGTAGACACATTTTGCCATTTTTCTATATTTTTTTGGCATTTCACAATGAGCAAACAAATTCTGCTTGGAAGACTGTGCCTACCAATGTGATGAAGTAGGCAATTTAAATTTCTTTCTGAATATCAAAGTAATAGAAATTTTCTTGAATTTAGTCCTTATTTTGATTCAGTAGAAATCTTGTTGGACACTCAAGTAGTCGTACCAGAAGTACAAAAGGAGAGTTTGAAAAGAAGCAGGCTCAAGGCCCATATTCATCACTGTTATGGATTGAATTGTGTACCCCTAAATGTGTGTAAACTTGGCTAGGCCATGATTTCCAGTATCGTGTGATTGTCCACCATTTTGTCATTTGGTATAATTTTCCCATGTGTTGTAAATCCTACCTCTATGATGTTAATGAAGTGGGATTAGAGGCAGTTAAGTTAATGAGGCAGGACTCAATCTACAAGATTAGGTTATGCCTTGAGTCAATCTCTTGAGATATAATAGAGAAACATGAGCAGAAAGACATGGGGAACTTCTATCACCAAGAATGAACCAGGAGGGGAACATGTCCTTTGGACCTAGCATCCCTGCACTGAGAAGCTCCTAGATCAGGGAAAGATTGAACAGGCAAAGAGAGAAAGCCTTCGCCTGGAACTGGCATGCTGTATTCGGACTTCTAGCCTCCTAGACTATGAGAGAATAAGTTTCTCTCTGTTAAAGCAATCCACATGTAGTACTTCTGTTGTAACAGCACTAGATAACTAAGACTATCACCTTTTTGGCCAGCTGGACCATTAGAGGGGTCAGCAGAAGGCACAAGTTAGAAGCAATGACATGGGGCATCCCAAAATGGCTCTGTAGAATAGAACACGATATCGGGGCCTTCACAAGAATATTCTACCCCTAGTTTAAAGATCAGAGTCCATGATCCTTAAACTTTAAGTTGAGAATTCTTTGTGTTCATTACTGTGGATGATTGTAACACAATTTTTGTTTAAGATTTTTGTTCCCAAATGTCAACCAGTCAGTTTAAGTACCATCAGAAATACCTGCTAATCAAATAACATACCTTAATAAAATATTTTTAAAAAAATTCTGCTAGCTATAATCACCTCTAAATATGATTTTTTGCACAGTCCCCTCTAGATTGAAAACTGGCAAAATAGAAAAAGATATATATTCATAAAATTATTTACAATTAATGCCAAGTGAGTAAAATTCTTAAACATTTAAATGTCAAGGTAAAGACAATGCTAATCTGACCTTCTTCAATTTTCACGTGGAGGCTTGTGAAGTTTGGGTAGGATAAAGAGAAAAGCACCTTTTAGTCCCAAAGGCTTTTTAAACCTGCCTTTAGTAGGCACTGTGTGTCTTCTTTTTGTAATCTCAGGTTTTGTAGTCTCCTTTATCAATTGTAAGAGATGTAGAAGGCTAGTTTATATCTTTCAGAAGGGACACCTGGGTCAACAGGCTGAAAGAACTTTGAAAGTTATTTGTATCTTTGCCAGTCACTGCATTGTGTGAGAATCACCTTCACTGGTGTGTAAACTGTCTTTGAATAAGAGACAGAAAATGGAATTTATCAGGGGACAATGCCCTTTGTTTAGAAGGAACAACGAAAGATGAATAAAAGGACACAGCCAGTCTTCTGTGTTTAGTGTCCCA
>NW_004443968.1:20507600-20510149 GCF_000243295.1 Trichechus manatus latirostris
AAACCTGATGTAGCGCTGTGACTTCACAACTCCAAAGCTGAGCTCCTCTTTTTAGTGATGCACTTATGGTATAATTGTTGATCCCATATCACATTCTACAGAGAATTTGCAGAAATTATAGGAACATATTCAAGCTAAATGAATAAAAAAGGGTATAGATTAATGACAACTAGTAAACATCTATTTACAAGGAAGGTGAGTACCGGGGGATATTTACACTGCAGATACACAGACTGTTTATTCTTTTCACAGTTACTAAAGCCAAAACAAAATTTTGGCTTTGGGCTTCCTGGTGGCCAAAAAGAAAGGGCAACGTGATATTTATGTGGTAAGAACTGTTGGAAAGAAGAAAGGATGTTAATAATTTGTGGCATGCAGACTCTAGAGAGGGCGGCGTGATCCCTGCCTCTTGGTATTCATGTCCTTGTATAACCTTCTTCCTTGAGTATGGCCAGGATTTGTACTTTACTACTAACCAATAGAATATTGAAAAGGTAATGAGACATACATGATTAATGTGTTTGATAGGCGGTACAAACTTATATAACACAATCAGAGGACCCAGCCAAGCCCTTCCTGAACTCCTAACCCAGAGAAACTGAGATAATGAATGTGTGTGGTTGTAAGCACTAAGTTTGTGGTATTACTGTTGTGCAGTAATAGATAACTAATGCATAACTATAAGAAATGTATTTCAGTTTTTCTGCTGTTGAGATTCTAAAACCATTCTTTGTTATTAATTTGTCTTTGGTACCCAAGGAATTTTTCTTCTCCAATATCAAATGGCCTTCGGCTTCTCCTTCTCTTACAAACTTGCTCGTTTTGCTGTCTAATTAAAGGCAGTTATTCCCTTTCTGTATATTCTCCTCTTTCGTCTTGAAACAGTTTTCTTTCCTCTACCCTCAACAAAAAGTAAGTGTTCCATCTCTGGAGAGACTACCTATTTTTTTCTTAACTCTGTTCTAAAAGATTTGATGCTGCTTTAAAAAATAAGCATAGCACAATTTACAAAAGTAATTTTATAAGAGAGATAATACATGTTATACTTATTATGTGTCAGGTTCTTTCTAAGTGGTTACATATTAACTCATTTTTATTTCATTTTATTCATAAGAAATTGAAGCACAAAGAGGTTAAATAATAACTTTCTCAAGGCCACACATTTGGTAAGTGCAAATTGGAATCCAAATCCAAGCAATATGGTTTCAGAATCTATACTCTTGGTTACTATACTGTTCTATCTCTCAAATGCTGTTTATAGAATACAGTCATTCCAGTGGGTGTGATTGGATACAAAACTGACTCTAAGTCTCATGGTGGTCTTTGTCAGGGATGAAATGCGATAAGCTACTTAATTTTCATTGTGTGATAATGATTTTATGAAATAGGCAATAAATCAATCTCCATATAATGAGATTCAAAGAATTGTTCTTAAAGTCATTTTTGGCTTCCCTGTTGAGCATATGGCCTCAATCCCTTCATTAGAAGACTCATTTCAGTGCAAATTTTGACTAATGTAAATTTTGTTTAAGCAAGTAGCATGTCATTTTACCTTGGTTAGTCTCCTTGAACCTTCAAGTTAAGCAACACAACCAACTGCTATGCCTTTCAAGATAAGTCACTTTTGGTAGTTCATAGCCATTCTTCCATTCCCACCTCTTTTTGTAAAATTTGATTATTAAGATTTTTGGTAACAATATGCTTCAGGAGAAGTTGAGCTTCCTTTTCAGCCACAGGAAGTGAATCATGATTAGTCTAATAAATCATGGTGATCACCATATCTTAATTTTGGCCAATGAAATGTGAGGAGAAGGTGTATTTGGTATATTTTGAGAAATGTTTCTTCAGTAATAAAATCAGATGTGAAAGGGGAGACTCTTCCTTTTATCAGTGCAGACATTTTTGGTTATTTGTGACACCAGGAAGAATGTTGGTCAGCTTGGGATGATGGGAGATGGTAGCCAAATAGACCAAGTCAATATGATCAGGATGCCAAAGGAGAAAGAAGAGAGATTCTGAATGCTTGCAATATCATTGTGCTGCTGAATTAACCAACATAAGAACCCTGAGTTCAGAACTTCTTGACATGCAAGATAATAAATGTCTATATTGTTTAAATCAATTATAGTTGGGTATTAATTTTATTTTCAGCTGAAAATGTTCTAATGGATGTCATTAACAACATAATTCTCTAGGGAGATGAACAACTTGACCTGCTATGTGTGATTTATAGATATTGACTATTGAATCATGTTACAAACTCACAGGACTGTGGGCACTAGGCAAATAATGTAGTTGAGTGAGCGAATGGGAATGATGGAGACTATGGGGTACCTGGAGAGGATATAATCTCCCTAAAAGAGCAGCAGCTCAGCCCCTGTACATTGCAACCATTTGAAAATGCAATACTGGTGCCACCAAGTTTTCTGACATTTCAAGTAAATCTGATCTTTCTGTAAAATCTCTCAATTATTGAATATTGGTAATTAATTCAACTTATAAAAAGGAAACACAAGGGGTAGGCCAACAATGAAGGTTGAAGGCCAGAG
>NW_004443968.1:20511315-20512561 GCF_000243295.1 Trichechus manatus latirostris
TCAACAACACAATCCATGTAGGTGTAAATTTCATTCAGATGAATACACAAGGATTCCTATGCTGGTTCTGTCACTATTTATTTGACACTGGGCAAATTGTTTAAGCTTTGGAAAGCTAATTTTTCTCATCAGCAAAACATGAAAGTGGAGGATGAGATTCAGCAATGTTCCTTTCAACTTTAATATACAGTGATTCTTGCTGGTTTATGATAACAGCACAGAAAGGTACATTTTGGGAGGAGCTGATGACACTGTCTTAGTAACATCATTCTCCAGGATTCGGAACATTTTTGGGATAATGAGTTCCATATGTTCTGTAACCACTAAGTATGAAGTACTTCCTTTTATTTGTCCTCATATATGAATTTTTAAAAGTTTTTTTTTTAAACCACAAACATAAAAATAACTATGTAACTTGTCCTCTTAGGTGGGACAGTGCCACCATGCAATATTTCTTTATGTAATTAAATAAACGTCAAAAAACCTGTAAAAGGTTAAATGTAACCTTTAAAAAAGTAAAAGTATAATGAAATAGATGTAGTGATATTGCTGTTATTCACTGCAGTGATGAAAAGCAACAAGAGCAAAAACAACATCACACCAGTATGTTTATCATTTATCAAAGATGACTTACGTTTTCTCTAGACTGCAAGCTCCTCAAGCACACTACAAAGACATTCTGAATTTTCCTTTTAGATTTGCTTGTATCTCTTGTCAGGCTCTTGGCTAATTGTGCTAAATTCTGTATATCAATCTTCTATGTGGATAGAACAGATATATGTTCAATGAGACAGAAATTCTTATTGAATGTGTACACAGAATTCAAGGACTAACAAATATGGTCTTACTCCTTAGGGAAGGAGAATGAGATAAAAACACTTCAATCACTGAGCCTTGGTGCTCACAATAAATCAAAATAATCTGGTCTTCATGAAATATGGGGTTCTCATCTGCTTGAAGAGACTTTTATTATGTAGAGACTTTGATGACTTCCACTTTACATTCTAAGCATTTAATGACCATTCATGTAACAGAATTTTTAAATAAATATTGCCCCAAATTGATTTGTTTTGAGATTGAAATATATCTATATATTATATATATTTATGGATCCCTCGTGGCATAGTGGTTAAGAAACTCAGCTGCTAATCAAAAGGTCGGCAGTTCAAATCCACCAGCCACTCCTTGGAAACCCTATGGGGCAGTTCTACTCTGACCTATAGGGTCTCCATGAGTCAGAACCGAC
>NW_004443968.1:20514053-20515187 GCF_000243295.1 Trichechus manatus latirostris
TAAAGTTTAAAACTCATGAATCTAAACTAAGAGGGAACCCTGGTGGCACAGTGGTTAAGCATTCGGCTGCTAACGGAAAGGCCGGCAGTTTGAACCCACCAGTGGCTCCTTGGCGGAAAGATATGCTAGTCTCTTTCTGTAAAACCCATGGGGCAGTTTTACTCTGTTCTTTAGAGTCACTATGAACCCGAATCAACTTGATGGCAACAGGTTTTCTTTCATTTTTGAAATTTGAACTAGAGATGAGATAATCCATAAACCTATGTAAGGAAAAGAAGAACTCAGACATAAAGAGATATTTCTCATTTTAGTGCATTTGGATCATTATTATTTTTTATGATTTCTGCAAATCTTTGGCCAGGAACCTCTTTCTTTCTAACTACATTCATCCCTCTGATGAGCTCATCAGCGTCATGAAATTGTGTGCATTGATCTCTTCAGCCCAAAATCACTCTGCTGAACTCGAGACTCCTCTTTCCATTTGCCTACCAACCATTTCTTTTTTACAGCTAATAGACAACTCAAATTTAACATTTCATGCAGGTTTCCCTTTTCATTAAATTCCTTATTCATCCTTTCATTTCTTGAGGCCTAAACCCTTATAATCATCTTTGATATCTCCCTTTATCTCTTTCTCTTTTATTACTCCTTCAATCATTGCATCATGCCTGTTCTATCTAGAAATCATGTTGGCTCTACCTTCAAAACTCATCACCACCACCACTGCTACTGCCTCATCCAAACCACTGTTATTTCTCACTCACTGTGGTCACTGCAATGGTTATCTCACTAGTTGTCTTGCTCTTAACTTTTTGCCTCCTACAGTATTTTCTGTACACAGTAGCCAGTCAGCCTTAGAAAACTTAAGTTAGATGATACCATTTCCCTGCTCAGAAATGACACATGGATTCCCTTGTCCCTCAGAGTGAAAGCCAAAGCTCTGGCAATGACTGACAAGCCCTTGATGATGTGGTCACCGCTTTACCTCTCTGACCTCATCTCTCCCCTCCTGCCCTCACTTACACACCTCCAGCTCTGTGCCCCTTGCTTTTTGGTGTCTTCATCAGTCTCCTCATTCTCCTGCCTCAGTCTTTCCACTTTTACCTGGACCATTCTTTCCCACTCCCATGCCCC
>NW_004443968.1:20516769-20517475 GCF_000243295.1 Trichechus manatus latirostris
GATGCTGGAAGCTACACCACTGGTATTTTAAATACTAGTGGAGTCGCCCATGGTGGACAGGTTTCAGTGGAGCTTCCAGACTAGGACAGGCTAGGAAGAAAGATCTGACAATCTACTTCTAAAAATTAGCCAAAGAAAACTCTATGGATCACAACAGAATATTGTCTGAAATACTGCTTGAAGATGAACCCCCCTAGGTTGGAAGTCACTCAAAATACACAGTGGCTGCAACAATAGACTCAAGCATATCAACAATTATGAAGATGGTGCAGGACCAGACTGCATTTCATTCTGTTGTATATGGGGTTCTCCGTGAGTCAGAGTCAATTCCACGGCAACTAACAACGATGAAAGAAAGAAGAAGAAGAAGAAAATGAGGGAAAGAGCAAACAAGAAAATTGTATAATAAAATGGAATTCCATTGATACTGGTGACAAAAAGTAAAACTTCCTCTTGCTACTAGTATTGCCTTTACCAACAGCAATATTAATAATTTCCAGCATTAAACTTTGAAGAAGGGTTTGTGCTATTACATTTTATGCAATTATGAAAAGTAGTTCGTGGTCAAATAAGATTTCTTAAACAGCAAGTGTGTGTAAGAGACCGTGAGAGGTGCTTCACATATGATTTTATCCTCACAAAGGTCTTCAAGGTCTGTACTATTAACCCTGTTTTGGAGCTATGAAACAGAGGTATCAAACAGGTA
>NW_004443968.1:20520432-20567415 GCF_000243295.1 Trichechus manatus latirostris
ACTCACTCCAGGAGGGACAATATTAATCTGACTGAATAACTTGTATGAGCCAGGGATAATAATGTGTGCACAGAAATCTACATCATGTATATATATTTTTCCAAATCTGTGAACTGCATTTGTCAGAGTAAAGAATTTTCTTTTCATTTTCAAGATTTCCCTCTCTGTCTCTGACTTCTCAATGCTTTCTCTCTGCTACATTAGCACTGAATGAGCTATAAATGGGATAATGTGGCACACTGGAAGAATAAGATGTTCAACCGCGACAAGGTGTGTGAGCAGGAAGGACGATTCATTTCACAGTTGAACTTCTAATGACTTGTTCAGTCTTCCAGGTGGCCAGCCTAGTCATCAGTACTTTAGACAGTGATGTGTGTACCCTTCCAGCTACTAGTATCTTCGTCGTACCTACCGTTGCATTGATGCCAGTCTGACAGGGCAGCGTTGGCAGGATTTTTCTAACCTCAGGTACAAAGCAAAGCAGAACAGTTATATGATAAATGGATCAGAGCCACTTCTTATCTCCCCTTGGAAAGAAACACTTTTTTTTTCTTTTTCCTCAGCCAAATGAGAGTGAAATAAGGCAGGCATGTAGTGGGGAAAGAGATGAATCAAAGAATATCCATATGTTTCAATCAGTACTAAATGCATTGACATATATGTTTTCCACTGAGAGGGCGAAACTGGGTTGTCATGGAGTAATTAGAGGCTGGTGCACAGAGTGTTGTATATGCTCTTCAACCAAATACCACAGGTAGTTAAAGACTTTTTGTGCACCTCTGTGGCAGGGATCCTTCTTTCTGGTGGTGATGGAGAAGTGTCTACAGATGTTTTCTGCAGTGTTCCCCAGCAGGGACTCCCTCTTACTGTCTACTTTCTCTTGTCACCTGCTTCCTTTCTTAGCTCTCATATCCATTTCTTCCCAATGAACTTTTTTGCAGCTATTCTGTCTCCCACACCTGTTTCCTAGATCCCTTGACTCTCACTTAACTTTTCCCCTCTTCTCTTTGCATCCTCCTGCAATCTGGCAAGAAGGCCACCTGTTTTTCCAGATCTCTTGTCAAAACTCACTTCTGGGAAATGTTTTCATTACATTACACAATAAGTGTATTTCTAAAGATTAACAGTTGGATATTCAAAAAAAGAAAAAAATACACATACCTACAATGAAAGCAAGTGTCTCATCTCCAATTTAAATCATCCATTAGATGTAAACTATATGCTACATTTAATGCATTTGCTTATTTAATAAATGTTTACTGAATAAAAGGGCTCACACATCTAGATTTAGAAAAAAAATTGCCTGACCTTCCATGAAACAATACATGGAAAATTAAATAAATACATTAGTAAAAATTAAAAGGTGGTCCATCAATAATGAAGCTAATTTTTTTTTTGTCCTACTAATACAGTTACCATGAGACTCATTACCATTATACTAGAAGGAATAGGAATGTATAGTAAAAACTGTTGGGTCAGGTACATGTATCTTGTCAATACATAGGTTTTTAAAAGTTCTGTGAAAAGATATGTATGTATCTTAAATTTCTTATAAATTTCATAGGGAAAAATATTTTTTTTTTACTTCTATGAACTTTTACTTTTTTCTTCTTTGGTTTCACTACAAAACTTATTGTTTTCTCATTCATTATCCTCAGTTTATTGCTTGCTTCTAATCCCTTTCTACATTTTAAATAAAATTATGCAACTTCAGAGGCTTTAAAAAAAAATTAAATACTATAATTTGCATTGGTTCGTGTAGTCAAATATAACCTGAATCCATAACAAAGATTTATTATGCATTGTTTTTATTTTTGTTAGTTCATGACATAAGAGTTATAAAGGACCTTTAAGATGCTTCCGTTTATAATTATTTACATAATATATTTTTCCATCCCTTTGTCTAGTCTTGAAGCCTAGACAGACAGAAGTAGTATGTATCTTCTACATACAACAGAAGCATCCATGGTGCTGGAACACAAGAATTTGTAGAGAGATGGAGAATGTGTTCCAGCCTGGCTCTCATGTTTAAGAATTGATTCCTTAAAAAAAAAAGTAAATCTAAAAGTATACCATCAGCTTCTTAGAACGAAATTATTTAAACTACAGGCAAAGAGAAGAGAAAATTGGGTTGGGGGGGGATAGAATAGAGAGGAAAAAGAAATGCCAAAGTCCAGGGCATTTTAAGAATTCTTGAGTTGATACTTTGTTGATAGACATTATATGCTTAATATCAACCAGTTGATTGATTCATTTGGCTCTAATTTCTATCCTGGGTGAAAGTCACAATGAAGAATGCAAACCAGTGTTGTTTAGAAAATATTCCATATGTGGAATAGTTCTTTTGGTACTTGTATGTTAGTGTTAGAATATGTTGGGAAAATGCCTGTATTTGTGAAACTTGTGTAGTATCTGACCATTTCTTTTTTGCCATAATAATTTGACAATATGGTGCTGAAAGCATCTGTGAGCCAGTGAGAACTCTCCCATATTTATTTTTGATGTCTGATGACAGGAGAGAAGCAAAGATGATTTATGATAATGTTCTGTACCCAGGATTTTTTTTTTTTTTTTTGGAAGAGACAAATAACTGCATAAATGAGTGACTTCATTTAGGGAGAAGGAGAAATTAGAACACTTTGTAAAAAATATTTCTAAGGGCAAACAAGGCTTTAATGAAAATTCATGAAAACATTTTTTAAAGGTTCTTTAAAAAATATTTTTTAAAAAGGTACTTAAAAGTCCTTGGGTGAAAATTGCTCATTTCTAGATACAGATTCCTCTCTGGCATCATTACATCAAGACTAAAGGACCATTAGAGCCACTCAAACCACCAAAAGGAACAACAACTTGAACTGAATACAGTGAGCAAGTCTCTCCACTGCAGAAAAAATTTTTCATCAGACTATTTCTACTTTCTAAGGTGATAAAACAAAGTTTCAAAATTTGTCTCTCTCAGAAGTTCCTTTACATGGGTTCATTTTTTCCCCTTTCGTTCTTTCACCTAAGTGAGTAATAACTATAAATGTTCATAAATCAGTAGTTTTCCACATTTACATTGCAAAACCAGACTTACATACAAGATATAAGAAAAGAGTGGATATTGATTAACATACATTAAAATGTATCACTAATAGCTCAAATGGAAAGCAATCAAATGATAAGGGTGTGTGTGTCTGTGTGTGTGTGAGTATGTATGTGGCATTACTATATTTTTCTAAACATATTTTCAGGGGGAAATATGGAATTATTTGCAGAGAAAGACTGGAAGGACTCAAGATATGAAAGGATTTATTTGGAATGAATAGTCAGGGAATTCTATCTAAAAATCACTTAGAATTCAATAACAATTGAATGAGATGGTGCAAAAATAAAAAGGAGTAAAGCAAGTAGCCCATGCCATTTCTCTCCCAATAACTGATTACCAGAAGAATTTTCTTAGGGAAAGAAAGCAAGTGACTCAGTTTACTATCCTGGTAAAGATGCTGATAACTCCTCCGATATTTCTAGTTTAAGAATCTTTATGTATGGACTGTTCATAGTAGGATGTTTCCTATTTTAGGATTGCCTATGGAAAACAAATGTAGAATCTATGGATTTATGAGACATAGATCCTTGAAAAATATCACGTAATTCCCGTAATGATTGAAGTGTACAATGGAGATGTTTCATAAGCTAAGTGTGACCACTGTGTAATAGATGTGGGACCTCATCTATTATTCTGCACCAGAAAATACAGAAAGCAGGGACTTGGTGACTCATGCAGATGTCCCAGAGCTTTTTCTGCTTTACTTTTGCCTCCCGAATCTGGGTAAGATCTCTGATTCATGTGAGTCGGATTTGACCATCCAAACCTTTGTGCTGGCTAAAAACAAACAAAAGGTTTCCGTTTATTGACTAAATCTGACAGCACATGATCATTTTACATATAGTATGTCATTTAATTGTCATGAGGACCAAGTTATTGCCGTCATTTTACAGAGGAAAAAGCTGAGGTTGAGAGAAGGTAACTAGCTTGCCCTAAATCATACAGTTACTAAGCGATCGATCCTGGCACCATGCTGGGCCCCTTGGAGGCAACTGAAAGTATCTAACCTTGTCTTTGGTTTCCTGCAATAATCCTCCATCCTCTCTTCCAAACTTATTCCTGCTGCTTGAAAATAATTTCTCAGAGTTTTGCTTAAAAGAAATGCAAGCACAAGGTTGTAGCAATAGTACTGGAAAAGGCTGTTCAAGGCTGCAAGTAACAGTTTTGTTCAAGAAGGGATTTACTTAGAAAGGAGACAGGAAATTTTGTGATTTCAGGGAATTTAAAGCAAATCTGGACTTCAAATAGTTAGGATAATGATTATCCACAGAGTGTCCAGTTTGACTTATGTCCTAAGATATGTGAGGGAATAGAAGTGATTTAAATGAACCTTAGAAACCATTTCATGTCATCTATTCTCTAGTGGTATACGTCTCAGTATGTAAAATCTGGTGGGCAGGAAATGTAATTTTACTTTTTATAACTCAGTTTAATTTGCTTCAAGCCTTTTTTTTTCTTACTGGGTAATAGGAGCTCAATTTAAGTAAATGCACGATGCACTGGCCCCATTCCTTTCCAGAAGTTGTATCTAAGATTTAAGGGCTTTGAAGATCCCAGGCAATGCACTGAGGTGAGAGCACCCTTTGGTGCTTGATAGCTACTGAGATATATATCATCCCATCGGGACCTTGGTCTTTGTGTTTTTTCAAGTTATTGCTCTGTTATGTCTTGATTTTGGCTAATAGGCCTTTTATGGTCTGCTGAGTCTCCTGACTATATTTATTCTCTTCTTGCATCACCTTGGGGACAGTGTCTCAGGTACGTTTCCCTAGATCCACCGTGCAACTATTGTGCCTGTATCCTGTCTGTTGTGCAGGGAAATTCTGGGGCCTTTCTACCTCTCTGGTCTCTACTGAAATTAAGGTAGTTTCTCTGTGATATGAACTTCCACACAACTACTTGAAATTGTTGTTTTTCCCCCACTCTGGGGTCTTGATCCAAGATGAGGGGGTGACTAGTGCATAGGTCAATTTATTAGGGACACACCATTATCTAAACTCTTGTTACTTCTCTTAATGAAAGTAGAAAGATTCACTTTTACCTTATAAATTCTCTATATTCTTAAAGCCCACCAGGCCTTAGTTTTTGACCTTACAAACTTGTTCTGTGTTCTTCGGCTGTCTCAAACTTTTCATGGACGGTAAACTTAGCTGCCCAAATGGAAGGAGTTTTAAAGGGTAAGAGGAAATAAAGAAATTAAACAAGCACTTAGTATTTTCTCTCCACCTGTCATAAAGATGGGGAAAATGAGAGCTGTGGAGATAAAAAGGCAGGGTGGTGGAACTAAGAACAACCAAGACTAGTAGATAGGTAGTTCGACTTTCTTTCCTTCTAGGATGCCATAGTCCCAGCCAAACTCCAAGGAAAAGAGAAAAATGTTTTATCAATCATTACCAGAATAATAGCTTAATCTGCCAGGGACTCCTCTTAAGTATTTATAAATTATCTCATTGAATCCTCACAACAACCACATGAGGTAAATATATTTTCTTCATTTTTACTGATAAGGGAACCAAGGCACAAAGAAAAGTGGTGACATGAACAAAGAGAGACAATAACTGCTACCTGTTGTACTATTATACTATACTTGTTATATAGGTAATATCAGTGTACTAGTTATATATTAAGGACCCCTGGTGGCGCAGAGGTTGAATGCTCAGTGGCTAACTGAAAAGTTAGAGACTGGAACTCACCCAGCGCCTCCACAGGAGAAAGACCTGGTGAGCTGCTCCCGTAAAGATTATAGTCAAGAAGACTCTATGGGTGTAGTTCTACTCTGTCACAAGGGGTCACCATGAGTTGGAATCAACTCAATGGCACACAATAACAGTTATATATATTGCCTCATAACAAATTATCCTAAAACTTAGTAACTAAATGATAAACATCTCACATAGTTTCTTTTGGTCGGGGATTCAGGAGCAACTTGGCTAGGTTGTTCTGGCTAAGAGTTTTTCATCAAATTACAGTTATGGTGTAGATTGGCTATACAATCACTGAAAGGCTAAAGTGGGGCTGATGAATCAGTTTCAAGGGTGGATTACTCGTGCCTGGCAATTTCCTGCTGGCTGTTGGCAGGGCCCCTCAGTTTCCTCACAATGTGGAGCTTTCTATAGTGTTGCTTGGGATTCCTCATAATACGTTGTTTGACCTCTTCCAGAAAGAGTGATTCAAGAGAACAAGAGAAGAGAGAGAGAGAGTTTGCAGTACCTTTTATGGTCTACACACTGTCACATCCACCACATTCAGTTTGTTAGAAATGAGTCACTAGGTCCAGCCTATACTGAAGGATATGAGAATTAGACTCAACTTTTTGAAGTAAGGAGTGTCAAAGATTTTTTGGTTATATTTTAAAATCAATACAATGGGTATTCCACATCCATCCTGAATGTTGCAATTGAGTCGAATTTGATTTCTAACTTGCTCTTTACATATATGTGTGAAAAAAATTATTATCACATAAAGAAACACATCCTAAGTGGCCTTATTAGGAAGAATGTATTGTGTATAACTGAATCCATTTACACCTTGTGCTAGTATTATGCTATAAAACAATCACTGCTTTGTATTTAGCTTATTGTGCTTGGAAAACAAATTTTAGATTTAACAAGATAATAATTTTCTGTGCTTTTATTTGTGCCTGTTTTTTTTTTTTATGTATTCCCTTTTTCCCTCTTGATATATTGAGGTCAGTCTCAGTAATACACTCATCATCCTCAAGCTATGTTCATAGGTAAAGTGCAGCATTATAGGCTCCAGCTCTGCACATACAAGTTCAAGTTTCAGCCTCATCATTTATTACTTTTGTGATCTTGGACACAGTTATAGTCTATCTAGATCTCAATTTCCTCATCTGCAAAATAGGCTGATAATAATGCATATCTCACATGATTATGATGTATAAATGAGGTAGTTGCATGTAAATTATCTAGCACGATGATAAATGTAAGTGCTCAATATAGGTTATTTGTACTGTTATAGTTGTTATTTTTCTAATTACTTAGGAACAGAATTAGCTCAATACCTTACAAAATAAACATTGATGTTGCTTTCTAAAAAAATATTTGACCGACAAATGACATGAGACCATCAACTTCTTTTTCATGGTGTCACAGAATTTAAGAAGTGTTCTCTCTTTGAGAATGTGGCTTTAAACCCCAGAGCTATCAGCCACCTGATTTTCAAGCACATGATTTTCAAAGAACTTCTTCATATTCCCTAAGGATCAGGCCAAATGACTTAATTGATTTCACTATTTCCCCTTAAGGTCAGTTGGTTAACAACAGTAAAACACTTAATTGTGTTAGAGTCACAGGTCAACCTTCCCAATTCACTCCATTTTTACTCAGAATTTGCCTTTGTTTTTTTTCGTTTCAGCTTTGTTTTCCATTAAGTCAGATCTCAGACGATTGTGTTATCAATCATTGTGGCAACATTTCCTCTACATTGCCAATTAATATGCTCAGAAAATCGTGTCAATTCTTTCATGATACACTTCTGTAGCTGTTTTCATTGCACATGATAAGCAAAGCAATATGCAAGTTTCTGTGTTGAAAGCGGACTGTACCAAGAAACAGAATTCTCTTTTTTAAATTTAGGAACAATTGAAAGAAAATTCCTGAGCTTTTTAAGACATTGATTCTTGAGTTGAATCTCTGGTAAAATAAATAATTAAATTATTTGAATTAAAATAAGTGTGTGTTGTCCTCTTTTATTATGAATCCCATAACTATTTAATGGTAACATTGGAATATTCTGTTTTATAGAAAGTAATGACTCATCCAGCTATCTATGAAGGCAGGCTATGATAGAAGATTCTGTCAGGTAATTTGGCTTCAATTTACTCAGACCAGGCCAGTTCAATGCTTAAAACTATATATTTCTTCAGCATATAAATGGGCATTATTGCCCAAGGTAGGTTATACAACTTTTTCCAAACATGTTGTTTTTCCAGCAGGAGAAAATAAGGAAACTTCAAAAAACTTCTTCATTTGATTGGTTTGTAGACATTCTTAATTCTGGATAAGAATCATTCATGGGGCTTTAAAAAACTCACATGGCAAGACTCGATCCCAGACTTAATAAGTTAGAGAGCTAAGGATGGGAAACAGAGATGTATGTATTTTAAATCTCCATGGGTAATTTTAATGCACTCTTAGAGTTGAGATCATTACCTATGCTGAAATTTGGCTGAAAAAATATCAGCGGTTATTTTTCAATTTTCTTTTTTCTAAACGCATAGAGTAGCAATTTATCTAATATCCAGTAGATACTAAGACGCTACAACATGGATACAGATTTTGCACAGAGCTTCAAAACAGAGGTTAAAGGAAATGGGAATTTACAACCAGGAACCTCTCTGTTCCCATAGCTTTGGTTAGAGGAAATCCTAGGAAAAGCTCCACTCTTAGAGGCAATCTAATAAACAATTACTGAGTTGCTTTTTTTTTTAAACAAAGCAATTAACATTTCTGTACATAATTAACACCAATTTGCATCTTATGTACAATTTCATAGACTTCATTGACTTGTGATTCAGAATTAAGTTTGTATATGTTTTACATTTTTCTGATAATTTAAACTTTGTTTAGAATCTACTCGGTTCTATAATCTAGAATAGGTTGTTTGCTGATTATAAGGTTTAAAATCTCTCAGAATGAATAAACTGTTACATTAATCTTATTTTCTATTGTAAAGTCTTTGAGGGAAGTTACCTTGTTTTTCTTACAACTTTACATCCAATCCAGCGCCTGGAACATAGTAGAAGCTTAATTAATATTTATTGACTAAGTGAATTCCCCAAACCTCTCCAGTTTTTTACTCACTTTGTCTCTTTTGGTCTGACAGAAATGTATGTCATTTTCTATTGTAGTATAGTGTTGTATTATATCTGCTGTGACCATATTTTTGGAACACGAAGAAACATATTCACTGAGAATAGAGTCTACTTCTCTGTCCCTTTGCTACTTTGCATGACATCTCTCCAAAATGTAGTTTTAAGCATTGACCTGGAAATGTTAATGAGTTTGTCTTCAGGAGCTGGACAAATTCTTTAAAATAATCACCACTCTGCTTCTCCCAATATAATTAGCCATTTCACACTGTACTTTCTGGGCTACATATATGTTACTCTAGAAGAATCTCTTGGTTTTTGTGAAATATGGTTTGGGAGAATTAAATATGTGTGAAGTGAATGTCAATGAAAATAAAAACAATATTAGGAAAGCTTGTCTTTAAAAACTAGTTTTTCAATAGAAAGTAAGACACTTTTATTCCTTAGCAGTAATAACCTATGTAGCTTTTAATAATTTTTAAGTACATTTGCACATTTAATATATTTTATCCTCAAACAACCAGGGATAAATTTGAAACTTTACACTTGAGAGGTTAAATGATGGAGAAAGGGTTGTGATTTCCTAAGACAACTCGGTTTTAACAATATCTACTATTTAAAGATTAATTATAATCCACCAGAAACTCTGCCGATATATATATACATATATACTGATTATATAATTATTAATATATAATATATAATTTCATTTAATCCTCACAGCAACTCCATAAAGTAGGTATAATAAACGGGGAAACTGAGGCTTGAAGCAATTACCTTGCAGATGAACACACAATAATTGGCACAATATGTGACTGGATTTTGCCACAAGTTGCAGTTGAAAGTTCAGGTTCTTAACCACACAATTCTCCTGGGGCTTGTATGCAACAGTCCCAGTAACTAGTTCATTTTTCCCCATTATGTCATACTTTCTCTTTATCACAGCAATGATACATCCAAAATCAATGAAGACAATGTAAATGCCCTGGACAAAATTATAAATTTTGTGTTTATTTAATCAAACAAAATGAAGCTTTATAAAATTCATGCAATTGTGTAATGAATTTTCTCATTGATAAATACTCAAGATTAACTGTTTGATGGATTTTACTGTTTTACTTCTTCCTAGCTTACAAAACAATAGCCTGACTGTTGTTTGCATTGAGATTTGTTGTTTTTTATAAACTGTAATTCCTAGAGGATATACACCCACTCTGACCCAATAATATCTTGATTCGATCCCAAGGTGTACTCTAAAGAAATCCTTTTGAATTATGGTGATATAAGTAGCTAGTGCGTTAGAAAGTCCACAGAAGAGCATAGCTATGGAAAGGCCAAATAGTTTGGTGTTAGAGAAAATCCATCTTTCTTACAGGTCCTTACATTCACTCCTCATTTCTTGCATGGCTGGATTTGCAGTGCTTCTGTATATGTGTTGTTTCTTTAAGCCCAATTTACTGGCCAGATGCCTGTGTCATAAAACCACCACCACCACCACCACTCCTGGTACTAATTAGCACCCTGTTTGGCAGCTCCAGTCCAGTGGTGAGGACTTGAGTGGTTATAAATACTGTAATACCTTTTCACCTGTGAAAGTAACTCTTCCAAAGACAAAGAAGAAAGCACAGCGGGCGGTAAGCCTGCATTATTGCCACCTGAGCTGCTCCTTTCTCTGGACAATTTCAAGCTTTAACATCTGTTCCAAACACTACATTTATTAAACTAAATAACAAAATACATTCATCTGTATATAATAGTCTTCCCAGGGGATACAGAATGGGATTTCCCTTTTTTTAAGAAAGTGAAACACAGTTGACAGAGTCTTGCATCTGTTTAATGTCAAGAAAAGCGGCCTAGGAAATGGGAAGGGAACTTACTAGGAAAGATTTTTTCCCCCCTCTTTGACCGTGCTATGACTGTTGCTGAGGATATGCTTATGTGTATTCTCCTGCAATTTTTAATTACTGGGTTTAATTGTTGGCAGGTGGGTAAGAGTTCTGTTACATATAATGTTTAATTGTTTATCCTTTGCTCTTTGTTAGAAATTGAATGCATTTTGGAATGCATTAGTTTGAAAATGAGACTCAAGAGGTCTGTTGTGATAATGTGTTCTCTGCCCTGCTAGAGGACAAAATAAACTCAGATTATAAAGTTCTTATACTTGCAAGGTCAAAAACTTTCCTCATGTGTAGAAATCATATGACTACCAATATATAGGTCACCCACTTAACATTCTTAATAGAAGTAAAAAGTGGCAGAGAAATGTAGCCATTTTTAGGTGGACATAAAAGTCTATTCTGAAACTAACATAGAATACATCCATAAATATTCCAGCTTTGCTCTTCGTTTTATCATACTGATCACAATTTAGACCTTTACTCTTTTTCTCTCACCTTTCCCCCCTTTTCTCCTTGTCTCCTAAAGACTTCACTTAGATTCTAAGCATACTTTCTTCATTCGCAAGGCCCTCACCTACCTCTCCCATGCCCTAAAGCCTCAATTCTTCACACACTTTAACCTGTAGCAGGCTGCAGAGCTCAAAGGAAGTGGCTTGGCTTTTAGGAAGGAGACTTGAAGAATGACAAAGTCTAAAGGGGTTCAGAGGAATAAAGATAAACTGGTTCTAGGTGCATAGAGGAATCCCAGTCAAAGATGCAATTCTAGGTTAGGAATGGGATAGAAGTGCTGAAGATAATGGAAGATAATGCTTAAATTGGAAGGAGCAAAAGAGAAATATATGGAAGATATGTCTATGGAAGATAAGAAAATAATATACTTGGTGAACAATGAAAAAAAACATATGGTTCAAGGATGCTGGTGAGATGTTTGAAACAAAGGGAAGAAGCAAAAGAAGATTCAATACTTACTAGTCTTGTACCGACACTGATGGTATCCTTGATGTGCCTGGGGTGACTATCATGCATCAACAGATGCACTATTTCTCTTTGTCTCCCACATCTGATTGTATATTTATGACACATGCATGATTACTGGATCACCTGTTCAGTATCCAGGTAAAAAATGGGAGCTTGACCCTTTGTGAAAAACACACCTATGGTGCGAAATTCAGCAAAAACACTGAGTGGTATAAACTGCCACTTTGAGTTTGACACACTAGTCTTTCATTTGGCCAAGTTAAACAGTAAGTGCTATATTTCACTTGCAAAGAACTTTTAGCTATGGGTTTTATGAACCCAATTAGGAGGTCAAGTTTCTTGCAGTAAGTCTTATTTAAATTGGCAATTTGGATTGGTAACCTAGTGGTAAGTGGGATTTTTTTTTTTTGTTAGTCATAGATGCAAGAAAAAACTTGGATAATCTATCTAGGCCTTTCCTTGGCAGACTATCACTGACCATTTTTTTTAAATAATATTTTATTGTATTATCAGTGGAAGTGTACACAGCCAAACCGGTTCCCATTCAACAATTTCTACACATATTGTTCAGTGACATTGGTTATATTCTTCACATTGTATCAACATTCTCATTATTTCCACTCTAGATGTTCCATTTCCTTTAACCTAATCTCACAAACTTCCCCTCCCCGCCATCCAACTTTCTCATCTATGCTTTAGAGTATTTGTTGAACATTTGGCCTCATACAGATGTTTGTTGTTTATTTTTTAAGGGTGTAGTACTCAAGGGTGACATTCATTACTTTATAACCTTACCTTCTATTTAGCTAAAAGGTAACTTGAAGGAATAGTTTTGGTTCAAGGCTTAAAGAACATCAGGTCAATAGTCTTGGGAATTCCTCATGTCTCAGTGGATCCAGTAAGTCAGGATTTTTTTTAAAATCTGAAGTACTGTTCCGCATTTTTTTCCTGTTCTATAAAGATCCATCTATTGTGGTCCTTCTGGTCTAGTTCTTCTGGTCTCAGGGTAGAGGAGGCCATGCCTTAGTTATCTATTGCTGCTATAATGGAAATATCACAAGTGGATGGCTTTAACAAACAGAAATTTATTCTTTCACAATTTAGGAGGATTGAAGTCCAAATTCAGGGCACCAGATTTAGGGGAAGGCTTTCTCTCTCTCTCTGTCTGCTCTAGGGGAAGGGCATTGTCTCCTTTCAACATCTGTGGACCCAGCATTCCTTGGAGATCACAATGTATCGTGGCATCAATCTTCCCGTGGGTCTAGGAGGTTCTCAGCACAGGGACCCTGGGTCCAAAGGATGTGCTTTGCTCCCAGCTCTTCTTTCTTGATGATAGTCAGGTCTTTCCTTCTCTTCTCACTTCTCTCTCCTTTTATCTCTTGTAATATAAAAGTGATGCAGGCCACAACCCAGGGAAATTTCTCTTTCATAGGATCAGGGCTGTGACCTGAGTAAGGGTGTTGCATCCCACCCTAATCTCTTTACAGCTAATTGGCTGATCACATTAGATTACATCATGGGGAATGATTATATCATTACATAACTGCCAAACCACTGAGAATCATGGCCCAGAAAAGTTGACACATATTTTTGGGGAACACAGTTCAATCCCTGACACCGTGGTTCATGTAGACAATTAGTCCTGTAGGC
Organism: Trichechus manatus latirostris; assembly: GCF_000243295.1. Lineage (NCBI taxonomy): Eukaryota > Metazoa > Chordata > Mammalia > Sirenia > Trichechidae > Trichechus > Trichechus manatus. The sequence goes on from NW_004443968.1 coordinate 20,533,880, forward strand.
TGGTTCTTTTTCTGAGTTTTGGTTTTCCTTCTTTCTCTTTTGCTCCAGATGAGTAGAGAAAATCATTGTATCTTAGATGGCCACTCAAACTTTTAAGACCACATATGCTATTCACTAGACTAGAATCGTCTTAGTCTTCTAGTCTGCTCTAACAGAAGTACCACAGGTGGATGGTTTTAACAAAGAGAAATTTATTCTTTCACAGTCTTGTAGGCTACAAGTCCAAATTCAGGGCATCAGCTCCAGGAGAAAGCTCTCTCTCTCTGTCAGCTCTGGAGGAAGGTCCTTGTGATGGATCAGTCTTCCCTTGGTCTGGCAGCATCTCAGTGCAGGAACCTCAGGTCCAAAGGACGTGCTCTGCTCCCGGCACTGCTTTCCTGGTGATATGAGGTTCCCAAGTGTCTCTGCTTGCTTCTGTCTTTTATATCTCAAAAGAGATTGGATTAAGACACTATCCAATCTTGTAAACCTCATCAGTATAACCTCATCACAGTGATAAAATTTACAACACATAAGGAGATTACATATAACCTCATCATAGTGATAGACTTTACAACACATAAGGAAATCACATCAGATTACAGAATCATACAGTACTGGGAATCAAGACCCAGACAAGTTGACAGATATTTTGGGGGGACACAATTCAATCCATGACAAGAATATAGAACATAAACTTCATGAACTATATTATGCCACAAGACTTGTCCCACAGGACTATGACCCTAAGTCTTCAAACTAAGAAAACTAATTTAGTGAGTAATTGGTTATGTCTAAGAAGTATCAGTTTCTGTGACCCTTATTTGTTTTATTATATATATAATTATATGCATAATTGTGTGTGTGTGTGTGTGTGTGTGTGTACAACCAAGTGGCATCAATTACCTTGGTTAAGCTGTGCACACTTCTCCCACATTTGGTGCTACCATTCCCATCACCCTAAATAAAAAGTGACTACTAGCTACAGAATTAACCTCCACTCCTGGTAACCACCAATGAACATTGATCTCTCTATATAATATAGTTGTTCTTGTCATTTTATAAAAGTGTAATCATACAATATTTATCCTTTTGTGATTGACTTAATTTGCTCAGCATAATGTCCTCTAGGTTCATCCATATCCAAGATGTTTTGGAAACTCATCTTTCCTTATGGCTGCATAGTATTCCATTGCATGTATGTTTTATATTTTGTTTATCCATTCATCCATTGATGGGCACTTAGGTTGTCTCCATCTTTTGGCTACTGTGACTTTTTTGAGTGATGTTAATGATTTCTTTGTTCTTTCTTTACTTTCTGTGCTGAGTTCTTTATATATGGATTTTCTTTTCTTTTCATTTATTATTATTGTTTTTGTGTTTACTGAGTCTTTCTTTTTCTTTATTTTGGTGAATAGATTTATTAATTTTCTTCATGATTACCATGAAGTTTATATTTAACATCCTACATTTTAAGCAATCTGTCATGTCTTGAAACCACCCTAACTTCCTCAACATATGGAAATTCTATATCTTCATCATTCATTCCCCCCTCTTGTTTTGATGTTGCTGTTTATTACAATTTTGTATTTTAGATTCCCTGTAATTATTTTAACTTTATTTTACTGTTATATATGTATTCAGGTGGCTCTTATGTGTCTTTACCTCAGGTTATCTGATGTTATTGGTTTTCTTTCTGAAGAACTCCCTTTAATATTTCTTCTAGGGCTGGTCTGGTAGTTACAAATTCCCTTAACTTCTATTTATCTGAGTATGTTCTGATTTTGCCCTCATTTTTGAATAACGATTCTGCTGGGTATATAATTCTTGGTTGATAGTTCTTTTCTTTCAGGACTTTGCATATGTCATCCCATTGCCTTCATCCCTGTATAGTTTCTGATGAGAAATCAGTGTTTTAATCTTACTGAGGTCCCTTCGTAGATGATATTTAACTTTTCTCATGTTGCTCTCAAAATTTTTTGTCTTTGGAACAGGAAAGTTTGATTATAATATGTCTCAGTGAATTTCTCTTGGTGTCTAGCCTATATTGTGGAGCTTCTTGGATGAAAATCTTGTCTTTCATGATATTTGGAAAGTTTTCTGCCATTATTATTTTTATTTTAAATTATGATTTAGGTGAAAGTTTACAAGTTTACAGAGAAAAGTAGTTCCTCATTTGAAAACTTATACACAAACTGTTTCATGGCATTGGCTGTAATCCTGCATTGTGTCAGCATTCTCCCCCATTCCCTTTCTACCCCAGGTTCACCATGTCCATTTGTCCAGTTTTCCTGTTCCCTCCCCACTTCTCGTCTTTGTTCTTGGGCAGGTGTTGCCCGTTTGGTCTCATATACTTGACTGATCTAAGAAGAACATTCCTCACATGTGTTATTGTCTGTCTTATAGGTCGGCCTAATCTTTGGATGAAAGTTGAACTTCGGGAGTCACTTCAATTCTGAGGTAGAAAGATGTCTGGGGGTGAAAGTCTTAGGGATTCCACCAGTCTCTGTCAGACCAGTAGGCCTGGTCTTTTTTTGTGAATTTGATCATTTGTTCTACATTTTTCTCCTGCTCTGTCCGGGACCCTGTGTTGTAATCCCATTCAGAGCAGTTGATAGTAGTAGCCGGGCACCACCTAGTTCTTCTGATCTCAGGGTCGTGTAGGCTGTGGTTCATGTGGTCCATTAGTCCTTTGGATTAATTGCTCCCTTGAGTCGTTGGTTTTTTTTTTTCCCCTCTCTTTTGCTCTGGAATAGAAGAGAACAATAGTTGTTAGATGGCCGCTCACAAGCTTTTAAGACCCCAGATGCTACTCACCAAAGTAGGATGTAGAACATTGTCTTTAAGAACTACGTTGTGCCAATTTACTAGAATGAACATCCACTATTCTTCAATGTTCAGTTTACAGAAAACTACTGCAAATACTTTAGCAATAATCCACTTCAAGAAATCTTTCCCTCCTTAGTCACCAAAGAAATTAGTAAGTTTTTCTGTCAGAGTACTTAGCACTTTGAAACATAATGATGTGGTCACCACTATTTGTAATCTCCTAATACTATAAGTCCCCCAACTGAATGTACTAGGTTTTAGTTACATAGCATCAATGCCACAAGTTTGCTGAATTAATATGCTCCTGTATCTTTCTCATTCTCAGATTCATCCTTCAGGACCCAGTTTAACCATTACCTCCTTTAGAAAGCCTTTCTGATTGCCTAGAGCAAGGTGGGTCCTTCTATAATAAGATGGAGCAGGACAGGGTAGTATTTCTTCCATTGTGCATGGGGTTGCCATGAGTCGGCGGCAAACTTGAAGACAGCTAACAACAACAACATTTACCAAAAGTCATTGAAGTGTACACTCAAAATGGGTACATTTTGTAGTTTGTAAATTAGACCCCAATAAGCTGATTAAAAAAAAAACAAAAAACTATGCATCGAAAGATGCATTAAAAGGCAAAAATACTGATAATCGCCAAAGCTAAATGATATACACGTGAAGGTTCATTATATTCTTCTCTTTACTTTTGGGAATGTTGGAAAATTTCTATACCAAAATGTCAAAAAAATATATTTTACTCTATGGTTAGACTTAGTTTGGGTGACAAAGTGTCATTGGGTATATCAGATTCACACTTTAATTCTTCCACTCAACTAGTAATTTACTGAGCACAAACTATGTGCCAAACAATGCTCTAGGCACCAAGAATCTGATGACCAGGTCATACCCTGCCCTTGCACACCTTGTGGTGTGCACAGGCTAGTGGAGAGATAAGCACTGAATTAATAATTACCCAATAAATCATAACTTTCATGATCAATATAAAGAAGTAAGTATGTCATGAGATCTGCCATAATTTTTTCAAAGTTTTTTTCTCTCTCTTTCTCTTCTGGAATTTCTTGTATACATATATTATTCCTCTTGATGGTGTCCAACATAACGCGTAGGGCTTTGTTCATTTTCTTTAATCTTTTTTCTGTTTGTTATTCATACAGAGTGATTTCAAGTGTTTTGTCCTCTATTTTGTCCTGATTTTTCCTTCCATTGTTTTAATTCTAATTCTGTGTCCTTCCATTGAGTTGTTTATTTCTGTTATTTTATTGTTAAGCTTCTGAATTACTGCTTTTTTTTTTTAAGATTCTAGTTCTTTATTGAATTTGTCATTTTGTTACTGTATTGTTTTACTGAATTCTTGTAGACTTTTTCCATGTTTTCCTGATCTCTTTGAGGAGACTTAATACTAGTATTTTGAAGTCTTCATTAGTTTTTCTATTCTTCCTCAGAGATCTTTTCTGTCCCTTTATTTTGTTCATTTGCTTGAGCTGTCTTTTCCTGTCTCTTTGTATGATTTGTAATTGATTGCTGTCTTCAAGACATTAAGGTTTTATTTTATTTATATATATTTTTTGATTGTGTGTTTGTCTTTTGTTTTGATATATTAGAAACTTAGCTTCTTCACTTTCTCTTTAGATTGCTTCCCTTCCTTTGTATTATTTTAATTGTTGTTGTTTTGTGTTATTAGACCTTTAACCATACTTAATCAATCTATATGCTGAGCAATAATCTGAGAAGCTGGACTATATGAAGAAGAATGGGGCATCAGAAGTGGAGGAAGACTCATTAACAACCTGCAGTATGCAGATAACACAACCTTGCTTGCTGAAAGTGAAGAGGACTTGAAGCACTTACTGATGAAGATCAAAGACTACAGCTTTCAGTATGGATTACATCTCAACATAAAGAAAACAAAAATCCTCACAACTGGACCGATAAGCAACATCAGGATAAACAGAGAAAAGATTAAAGTTGTCTGGGATTTCATTTTACTTGGATCCACAATCAACACCCATGGAAACAGCAGTCAAGAAATCAAATGATGAATTGCATTGGGCAAATATGCTGCAAAAGACCTCTTCAAGTGTTGAAAAGCAAAGATGACACCTTGAAGACTAAGGTGAGCCTGACCCAAGCCATGGTATTTTCAATTGCCTTATATGCATGTGAAAGCTGAAGGATGAATAAGGAAGATCAAAGAAGAATTGACACTTTTGAATTATGGTGTTGGCAAAGAATATTGAATATACCATGGACTGCCAAAAGAATGAATAAATCTGTCTTGGAAGAAGCACAGCCAGAATGCTTCTTAGAAACAAGGATGGTGAGACTGTGTCTCACATACTTTGGGCATGTTTTTAGGAGAGATCAGTCCCCGGAGAAGGACATCATGCTTGGTAAAGTACAGGGTCAGCATAAAAGAGGAAGATCCTCAATGAAGGATTAACACAGTGGCTGCAAAATGGGCTTAAGCATAACAATGATTGTGAGGATGGTGCAGGATGGGGCAGTGTTTTGTTCTGTTGTACATAGGGTGGCTATGAGTCAGAACCGACTTGATGGCACCTAACAACAACAAACAACAACAACAACATGACTTTGGTGCTGTTGGTCGGCTGGGTGTGCTTTTCTTTCACTGGTGGTTATGATGGGTCACACACACATATGGGTCCTATGTCATTAGGCATGTATGTTTCCCTTAAAGGATTGTATAGAGATGTGAGATCAGATCCCTTCCCCAATGTGAGGTACCAGGTGTTGGGTGGTCTGGATCCTCCCACATCTCTTGAGGGATAGCACAGACCCTCTGTGCTGGTGTGAGCAGTTAATGTGGGCCCTGGAGAGCAGGACGGGTCATCTTTGTAATCACAGGGAGACAGCGCTACCCAGATAGGAGATGCAAGCCCTCTATGCAGGCACAGATTGGCATCATAGAGAGGAGGCAAGGGGCCTCCACATATGTGTGGACAGTTTGTGCAAACAGGTAGGGTGAGGGAAAGGTATCACTGAATGGCAGTAGGGATGGGTGGGCAGAGTGGTGCCTGGCTGTGGGGGCACTGATGACTTGCCTGTTGGGGAAGGGTGGGGCCTGGGTGCAGGGGCTCCAAGGGCCCATCTGGTTGGGAGAGATAGGTGGGCAGGGGCAGAGCGTACTCCAATGGGAGGGGAAGAGGGGTACGGCACAAGGGCAGTTCTAAGGGGGCTTCTAATTATTACTCTGCAGTTTTACTATTCAGTGGGTGTCTCCCATCCAAATGGACAGGTTCTGCCACTGACAGGTAGTCCTAGCACTAGTTCCTAGCTTCTTCCCTTCTCTGTACTCTCCAGAGACGCTGGAGCTCTCACCTGTCCTCCTGGGAACAGCTAAAACATGGAGTTCTCATCTGCAAACTTTCCCTTTGCCCCTCCACAGATGTGAACTCCCTGTCTTATCTATTCCCTGTCCTGAGGCTCTGACAATTCAGTGGGCCCCACTTTGCTCCAGTAGGGCACTTCCCTGTGTTTCCCTAGTTTAAAGGTATGAAGCTTCCGCACATCACCCTCTCAAGCTTGTTCAGACATGTCGCATGACCAGCCCACCTCATTTCTTTCCAGGTTTGTTTACACAGTATCTCTGCCTCTGGCTATGTTTTCCATGAAGTTGCCTTCCTGGGCTCCTATGCTGAGGATGTTGCTTGCTGTTATCCCAAAATGGCCATGCTGCACTCGGCCAACCGGCACGGTGTGGACAATCATGAATCTCTGTGTTCCTGCTGGTCTAGCTCTCCTTTCAGTAGATACTTGGTCCAATTTTTCAGCCCTCTGTTTGATGTTAAAGGATCTGAAGTCATTATTTGAGTCTGTTTTACTTAGTTTCTTGAGGCTTTGTTGTAGGGGACTTTACGGTACATCTAAGCCACGGTCTTATCAGGAACTCCTAGCATTATTAATTTGCATTCTCACATATTTCCTCTTGTATCATTTGAAATAACTGAAGCTGATTCCTTTGGTACTTACCTCCATATCTTTAAAGAGAATCTGAATATTGCACTTTAGGGTTAGGCATTATTTATAGAAATGTCTAGGAATTTTAGGAAGTTTAAAGATTTAGTTCTATTTCACTTAGCACACATGTAACTTTCCCTTCCTCCATACTCCTAAAATATTGTAATATAAGTTTTTCTACATGAATATAAAGCGTTAGGAAGTAAATGTGAAGTAGTGTAGTCATTACTTTTCCTTTCTTACACAAAAAGAAAGGAGAGATCTGGAAATATTTAGTGAAAAACACTCTCGACTACCCCAAATGGGTTTGGAATTCTAGATTAAGAAGAAATATCCTTCAGAAATTCAAAGGTATTGTCCTAATAAATTCTACCCACCATTATTTCTTTGGATATGTCCAAAGCAATTTTAATTCTTAATCCTCTGTTTATAATTTTTTCTCCTATCTGGAAGCCTATAGAGTCTTTTCTTTATCTCCTGTGTTTTGAATTTTAACAGTGACAAGTATTTCACTGAGGTGGGCAAAGGGACCTTTCAACTGGAAATTCACATTCTTTAATCCTGGTGGCGTAGTGGTTAAGAGCCACGGCTGCTAACCAAAAGGTCAGCAGTTTGAATCCACCAGGTGCTCCTTGGAAACCCTATGAGGCAGTTCTACTCTGTCCTGTAGGGTTGCTATGAGTTGGAATCGACTTGACAGCAACGGTAATGGTAATTCTGAGAAAATTATCTGATTTATTTCTTTAACATTTTTCTCCCTTCTGTTTTTTTTTTTTTTTTAAACTCCTATTGTTTGGATATTAATAACTTTTTTTTTTTTTAATTTTCCTTATCTGGTATGGCTATGTTCTCTCAAGTTGATTTTTTTGAAAATACGTTTTTGATCTCTTTCATTATAGACAATTTCCTAAGATGTCTGCTCACATTCAACACTACAGTGCTAAATAGACACTCTGAACATTTACATGGAGATTATCAACTGTGTGCTTTACTCTAGGGTGGCCTGGCTGAGCTATTTTCTCTGGGAATACTGGTAACAGTATCTTTAGGACTTCTGTCATGCACCGGCCAGAATTGTGAGACAAGATCATCCAAGCTTTCTCCTAAAGGATACAGACTTGACTGGTGTTCTGGAACCAATCCAGGTGAGAGAAGAGTGTTGAAGGTGAGAGGTAGGCCAGGATTTTATATTTGCTTTTTATTCTTCTTTTCCTATACAGTTCTGATCTCTACTGTGTCTGTAATCCCTCAGTCCAAAGATTCTCTTTTTACACTCTTTGAAAATAAATGTTGGATCTTTTGCAGGAACTGGGAGAAGCAGTTCCTTGACTACACAGAGTGAGGGAAGGAAAAAGGATCTGTGCTCTAACTTCTAATACAGAGTTTCAACCATCCTTCCTTTCTTTAGCTCTACTTTCACCACATTTCCAGATGTAACTAGGGACTCCAATTCCTGAGTTTTTCTGCCATGTGACTGTTTGCTTTTTGCCTTTCTCTACCACCAGCTCAGATTCTCATAACTTGGTTACTACTTGTCCATCTAATTTCTAGCTTCAAAATGTTGCTTCTGTCTTCTCACCTTGTGTTTCTGTTTTTCGTTCTGAGTTTATACCTTTCACACCACCACCAGTTGGTATTGAGTCAGTTCTGACTAAAGGAGACCCTATATGTGTCAGAGTAAAATAGTGCTGCCTTACAGTCACTATGGGCTGGAATCGACTTGACGGCAATGGGTCAGGGTTTTCAAGGGTTGATTTTTTGGAAGGCCTTGATCAGTAGGCCTTTCCTGAGGAGCCTGAGTTGATTCAAACCTCCAACCTTTGGTTAGCAGCCAAGACCATTGACTGTTTACACCACCCAGGGACCCCTTATGACTTTAATTATTACTTATCATTTTAATGGCATTTCAGGACAGAGCAAGAATAAAAGCATGTCTTCAGCCTGGAAAGCCTACAATTATTTTTTTAATAGTATTATTCCCCTTGAAATGGTTATTTTTCTTGTTCCCGTAACCTCAAACCTTTACTCTGGGTATGTATGTTTTGTATGTTTTGATCCATTGCATTGTTTGGAGTAGCATGAAAGGCAAGGCAAGTTGCTTTAAAGATAGGTCTGACAAAGCTAACGACTCTAGCCAAGTTTCTAGCATACAGAAACAAACACGCTGAAATACTAATTGCCAACAACTCAAGAGGAAAAATAAATAGTTTAGATCTTTAACATCTTGGCATAAAAAGTGCCCATAGAATACACAAATCAGTAATAACACATTATTTTTGAAATGAGATTGCATTTAATGAATGCCAACAAGAATGCAATCCCTGTATTTCATTGAAAAAATGTTTAATGCATTTGAATACGTACGGTTTTTTATTCTTAATTTGTAGCTCTAGAAAGATTTTGCATGCATTAGAACTGCTGCCTGTGTTATAAATTTTGACATAGATGAATTAAAATTTTAATGAGTAGTTAAAAGAAAGAAAAAAAGAAATGTACAAACACCTTTAAAGAATTAAATACTCCCAAAATATGCATTATCCATTTTATCCCCAAATGCATGTAAAACTTCATAAAATGCTATCTAAAGTTATTGTCTATTTGCTTACTTTTGAGAGAAAGATGTGATTAATTAGAACTAGGCATTGTTTGCAAGACACTTCTCTATCATGCTGCTCTTGCTGAAACAGAAGGGTTTTTTTTTGTGGGAATTACAGGCAGTTCCTGGATTACAAACGAGTTCCACTCCTAAATCTATCTTTAACACGAATTTTTACGTAAGTCAGGACAGTTAGGTACGGTTTGTATCTAACATCAGCTAGTCAGATTTTTGTCTTAGTATATAGTGTAAATTTCTATGCATAAAAAACATTAAAGAAACACTTCCAGCTACACTAAAACATCTGTGAGATAATAATACAGTAATAATAATAATGTTTTGGTCCGTGTCCCAAGGTACTGCCCATTTGTTATTACAAACAATTGTACCTCTGGCCAGTAGGATATGGGTGGCTATGACCAGCTGCTGCCACCATGAACTGGACTAGACCTATGAGACACTGGTGCTGGTAGAGTGATGCCACCTGGGGCTTGTGGTGGACCTGCTGCTGTGCTGTGGTGACTTCCAGGCAGTGCACAAGAAGGCTGTCCTGCGCTGCATGGCTGTGCCACCCAATTACTGCCACATGCAGACCTTCTACAGGTGAGGGGCACGGCTTGTACCTCAGACACTGTGGAGCAAGGTGTGACTAGCCAGCAGTGGGGAGAGAACCCAGGCTGGGTTTGAATTCCCTTCTGCCACTGACTGACTGGCTGCATCCCCTGAGTTCTTGTCTTTGTTGGAGCTGTGTCTGCAAGGCCTGGAGCTCAGTAAATGTCACTTTCCTCCTTTCCTTTCACCTGTCTTATCAGTTTCACAAGGGATTGCAGCCTGAGGGGAGTGAATTGGAATTCGGAGGTAGAAACTGACAGATTTAGACATCTACCTTGTTCTTAATAGAATTCTGGTACTAGCTCATTTAATGATCCAGGAATTGTTATTGGACATTTTATGGGAGTTGGTTCGTTACTATAGGTTTTACGAAAGTCGGCCGTTCGTAACCTGGGGACTGCCTGTAGTGATATGTGAGAGATTAGAGCCTGTTCAAAAACGTAAAAAGAACAAACCTTCAGGAATTAATGTTAAAACAGCCTGACAACTCCTGAGACTGATGTTTCTCAAGAATTACTTTCAACATTGTAGAATTCTGAGCCAATATACAGGAAAATAGTCAGACACTGATCTTGATTCTCTGTGGCTTTAGCCTCAGTCTACTTGGTTGAGAAGAGTAAAATGGTTCTTTTGGTGATAAAGATGGGTTAATATGGGTGAACCAGAGCAGCAATTTTTCTGCTTGAAACAATCTCACTCTGAGAAGAAATTGACTTTATTTTTTTTAAAAGACATTTTCTATTTAGTTATGCTTTTTTTAAAAAAAGGGATGGAACTTTTTTGCTGCAATTAGGACTCCAGGTGAGGTTTGATGTATAATATTTGGAACACAGTGGGGACCAAAATAGAAAAATTAATAGGCATACTTACTATTCATTTATCCAGGAACCATTTACCTAGCACTTCCTCTGTTTGGACCAGAAGTGGATAAATAAGGTCTGTGGGAAACCCTGGTGGTGTAGTGGTTAGCAGCTACAGTTGCTAACTGAAAGGTCTGCAGTTCGTATCCACCAGGCGCTCCTTGGAAACCCTATGGGGCAGTTCTACTCTGTCCTGTAGGGTTGCTATGAGTTGGAATTGAGTCGACGGCAACGGGTTTGGTTTTTTTGGTTTTTGGGTACCAACATATATGTCCATGTACTAAAGCTCATGAACTGTACTCATGGGAAAGTATTTTAGGTCATGTTACACCAGCTGTCGAGTTTATATTATAATAATCCAATAAACATTTTTCTGATTTTCCTACCAATCCTATTTCATATATTTTCAAAAAGAAAGGGAAATGGAGGAATAGAGCTAGGTACTGGCAAGCTGAAGAGCCACTAACAGTCTGCAGGTGAAGGAGTATACAGGCTGATAAACCTCTATGGTCCCTGAGGGTAGCAATGCACTCCTCAGAATAATGATGTGATGATGATAACAATAATGATGATGATAAGAATAATAATGGTGATGATGATAACAATAATAACGGTACTGTTGTTACAAATAATAATGGTGAGGATGACAATAATGATGGCGATGATAATAGTGGCCTGCAATGGCTTGTTTTCCTGAGTGTTTTTTATGTACCAGCATTTGCTTTATGTGAATTATCATACTTTATCCTTTCAATAAGCTTATAGCATAGGTATTATTATTTTCCTCATTTTATAAATAAATAAGTGAGGCACAGAGAAGTTAAGTAATTTGCTGAAAGCCACACAGTTAAATGTGACAGATGTGGGATATGTTCTCCTGTTGTTGTTGCAGGGTGCTGTAGAGTCAATTCCAACTCATAGTAACCCCGTGTGACAGAATAGAACTGTTCTATAGAGTTTACTTGGCCATAATCTTTGTGGAAGCAGATCACCAGGTCTTTCTCCTAAGGAGCCACAGGGTGGGTTCAAACCACCAACCTTTTGGTTAACAGCCGACTGTGTAACCATTGTGCCACCAGGGCTCCTTTCAAGCTCTGCTACAGTTATGTTATGCTCTACTGAGTAGATTTCATTTGATGGCTCTGAGTCATCAAGGGCATGTTAAATTGTATTCAGCATTCTTCAGTTAAGAAGATAGAGAATACTGTAATGTGCCGAGAGGGATAAATGTCAGTTTTCTAGAAGATCCACTTATTAAGAATTGCTCACTCTCTTTTATCTAAATGCAAGTGTTCTGTGAGGGATAACTAAACAAGGCCTAGTGCAAACTTCTCAAAGATAGGGAGGAAATGCTTGGTATGCATTTACTGTGGGCATTAGTCAAATCAGTGTGGCCTGAAGAATGACATTTGGGATGCCTGAAACAAAGGTGGGTGTTGCTGCAAAGCCATTAGGAGCTATAATAGAAATTTGAGGATAGGGAAGCCTTTTGAAACTTTTCAAGAGGAAATTCGTTTGTAAAAAGAAAAACAGTTTTGTAAGCATAGATGACTTAAAATAAAACCCAAAAGCAGGAAAATACTGGAGGAGCCAATGCAATCCCTAACAATGAGTATAAACCCATTGCCGTCCAGTTGATTCCAACCCATAGTGACCCTACAGGACAGAGTAGAACTGCCCCATAGAGTTTCCAAGGAGCACCTGGTGGATTCAAACTATTGACCTTCTGGCTCGTAGCCGAACTCTTAACCACTGTGCCACCAGGGCTCCAACACTGAGTATAGACAGGGTGAAACCACTTTTTCCCCCCTATGAATTAGTAATGTCTTAGAATGTTAAGGAAAAATCAGGTGATGTGTCCTATTAGGTGTCAGTCTCCCTAGTCTGGGTAACAAATGACTGGAAAACCACATCATGAAGAAATTTTGCCATCTCAAGCTCAAAAGTGGGGCTAGTTTTCTTTGAGATAAGCTGATTTTTATCAAATTAAAAAATAATCAGTGACCTATTAGATAAACTTGCTGCATGCATACCAAGATACACATGAATGCTAACAACTTGGATGACAAATGTTTGTTAAATTGAACTTATCACTGAAAATAAGAAAAACAGCCAACAAAAGCTAGAATGAAAGCAACTAGGAACCAACGGTTGCAAGTGTATTAATGACCAAAGGTTAACAATATTTATATGATTGGAGAAGGCTCAGCTTGGAAGAAATATGGCTGGAAATTACCTGACAGGGAAGAGTATAAAAAGAAACAAGACTCTCAAACCTAAACCTGAAATATATGCATGAATTTATAATGTCCAAGGATATCAAAAATTGTTAAATAGTTCCATTTCTGTTGGTTTCCTTGATGAAGTGGCATAGTTAAACCAGGATCGGAAAAAGGATTCTGGTCAAACATCTATATTGTTGTTGTTGTTCTTAGTTGCTGTCGAGTTGCTTTCAACTCATGGTGACCCTATCTGTACAGAGTAGAACTGCTTCATAGGGTTTTCAAGGCTGTGACCTTTTGGAAGCAGATCACCAGGCTTGTCTTCTGAGGCACCTCTGGGTGGGTTTGAACCACAGTCTTTCCGTGAGTAGTTGAGCACTTAACCATTTGTGCCACCAGGATATGGCAGTCAAATGTCTATATAAATACCAAAATAGTGGCTGAACTAGAACACACCCACACACAAATGTTAAATTTCCTAAATATTCATATTTCCCAAAATTTTTAAAAAAGTTATGAGCATCTTTCTAATGACCTTAATTTAAATGAAAATTAAAAAAAAAATAAAGATCTAGTGTTCTGGAATGGACTATAGAAAACTTAAAGTCAGCTCTTGAAGGTAATTGGATGCTCCATTTTTTTCTTTTTTAAACATGATGTAGGATGACATTTATATAACCTTTTTCAATTTTATACCATTTCCCCACTGCATTGGAATATATTTTCACATTATATGCTATGTTGTGGTAGAGACTGTTGTCTTTGAATGCTTTCAACTTGAATTGTGGTGATTTATTCTCATAAAAAGGCCAGAGTCATGAAAAGCGTGATTTAGTATATTCTCTGTCTTAATCATCTAGTGCTGCTATAACAGAAATACAACAAGTGGATGGCTTTAACAAAGAGAAGTTTATTTCCTCACAGTAAAGTAGGCTACAGGTCCAAATTCAGGATGTCAGCTCCAAGGGGAGGCTTTCTCTCTCTGTTGGCTCTGGAGGAAGGTCCTTCTCATCAATCCTCCCCTGGTCAAGGAGCTTCTCAGGCGCAGAGACCCCGGGTCCAAAGGACACAAGCTGTTCCTGGTGCTGCTTTCTTGGTGGTATGACGTTCCATGTCTCTCTACTCGATTCTCTCTTTTATATCTCAAAAGAGATTGGCTTAAGACATTGCCTAATCTTGTAGACCTCATCAATATAACTGCCACTAACCCATCTTATTACATCACAATGATAGCATTTACAACACATAGGGAAATCACATCAGATGATAAAATGGTAAAGAATCATACAATAATGGGAATCATGACCTAGCCAGTTGACAGATATTTTTGGGGGACAGAATTCAATCCATGACGTTCTCTAAACAACATATGCCACTATATAATTATATCTTCAGTAATTGAATGCATAAACAATGTAATTTTTATATGCGGTTGAGTCTCTTGTGTAAAACAATGGAATATAGGTCCATGAAAATCTGTAGTTTGTGTGGCTCTAAAATGTCTTACGGCCAGAGTTCATTTTATGGTAAATAGACTTGAGATACTATTTTTGAGAGAAACTTAGATATACTCGATGTTATCCTAAATGGTATCCAAAGTTTGAAAATAGGTGCTTGAAATTTGAGACGGTGTCTAAAAGTAGTAATGAACAATATTTACACTCACACTTATACACAAATCCCACCATCTCATGCTGTTAATTTTTTGATGAATGATTTCTTTGTATTGGATCAGGTTTATCGTGTGCAGCTCTAATAAACACTAGACTGCGTAGGGAATGAACAGGGGGCCATTTCCTGTTTTTTCTTTGAGGTATTTTTAGGAGTAAGTAGATTGATAGTAGATAAGTTTCTATTATTTCTGGTAAAGTTGAATCTGAAAATAACACATGTATGTTGTGTAGATGTTTAGACTTAAAAATAGCATGAATTATATCCGTATCATAGACAATAGTGTATTTAGAGTAGTCATTTCTTTCAATCCATGCTCCCTCTTTTTCCATATCTCTTATTTATAATCATAACTCTTTTCTTCCCATCCCCAAGATTTTAATAAACAATTTTCCCCTCCCAACTAGTTTGGTAAACACCAATTTAGAACATGACTCTGATAACTGTAACTCAATTTTCCTTTTGGGAACCATCTTCCCCTCTCTTAATCCGTAAGATTTGGTTGGGCCGATTCCAACTTTAGACTAGGGAGTGATTCATATGAATTCTTTATCCCTGGTGGCAGTTCAAAGACATATGTGTGAACAAAATAGGTACACAGAGTCAACTTCAGGAAGAACTTTGATGTGAACTGATAGTAAGAAGCTCTTATCCCTCCCCTCCCCTCACCCTCCACACACACTGGGGTTGCTTTCTGTCAGGATAATGCAAATGTCAATACGCACAATGTAAAGAGCTCATCACAAAGGAAAGCTGCGCCAAGAGATGGAAATGATAGAATACTGATCATATTATTTGAGCCTCTGGATCCAGCCGTGCCTAAAGCTATCATTTTGCCTGAAAATTTTCAGTTATACAAAATAGCAAATTAACACCCACCTACACTCTTTTTTTTTTTCTTTGCTTAAATAAATTGAGTTGGCTTTCTGTCCATTGCAAGCAAAAATATCCTAATACAGAAATGAGCTGGCATTGACTCAACAGCAATGGGTTTTTAATACAGAAATGACCCATGGAGATATGTGCATTCCACTGATTAATTCTTCACATGATCCATTTGTCATATATATAAAATGCAATAAGATTTCCCTCTAGCTTGTTACCTCTCTTATCCAGACTCTGCAGCACCATGAATACAGATTACATATCTAACGATAAAGATATAAATTATTCTTGGAGTACGAACAATTACTCTCTTCTGACTGGATATTAACAATCATGTCCTCTTCTTAAACCTTAGCTTATCATACGGTTTACCTGCAACCTCCTTTTCACTGAAGCTGACATTCTTCTTCTGTACTTCTTCTATGGTTCTTCTCTTACTTAATCCAGGGCTTTGCTGTGGCTTGGGTATTTTGATCCTGATTCTTTCTCTTTTCTCCACTGAGCTTCTGGTTTTCAGGTGTTATTTGAATTTTGACCCTTTTCTTTTCTCATGCATGCTACACCGTTAACTACTGACCCTTCACTTACTACTTTGTCATGACCACTCCATTGCAGATTCTCTCACTTCTTTCTCTTTCTCCCTTGGCCAATCTTAAAACATCTTCCAGATAATACATGTAACAAAGGAGTTTTGTGGCTTGGATTTCCCAGTACTGTGTCTCAGTACATAGTTGTTGTTGCCGACAAGTCAATTATAACTGACAGTGACCTCAAGCGTGCAGGGTAGGACTGCTCCATAGGAATTTCAAAGCTGTGAGCTTTTGGAAGCATATCGCCAGGCCTGTCTTCTGAAGCATCTCTGCGTGGGTTTGAACTGCCAGCCTTTTGGTTAGTAGTCTGGCACTTAATCATTTACGCCACCCAGGGACTCCTCAGTACATAGTAGGTGCTCAATAATGTTTATTGAATTGATATAAACTTACTTTACTAAATAGCATCCTGAAGCTCTGAGAAAATTAATGCTGTTTTGAAGCTGCCTGATTTATGCCTAGAGAGCAGCTTAGACAAGGAGAGAAGTGAGCTTATTAATCTTACCTTCAATATATAGTTAATTTTGATGATGCCTGTTAATCACTCGCTGCTGTTTGAAAGGTAATAGTGGACATGTCTCTTTAGTGAGGTTAGGTCTTCCTACAAATGCTCCAAGGGCTAACAATGAGCTCAAATGGTGGAAAGCAATAGTTTATCTTTCTTTCAGTACAAGCGCCTTTATTATTTCATCCATTTTTTAAAGTTTATGAGACTCCAGGGAGATTATTAGGGAGAAAAGACGGCCATGCCGTTGGCATTGTAATATTGCTGTACTCTGTATCTCAGATCCTCTCCCACGCTCATTGACCGCATTTTGCCCTCACAGAGATCTCCAATGGCCCAGCTCCTCATTTCCCTCAGTCATTATTCCCACTGACTGCACTTGAATCCTTGCTCAGTCAGAATTCTAGTCAGTCACCTGTACATAGTCCCGATGCCCTAGATTGCCTTGTACCTTTAACCTGTGGCCAGATCTGCTGTGTCTGGATCAATCCTCTGCCCAATTTATCCTTTCTGATGCTCCGAGGCTATAGAATATCTATGGAGAGTCATTGGAATGTGTTGATTTGTGTCACTGTAGGCTCTAATATTACTTTTTCACTCACTGTGAATAGCAAGGCTTTTTTATTCATCTATCAGTTTTCTAGTAACTTTTTTTTTCTAGGTTTCTGATTACCTCAAACCTTAATCTCCCTCTACCAGCCCCAACCTTGTCAGATAATCTCACTTCCTATTTTACAACTAGATAGAGACTGTCACTTTAGTCATAACTTTGCCCATCTTCTCTCTTCACTACTCACAAATACTCTGTTTAGAGCCATCTTTCCTCCTTTCTTCTGTCCTGCTTATGTGCTCTTTCCTCTTTCTATGGTTAGCAACAAATCATTTCCTCCTCAAAGACTCTGCTCACTCCTTTTCTTGATGTATGGCATCTTCAATCTTTCCATCTCCAATCTTTTTTTCCCTACAACCTGTAAATAAACAAAGGTCTCACTTTCCTTTTCCCATTGCTCAAGTTTTGGATTCAGTATTAACAACCATTGTCTCTTCATAATTATGAACTCTAACTTTAAAGTGACTATTTAGCGCCGCCATCTTGAGTGTACTTAAATCTCTTTAAATTCACTGATAGGAACCTAACTGCCAAATCTAACAACTTCTTCTCAGTTTTTACTCTCTGAACATTTGGCCTTGCCTGCTGTCTTGCCATTAAAATTATTTTTCCCTTTGCTACAACATCCTAAGGATCTAGACTCTTCCTGAAGCTCCCCACTCCCATTTCTACCTTATTTTCACCTGACGCCTGCTTGGGGCCCTTATATACCACTGTGAAAGTCATCTTTTAAAATACTGCCTTATTATGATACTCCAGTGCTTGAAAAACAGGATAAGTTCTAAATATCATAAACTGGCATTCAAGGGCAGCAATCTTGACCTTGGCTACTTTCCCTGGTTTTGCTGTTATTACATTCCAACATGGATCCTATGCTCAATCCAAATTAATTTTTTCACTAAAATAATTGCAGTGACTAGCAAGACAAATTAAAACTTTATTCTTTACAACCCAGCCACACTTCTTTGTGAAGGATCGTTATTAATTTATCTGGTGCTATTAAATGATTAAAAATGAAATTTTTGATACAATCATGTTTTATACACAATAAACTAGCTGTCTTAAATTTTGTTGCATTCTTTTGGCTACATGGGGTGAATGAAGAACACAGATTTTTTTATATATGTATTTAAAAACTTGTTGTTGAGTTGATTCTGACTCATAGCATCCCTATAGGACAGAGTAGAACTGCCCCATTGGGTTTCCAAGGCTGCAAACCTTTATGGAAGAAGACTCCCACATCTTTTTCCCGCAGAGCAGCTGGTGGGTTTGAACCACTGACCTTTCTGTTAGGAGCCAAGCACTTAACCACTGCACCACCAGGGCTCCATATGTAAATATGTAATACATATAAGTATGTAAAAATATATATGTTATGTATTTATTTATTTGGTTTCTCTTATATTACTCTTCAGAAAATTGTCTAGATCAGTTTTAAATGAACTATATCTTCCCATGGAATAGTTTAAAAATTCTAGTCTGTTTCATAATAACATTTGAGCCACTTTCCACAATAACTTCAGGAAGAAACAAAGCTTTTAGTTACATCATGGATCCTAAAGAAACTGAAATATGGGTTCTTATTTCATACTGTTTTGAGGCTGATGTGTGGTAATGTATAAGTCACAAAACTTCTTCATAGTTCAGCTTCTTTTCCCGCTACCTAATTAGAATACTTACGGGGATAATGGGAGTCTCTGGATGGCACAAACGAGTTAAGTGCTCCACTACTTGCCAGAAGGTTGGTGCCTCAGAAGACAGGCCCGGTGATCTGCTTCTGAAAGGTCACAGCCTTTCTACTCTGGAGCAGTTCTACTCTGCACACATGGATCACCATGAGTCAGAATCGACTTAACGACGACTAACAACATGGGGATAATGAAGTCTCACCTGCCACAGAAATCTCCTTGTCTCCATTCTAAGATTGTAAAGAGTTGTCATCTGTGGTTGGGGTTGGATTTGGAAGATGTAAACTTTGTGGTCTTTATAAAGTCTAAAGTACCAGTAGTTATCTCTTCCTTATCAGTCTATGGTCCTCTGGGGTATAATTTTGACATCAAAGATAATTTGATGCAAAAGTGAGGCAAAGCCTTTATGTACTAGAATATGACTACTCCTGGGTGTCTCCCTCTTGCTAGAGATCCGATTGCCTTACATCCTATATGACTGCTTCTTTTACTGAAGGCTAGTTTCCTTTGTTATGGAACCCCTTTGGACAGCAAGTCCTCTGATCTAAACTCAAATGTCATCTCTTGGTCAGCAGGGATCTAATGAAGCATTTCTAGTTTGTCTGAAAAATCTCTAGAGCATAAAATCTTTGAAATTACTCTTTTTCCTGATAGAAATATAATGTCAATACATGATTTAAAAGACAGATCCAGTCTATGAAATGCCCATCTATACACAGAAGAGAGGTAGGAAAATGGTCTTCAAGACAAATTCCCAATTTTCCCTTGTGCACTTAACCAACTCAAAAGATAGATCACACCCTCCATTCTATTCATGAAACATGCTGTCGTCTGCCCAGGACTGGCTGAACACACAGGACTGCCAGGCTACTAGCCTTGTCTACTGTCTCGTATGTCCTTCCAATTCTACACCAATTGGCTTGCATCTTACCACAAGTGTATTCTCAAAATGCAGTAATTATTATTATAATTATCTAATTTAATTAATTATCTATGAGTTAATGTAATGTAAGTGTTAAAAGAGAGTTGTTTCTATAACTAGGATGACTTGGAAAGGCTTGCTAAAGGTGAACTCTGTGTTTGCTCAATTAGGTGTGAGCAAGCCAAATATAAACTATCAGAGGAAGTTATTAAAATGTAGAAATTTGTTTTTTGATAGCATTTTAAATTTCTTGCCCAGCTTAAAACACACTAAGAAAGTGTATACAATGATTTATACATATGGTTAGTGAGAGAAAGAAAATGGGGAACCTTGCTCTATATCAAAAATATTAGAAAATGAGTATAAGATATTACGTACTTTTTTTTTTTTTTTTGGTGATCTGCAGCTTTTAAAATTACCTGACCAATTACCATTCTGTCTAAAATAGGATAAGACCCTGTGTACTGTAAATGATTGAGTCCAAGTTACTATTTCTTGCTTCTCATTTCAACTTGGATTCCCCAAATTCCACAGTAGAAAATAGATTCTTTGCTTGGTCAAGTTGAATTTTATTACCATAATAGTCTCTTTAGAGTGAAGCTTCTGTTATCCTCCCAGAATCCTTTCCCACCTCTTTAAAATACAACTGAAACTATAGGTACTGCTCACTTTTGACTATTTACTAATCATGTCATAGATTTTATGCCTCTGATCACACTGCTTGGGATTTCATCAGCCTCCACCTACCCTAGCAAAGTCCTCCTCAAAGAACCAGCTCCAATATTCACCTCCTATGTGTAACCATCCCAGCAAGGAACTCCCTTAGTCTTACCAGAGTACTTTGTTTTAGCATTTATCACTTACATTGCATGATGATTTTTTATGCAGCATTTGTTTCTCTTAGCCAGAGTCTAAGTTCCTTTAAGAAGAGAGAGAGACCATGTATTGATTGTTTCTGTATCCCAGAATGCTAGCAAATACTAGGTATTTGGTGAATGTATTAGAATGAAGTATCAAAGAGAATTTGTTTCAGATTGAAGGTTGAACTAATAACTAGAGTCTTCCCACAATAAGGACTCCCTCAGAAGCTGATGAATTCCCTTGTCATTCCACCTTGCATTGCCTTACTCTCTTTTCCTTTTACCACATTCCTGAATTTATTGTCCCAACTTCTATACTTCTCATTAATTCTAAACCCACTATATTTCAATTTCAGCTCCCACAAATTTATGAGAGACTTTTAAGAAGATGGTAAACAAGTACTGACAGGGAATTCTAGAAGGAATTGAACTATCAGATGGTGGGTTTGTCCAGATTAAATTTAAGACTCCCTCTTGCCCTGATATTCTGTGAGTTCTCTTTCGGTAAGTATTAGTTCCCTCACAAATTTATGGTGCCCTTCATATCCTACCATATGGGCTGTCATCTATTCCACTCTGTAACCATGGCTCTCTCATAGACCCTCTGCTTCATCACCTAATTACTGATACATAAGAGTGGGAGGGTGAAGTGCCCGCTTATTACCTTACCTACCACCTAACAAATCTGCAAGCAAGAAGATGGACTTGTCAGAATTGGAAGTTTGTCCTTGCAAAAGGCTAGGCTAGTTCACATATCTCCACATGCTACTCTTTGTTATCTGAAATTAACAGAATGATAGAAGTGTGTGTGTTTCCTACTCTGCAGCAATAAGCAACACGAAACAGAGAAGACAGTGTAGGAAAAGGAAGAAAATAAAGACAGATGCAATATGACAGTAGGTCATATCCCATTGTCAAATATATACAGAAGGACTCGGATGAATCTAATGTATCCATTCCAGTTACAGCTGAGCACAAAAGCAGGCAGCAGCAAAATCGACTGACGATGAGTCATTCTCTAGGACTAGATGAGAATAGAAGCAGCAGGGTCTTAAGGACACAAGTTGAATGCCATGTTCTATCACAAGTTTTTCCATACACTCAAATATTTCCTTACTGTCAAAGAAGTAGTAGTTTTTTTATTGGTAGGGCATTTAATAGGACTACTAAGATCATAGAAATTACATAGGTTCCAGTACTTACATCAACCACTACTCAGTGTCATGGTGCCTGTTATGGACTGAATTGTGTCCCCTAAAAATGTGTGTCCATTTTGATTAGGCCATGATCCCCAGTATTGTATGGTTGTCCTCCATTTTGTGATTTGAAGTAATAATTCTATGTGTTATAAATCCTAACCTCTATGATGTTAATGGAGCCCTGGTGGTGCAGTAGTTAAGAGCTTGGCTGTTAACCAAAAGGCTGGCACTTTGAATCCACCAGCCCCTCCTTGGAAACCCTAGGAGGCAGTTCTACTCTGTCCTATAGGGTAGCTATAGGATGTTAATGCAGCAGGATTAGAGGCAGTTATGTTAATGAAGCAGGACACAATCTATAAGATTAGGTTGTATCTTGAGTCAGTCTCTTTTGAGATATAAAAAAAAAGAAGTGAGCAGAGAGAAGAGGGACCTCCTACCAGCAAGAAAGAAGAGCCGGGAGAAGAGCGCATTCTTTGGACACAGGGTTCCTGTGCTGAGAAGTTCCTAGACCAGGGGAAGATTGATAA
Organism: Trichechus manatus latirostris; assembly: GCF_000243295.1. Lineage (NCBI taxonomy): Eukaryota > Metazoa > Chordata > Mammalia > Sirenia > Trichechidae > Trichechus > Trichechus manatus. The sequence goes on from NW_004443968.1 coordinate 20,556,422, forward strand.
CAAGGACCTTCTCCCAGAGCTGACAGACAGAGAAAGCCTTCACCTGGAACTGGCCCCCTGAATTTGGACTTCTAGCCTCCTAGACTCTGAGAGAGTAAATTTCTGTTTGTTAAAGCCATTCACTTGTGATATTTCTGTTATAGCAGCACTGGATAACTAAGACAGTGCCCTGTTGAGAGTTCTGCTGGTTCTGGCCAATAGGTAATCATTTCTTTCTTTGCTGATTATTTCCTAAACACACACACACACATACACACACACACACACATATATATATACATGGTTAAAAACTCTAGAGTCTTGTTTTCTTTGTGATCATATGTGGCCACTAAATTTATTTCTTTTGAGCTATTTTCTTAAAAGCAATTTGGTTTAAAATTTCAGCACAAAAAGTAGGAATTTAGTCATATGACTTTTCATTATATTTACAGAAGTAGAGTAGCTAAATAAGTTTATGCAGAGATCTGAAAATGTACTCTTTGTGGTGCTAGAATAAAAATATTTGAAATAGGTTTCCCAGAATGTTAATGTTGGCATCAAACATTGTGTGTATGTGTTTGTGTATGTGTCTGTGTTTGCGTGTGAGAGAGACAGAGAGTGAGAGAGAAAATCCTCAAACAAGGAGAAACAAAATGTAGTAGATCACACATCTATGAAGTCAAGGAGGACAGATATTAGAAACAACGGCAGTTTCAAAACTTGATAAAAAACCCAGTCGAGGGTAGGTGGGCTTGCAGCACAGTTATGTCTTTTAACCACACAAACTTACATTTCAAGTTCTTGTCATACCTAAGCTACATATATCAAATACTTAAAAAACGTAAACTGACGTTAGCACCAGCTGTTAAATGAAGGTATACTACTATCCCCCTTAAGTTAGCTGTTAGCAAAGTCTGCAACCTGCAGTTTCCTGTGACTGATTAAAGTTTATGTCCTTGAGATAGAGTGAAGCACTCTGGTAGATAACATTAATTTGTGAAAGATATATGATTACTATACAAAAAATGAGTCACGTGGAAGACATAAATTAATATATATTCATAACAAAATTACCCCTTGGCTCATTAACAGCGGGGGGCAAAATAACTCTGGGATGGAGAGGAATTCAGATTAAAGCTAAGGGATTAAAGCCAGTTACACAATTACCTTGTGGCCTGAAGGAGCCAGTGTCTTGCCTTAGGCAATGCTATCACTCTCAAGTATTCCAAAACCCTAAACAATTCACTCAATTCCCTTCCAAAATTATATGCATAGATGATAATCCAGGGGAACTGGGGAGCTCTAGATGCCCTATTATTAATGTCTGGCATACAATATTTCATTCAGAAAGTAATGACTTTTGTTCCTTGGACCCTTAGCAAGAAACTAAAACAAATGTGACTACACTTTATAATAAGTGACAAATCTCTCCTTGCTCCCTTTTGGTATTCATTGCGAAATCATTAATCAGTGCTGAACTCCTGATAATAAATCTTGATGTTCCCAAGAATGTGAAAATGCATTATTCCACTGTTGTCCAGTATTTTGTATGCTGCACTCTTAGTTAAAAACAACTAGAAGGTTCTTGGAAAAGCATTTAGTTTAAATTCAGCTATTCAACTATTTCACTTTTGAGACCATCACGATTACCTTGGGATCTAATTAAGAACTGTGAAGATTGCTTTGTCATTTGTCTATTGTCCCTAGAAGGAAAATAAAATCCCTTCTTTTTTATTTTGAACCTGTAGTCTAGTAATATTTATTTTCTAATCTATATATTATGAATATGCATATTTTCCTGTTCTAGTATCCCTTGTAGATGACAGACATAAAAAGGGAGAAACAAAAAATTTATGTCTATTTGATCCACTTCCTGATGGGGACATTATCCATCTGTTCTTAATAGACTGTAATCAGCCCTATTTATTATTTTTTTCCAAAAGAAATTGACAAAGCCAAAATAACAGGCACATTTACGATTTGAGAAAAATAGCTTCCTCATCATGAATCTCCACTAGATCAAATTTGTACCATGTCACAGATCACATCATGAAAGCAGTATCAACAGACTGAAATAATACTCTTACAATCTGCAATCAAAACACTTAACAATTGGCATTTGATATCTGACTTGCATATTTTCCAAATGTACTTTTTAATCAAAGTAATATTAATATCTACTTAAAAAAATAAAATGGTTTTTTAAAAATAAGGCATAGAATGAGTTTTCTCTTCTACCACATCCCAGATTCTGCTGCCTAGACAAACTGCATTCAATGCTGTTGGCTGTTATTGTTTTTTTTTTTTTTTTTCTTTTCCCTGATGCTTACTCTATATTTCTAAATTAAATGGTTTTCACGTATGTATCAACTTAGACTCTATGTACTGATTTTCTACTCTGAAAGATGAGATTCTAGACTGTTGAGAAACTTACTTCTCTTTCTAACATTGTCTTAATATAGTTTTATCATACTGTTTTATTAAATTAACATTTGGCCTTTATAGTACAATATAAATATTGTTAACTAATGAGTCAAATTGTATACACTACTTATCTTTCCTTTATTTTACGTGTTTTATGTTTATCCTAGATTTGATAATTGCCTCATATTTTTCATTTGTATAATTTTCTCTCTATCAATAATTCCTTCCAAACTCTTCTATAGATCTGTGAAACCCCTCTTGGTACCTTTTTCCACATGGTAAAATATATCAGATAATCTATAAATTCCTTTTTTTTTCCTACCAGCAGACATCTGAGTTGGAGCCCTGCCAGACTGACCATATGCACAAGGAAGCTTGTGCTGCGCAACTCCAGGGTAATCGTTCACACAGACTATGATGTGAATAGCATCGCTCAATCACTATCCCATCTGAGTGGTGCAGAGCAGCATCCCTGAGCTCCCTTATCTACTTGTTCTAAACTACACTAATTGTTCTGCAGGCCTGATGGATGACTGTTGTTCTGGGTTTTCCCATTACTATCATCCTGAATATTCCTTTCATCTCTTTTTGTGTTCTGTTTTCTGTTTCCTGTTTCCTGGATTACATGCTTTCCTCTTGGTTCTCTATCTCATTTTGGTGGAGGTCTTTTCTGGTAGGTTACAGGAAAGGGTGCAATGACTGTGAAACTTGTATATTTGATATTGTCTTCATTTTGTTCTCACACTTGCTGGATAGACTCTAAAATTATAATTGAATAGTTTTTCCTCAGAATTTTTGTTTGTTTGTTTAGTTTCATGGTCTTTTTTAAAAAAATTATTTGTTGTCGTTGTTGAGAGTATGCACAACAAACATACACCAATTTAACTGTTTCTACATGTACAATTCAGTGACATTAATTACATTCCTCGAGTTGTGCAACCATTCTCACCCTCCATTGTTCCTCCACTATTAACATAAACTCACTGCCCCATAAGGTTCCTATCGGTTATCACTTTGATCCCATATAGTTCTTAAAAGAGCATAATGTTCAAGGCAGACATTTTTTACTAGTTAAGCTAAACTATTATTTGGTTTAAAAAGACTTCAGGGGATATTTCTGGTTTAAGCTGAGAACTGCTGTGTCATGTTTTAGCCTGATCCTTTGGTATAATATTTTCTTCTATTGAAGCTCTTTATATCTAGTGTTTTTAAATTTCATGGTACTATGCCTTAGTGTGGATCTTTTTCAATTTTTTGTCTTGGCACTCAGTAGCCTCTTTCAATGTGTTAAGTAACCTTCAATTGTGAGAAATGTTATTTCTTAAATAATTTTTCCATTCCTTTTTTTTTTTTTTTTTTCCTTTTTTACCTGGAATAGCTGTTAAGCAGATGTTTGGTTTCTTGCAGTGACCTAATTTTCTTATCATTTCTCCCTATTTTCCAACTCCTTTCTCTCTCTTTTTAATTCTTTCTGGGACATTGGCTCAGTTAAATCTTTCAAACTTTCTGTTCAAATACGTATTCCAGCTATTCTGTTTTAAAATTTTGTGTGCTCTTTCTGTTCTTGTATCCCACTTAAAAAAAAAAAAAAAGAAAAGAAAAACAAAAAAACCGTACCTTTATCTAATTTTGTGAATAAAATAGCTTCTTTTATCTTCGAATAATGTTTTTTACCTCATTACATTGTCTGTGTTTTTGCCACGTTTATTTTATCTGTTGTCTCTTTTTCATATTTGAAGCTTTTCTAAAAACTCTTTTGATTCTTGGCAACCATTCATATATAAGGGTGAGGACTGAAAAACTGATTGGAAACTTTATGGTCTGTGTGTTTGTGGAGGGGTGATGTTATTTCTAAAAAAGTAGGCCTAACAGAGACCCAGAAAATTCACTGTGGAACCCCTTGAATGTCCTCTTGGTCTTTGCTCTCGTCATTTTCTCCAGATATTAATCCTTCACTCCTCTGCTAGTGTCTGAGTGTTAGCATAATGAGAGCTGAGGTGGGCAAGAGGATTGCATGGTTTAGCACATAGAATTTAATTTCATCTTCCTTTTCACTCTTTTCCTTACCGCCACCTTCTTGTGTTTTTAACCTCTCGGGTGAATTTCTTTAGAGACTAAAGCTCTGCATCTCTTCCCAGAAGGAATATTTGTCTGGCTGTCTGGGATGGAGGTCTGGGTCTGAGGGGAGGAATTGCCTGACTAGTCCTGACATATATATGTATATATGTGTGTGTGTATACATATATATATACATTTTTTTTTTCAGTTGCTATTGAGTGGATTCTCACTCACGGCACTCGCATGTGTGTCGGAGTAGAACCGTGCTCCATAGGGTTTTCAATGGCTGATTTTTCAGAAGTAGATCACCAGGCCTTTCTTCTGAGGACTCTCTGTGTAGACTCAAATCTCCAGCCTTTTGGTTAGCAGCCAAGCATGTTAACCGTTTGCTCCAACCAGTCCTGATATCACTTCTGGTTTTCAGCCCACTATTCCCCCAATTCTCCACTTAAAGAGGCTTTCCAAACACTATCCAGAATTTTGAAGCTTAAGGTGTTTCATCTCACTGGTGTGCCCCACTGCATGTGCTGACATTTTAGTTTTCTCTACACAATTATTTATGTTACAACTCATTTATTTCCTTTCCATTTACAGCATTTGTTGATATCTCTTGCTCACTGTTGTTTCCTCATTTTATTTTCTTTGTGCTTTAAGACTCTTCATTATTTTGTTATTGCTGTTTATGTAGGGGCACAGAAGGGAGTGAATATAAATACACGTTAGATCTGCCATGTTGAACAGGAAATTCTAATAGAATTTCGTTTCAAAGAAATTGCTCTATTGAAAAATATCTACCTGCTTGTATACAGTCGTACACCACATAATGTCCAATTGGGCAATGTCCTGCCACTTATAAGTCTGTGGTCCCATAAGGTTATAATAAAGTTCAGAAATCTCAATCAGATAACAGGACATTGTGGATATAACCAGACATAGAGAACGTAACAGCTTCCTGCATGCAACATGTGTAGCTCATGTCTCTTGTATACAAAGCGATTGTGATGCCAGGCATAAAATGGTGCAGTACATATGTAACCTGTCTTAGTCATCTAGGGCTGTTATAGCAGAAATATCACAAGTGGATGGCTTCAACAAAGAGAAATTTATTATCTCACAGTCTAGTAGGCTACAAGTCCAAATTCAGGGCGTCAGCTTCAGGGGAAGTCTTTCTCTCTTTGTTGGCTCTGGAGGAAGGTCCTTCTCATCAATCTTCCCCTGGTCTAGAAGTTTCTCCACACAGGAACCTCAGGTCCAAAGGATGCACTCTGCTCCTGGCACTGCTTTCTTGGTGGTATGAGGCCCCCAACTCTCTGTTTGCTTCCCTTTCCTTTTATCTCTTGTAAGATAAAAGGTGATGCAGACCAGAGCCCAGGGAAACTCCTTTTACATTGGATCAGGGATGTGACCTGAATAAGGGTTTTACATCCCACCTTAATCCTCTTTAACATAATCTAATCTTGCCTCATTAACCACAGGCAGAGATTAGGATTTATAACACATAGGAAAATTACAATCACAAAATGAAAGACCACCACACAATACTGAGAATCATGGCCTAACCAAGTTGATACACATTTTTGGGGGACACAATTCAATCCATGGACAACCCATAATACATGTGTTTCAACAGTCATAATAAATGCCTATGTTATTAGTTTATGTATGCACTGTACTATACTTTCCATTGTTATTTTAACTTGAACTTTCCCTACTTACAAATAAAATGTTTAACATGTAACGCTGTATGCTTCAACTCAGAGGCAGCAGCATCCAATCTCAGGTATTGCGTGTCTCTTGAGTGTTGTAGTGTTATCTCTCTGTTTAATTTTCTTTTGAAAATATTACCATGAAGTACATTGTGCTTCCTGTCATGGATTGAATTGTGTCCCCCAAAGATATCTGTCAACTTGGCTAGGTAATGATTCCCAGTAATGTATGATTGTCTACCATTTTGTAATCTGATGTGATTTCCTTATGTGTTATAAATCCTATCACTATGATGTAATAAGATGTATTAGCAGTAGTTATATTGATGAAATCTACAAGATTAGACAGTATCTTTAGCCAATCTCTTTTGAGATATAAGAGAGAAGCAAGCAGAGAGACATGGGGACCTCATATCACCAAGAAAGCAGCGCTGGGAGCAGAGTGTGTCCTTCGGGCCTGAGGTTCCTATGCTCAGATGCTCCCAGACTAAGGGAAGACTGATGACATGGACCTTCCTCCAGAGCTGACAGAGGGAGAAAGCCTTCCCCAGGAGCCAGAGCCCTGAATCTGGACTTCTAGCTTACTGGACTGTGAGAGAATAAACTTTTCTTTGTTAAAGCCATCCACTTGTGGTATTTCTGTTATAGCAGCACTAGATAACCAAAATAGCTCCCAAATGCAGCAAAACCAGTGCTTGTGATAGCAGCAACACATGGCTGTATTTGTGAGTCCTATTTCTGCAGGCTATTTCTAAGTCTTTAGAGACACTGAAAACTAAATTCTTTCCAAAACATAGGTTAAGAAGTAATAACTGAAAGATATGAAAGTGATTGCCTCTGTGGAGTGGGTTTTAGGGTTATAGGGGACAGATGTGGAGAAGTGGGCAGAGGGACTACTGGTTTTGTCTACAAGCTTTTTAATCCTAATCAGCCTTATAAATTAAGTGCTTATTTTACCTAGTAACATCTAAAATAAAATTTGAAAACACAAACAAAAATCAGAACTAAATGTGGACCAATGCTGCCCAACATTCAGTATCTCTTGCTTCACTGATGTTCAACAATGAGATTTAGAGGTTTTCTTGCTGAATAGACACACTTGACTCTTAGATGAGCTAACCGGAACCAGCCTACCTTTCTAGGATTTGAATACATTAATTAAGAAATTATACGACGTTCCTCTTTGGTATAAATAAAGAACGATGGTAGATAAAATAAGAAAAGCTCTTTGAAGTGGGTATATATTAGACTGTTCTTTCCTTTCTTATACTAGCCAAGTTGCTCAAACCTAAATCCTAGGAGACATCCTTTATTCCTTTCTTTCATTTCTCACATCCAATCCATCCACAAGAACTGTTGGCCCTATCCAAAATGTATCGATATCTCTCCATTTCTTTCAGCTATCACCTGAGTCAAGCCACCATCTTCTTACTCCTAAAACCCTGTAATGACCATTTTACTGTTTCCCTGCTTCTACCCTGGCTCTTTCTAATCCATTCTCCAGACAATTTCTGAGGTATATTTAAAAAATGCAAATCAGCTCATGTTACCTCTCTTCCTAAAACCCTCCAAAGTTTCCAATGCCTATAGATAATCTACATATCAGGTTGAGTTCCCCAGAAGCAGTTAATAAGATGGAATGTGGGATACAAGGGAAGGCACTATACGAGGCTACATCCACAAACAAAGGGATGTCAAGGATTGCTGGCAGTCACTAGAAACTAGGAAAGAGAGCCACAGAAGCAATTGACATAGTCGCATTCTGATTTGCACTTTTAGCCTCCAGAGCTGTGAGAAAATAAATTTATGTCCTTTAAAGCTATACACTTGTATATTTTGTTATGACAGCTCTAGGAAACTAAGACAATGATGAAGCTAAATTTTTCTTCCTTACAATACTTGACACCAGTTCTTTAAGAATGACACTACTATTTCTACAGTACTTTCACATACTTTATTGACTAATCCTTCATTAATTCTGTGAGTTAGATAGGACAGCTATTCCTATCACCTAGATATATGTTTGAGCAAATGGAGATCATAGAGTTCAAGGCAAACAGAATTTAGATATTTTTACCCTAAATTTCAAATTTTTCTACTTTTGCAAAAAAAATAAGCAGAGAAAAATTACTGATTGGAACCTTAACATTGAGCAACTGTTTTATGCGTATGGACTGACCAAACCCAAACCAAACCCTCTGCTAGAGAGTTGATTCTGACTCATAGTTACCCTATAGGACAGAGCAGAACTGCCCCATAGGGTTTTCAAGGCTGTAAATCTTTATGGAAGCAGACTGCTGCATCTTTCTCCCGAGAAGTGGGGGTGGTGGGTTTGAACTGCCAGTCTTTTGGTTAGCAGCCAAGTGCTTTAACTGCTGCTCCATCAGGACTCCTTTGGGTTGGCAAACATGAGATATAATTTATATTTTCCCCCTTATTTTCTCTGTTCCCTTCTTCACTGAACCAAGTAGCAATTTGTGTGTTTCTCTGCCTCAGAAAAGGTAAAAAATCAGGAGTTGCCTACCAGATGCTTCTGTTACTGGCTTTGTTTTTAATAACTGGAACCCATTAATCAGGTTATGCAAGGCTTTCTGAAAGGAGAGGAAAGAGGCTGCTTTTGAGGGAAATGTTATATAAAATCATAATTAATGGTGAATAGTACGATCTTACTTTGAGACACGAAAACATTCCTTTTATTTCTTTCTAGTTTTGGAAACGGTAGAGAAGTTGATATAGGAAGCAGAAAAAAAAAGGATTAAAAAAATACCAGCTTTATTACTGACAAAACTTCTTGGGGAACACGACTTGTATATGCAGCCATGTTGGCTTTGCATTTCTTTCCTCTTGTATTGAACTTACAACCTAAACTAAAGCCTTCCTCTGCCTGTTTCAATATGAGTACTACATGGATGACCATAGAATGCCGGCTTCCAAAGGAAAAGTGGTTCTGAGAGAAAGTAGCACGGAAGGGAGTGATTAGATCATTCTCAGTTTCTTCTCCTAAATGCATCAGTTTGATAAAGTGATGGTGTCTCAGTAATCTAGTGCTGCTCCAACAGAAATACCACAAGTAGATGGCTTTACAAAGAGAAATTTATTCTCTCACAGTCCAGTAGGCTACAAGTCCAAATTCAGGGCATCAGCTCCAGGGGAACGCTTTCTCCATCGGCTCTGGAGGAAAGTCCATGTCATCAGTCTTCCTTTGATCTGGGAGCTTCTCTGCGCAGGAACCTCAGGTCCAAAAGACTCGCTCTGCTCCTGGCACTGCTTTCTTGGTGGTATGAGGTTCTTATGTGTCTCTGCTTGCTTCTTTCTTTTATATCTCAAAAGAGATTGCATTAAGACACTGATCTTGTCAACCTCATCAGTATAACCTCATCACAGTGATAGAATTTACAACACATGAGGAGATCACACATAATCTCATCATAGTGGTAGAGTTTACAACACATAAGGAAATCACATGAGATAACACAATTATACAATACTAGGGATCATGACGTAGCCAAGTTGCTACACACAGTTTTTGGAGGACACAATTCAATCCATGACAGATGGGAATAACCACATAATGTTGTTAACTTTTTCCTCCAAGGCAGTTTATGGACTATGAGGAATCAAATATAAAGTTATTCCTTAATGGTTTTGATTAAGGCCAGGAACAAGACAATGATTCCCTCATTACATTCACTATTCAATATTGTATTGGAGAACCTGGACAATGCACTAAGTCAACCAAAAAAAAAATGAAGCTTAAAACTTATTCGTAGATAACATAATCATCTAAATGGAAAATCAGTAAGCTCTTAGAAGCATTAAGAGGGTTCCACAAAGTTTCTGGATATAATATCAGTGTTTTAAAAAAATATAGGAGAAAATTTAAAAAAAAATAAAAGAAAATCAGAATAAATGGAGAAATGTATTTTTATTATTGATAAGAATATAAGTTTAATGAATATGGCAATTAGTCTATACACTAAACACAATTCCAGTTAAAATCCCCAAAAAGTTTTTTTCCCCTGTGGAAATTGACAAACTCATTTAAAATTCATATAAAGGAGTAATGGTCCGATAATAGTTTACCAAGAAAATTTAATAATGTAGATTTCATTGACAAAACAGACTAGGAACTCAGAAGCATATTCATGCTTAAATGAAATCTTGATATACTTGATGATCAATAGAGGAGGAAAGACAGATTATTCAATAATTGATGTTGATACAATTGAGTTCATGTGGAAAAGTAAAATTACTTCATACTATACAAAAATAAATTACATAAACGGAACTAACTTGAAACGTAACATTTAAAAACAATTAGGGTAAATTATGGGACAATACTGTCATAATTTGTTGTAAAACGATTTTTTAAACAAGACACTAAAAAATTAAAACATAAAAGGAAAGTGATAAATAGTGACAGGAAAGTGCCTAGTTCAAAATTTTAATAATCTGAGAATGTATTTTCAACACATATGACAGAGGATTACAATCGAAGTTTATGAACTTTAGTGAACTCCTGAGTCTCTTGAAAATGTATGCAGAGGTGTGTGCACATTCATGTATATAACATTTTGTCAGGCTGTCAAATGGGTACAAACCAAACCAAACCCCATGTCATCAAGTCGATTCCAAATCATGGCAACCCTATAGGACAGAGTAGAAGTGTTCCATAGTGTTTCCAAGGCCATAAAACTTTACAGAAGCAGGACTCCGGCAAGATGGCGGTCTAGGCAGAAGCACCACGCCGTCCCTCCACAACAAAGATCCGAAAAACTAAGCCAAACAGAGAATCAACAATCCTGAAACCCTAGAACATCAAATGAA
>NW_004443968.1:20575644-20603136 GCF_000243295.1 Trichechus manatus latirostris
AAACTTTACAGAAGCAGACTGCCACATTTTTCTCCCGTGGAACGACTGGTGGGTTTGAACCACCAACCATTTGGTTAGCAGCCAAGAGCTCAAACACTGCTCCACCAGTGTTCTTTCAAATGTGTTCATGATCCCCAACGTTTCAAAAGAGTACATGACTCCCAAAATTGTAAGAACCATTAGTGTAGGCAATCTTATATGATTGTCCAGTTCAAAATGGCTAATACTAGTCATTTCAGCTCACTAATGCCTAGGATATTGATCTTTAATGCCTTCTATTACATTTTTGATGACTTTCAATTTTCCTACATTCATACTTCATACATTCGAGGTACTGATGATTCATGGATGTTTGCCACTGTTTCTTCTCATTTTGAGTTATGCCACATCAGCAAATGAAGGCCCCAAAAGATTTACTCCCTCCACGCCATTAAGGTCAACTCAACTTTGAGGAAGCAACCCTTCCCCAGTCGTATTCTGAGTGCCTTCCTATCTTAGGGGCTCATCTTCCAGCATTATATCAGACAGTGGTAAGCTGCTATCCATAAGGTTTTCACTGGCCACTGTTTTCAGAAGTAGAGTGTCAGGTCCGTCTTCCTAGTCTGTCTTAGTCTGGAAACTCTGCTGAAATCTGTCCACCATGGGTGGCCCTGCTGGTGTATGAAATACCAGTGGCATAACTTCCAGCATCACAACAACATGCAAGCTATGATAGTACAACAAAATGACAGACTAGTGGTGACATTCTGAAATGGACAATAATATGGTCTACTACACAGGAATGAGAAATTAAAGAAGAATGGCATCACATTCATTGTAAAAAAGAACATTTCAAAATCTGTCATGACATACAACTCTGCCAGTGATAGGATAATATTCATATGCCTATAAGGAAGACCAGGCAATACGACTGTTTTTCAGATTTATGCACCAACAACTAAGGCCAAAGATGAAGAAATTGAAGATTTTTACCAACTTCTGGAAGCTGAAATTCATCAAATATGCAATCAGGATGCATTGATAATTACTGATGATGAGAATGTGAAAGTTGGAAACAAAGAAACAGGATTAGTAGCTGGAAAATATGGCCTTGGTGATAGAAACGCCAGAGATCTCATGATAAAATTTTATAAGACCAACAACTTATTCACTGCAAATATCTTTTTTTTAACAACATAAGTGGTGACTATACGCATGGACCTCACTGGATGGAATACACAGGAATGAAATCGACTATATCTGTGGAAAGAAACTATGGAGAAGGTCAATATCATCAGTCAGAACTAGGCCAGGGGCCGAATGTGGGACAAACCATCAATTGCTTACATACATGTTCAAATTACTGCTGAAGAAAATTAAAACAAGTCCATGAAAGCCAAAATACAACCTTGACCATATTCTACCTGAATTGAGAGACCATCTCAAGAATAGATTTGATACTTTGAACACCAATGACTGAAGACCAGACAAGTTGTGGAATGACGTCAAGGACACCATACATGAAGAAAGGAAAAGGTCATTAAAAAGACAGGAAACAAAGAAAAGACCAAAATGTACGTCACAAGAGAATGTAAAACTTGCTCTTGAATATAGAGCAGCTAAAGCAAATGGAAGAAATGATGAAGTAAAAGAGCTGAACAGCAGATTTCAAAGGGTGGCTTGAGAAGACAAAGTAAACTATCACAATGAAATGTGTAAAGACCTGGAGTTAGAAAACCAAAAGAAAAAACACACTTGGCATTTCTCAGGTTGAAAGAACTGAAGAAAAACTTCAAGCCTTGGAAAATATTGAAGGAGACTACAGGGAAAATACTGAATGATGCAGGAAGCATCAAAAGAAGATGGAAGGAATACACAGAGTCACTCTACCAAAAATAATTTGTCGACATTTAACCCTTTCAGGAGGTAGCATATGATCAAGAACTGATGGTACTGAAAGAAGAACTCCAAGCTGCACTGAAGGAAATGGCAAAAACCAAGGGTCCAGGGATTGACAGAATACCAACTGAGATGTTTCAACAAATAGGTGCAGAGCTGGAGGTGCTCACTCGTCTATGTCAAGAAATTTGGAAGACCACTTCCTGTCCAACCGACTGGAAGAGATCCATATTTGCATCCATTCCAAAGAAAGGTGATCCAATAGAATGTGGAAATTATCAAACAATATCATTAATATCACTCCCAAGTAAAATTTGCTGAAGATCATTCGAAAGCAGTTGCAGCAGTACATAGACAGGAACTGCCAGCAGTTCCAGCTGGATTCAGAAAAGGAGGGGGAACAAGGGATATCATTGCTGATGTCAGATGGATCTTGGCTGAAAACAGAGAATACCAGAACAATGTTTACCTGTGTTTTGTTGACTATGCAAAGGCATTAAATTATGTGCATCATAACAAATTACGGATAACATTGCAAAGAATGGAAATTCCAGAACACTTAATTGTGCTCACGAGGAACCGGTACATACACCAAGAGGCAGTCATTTGAACAGAACAAGGCAATACTGGGTGGTTTAAAATTAGGGAAGTTTTGTGTCAGGGTTGTATCCTTTCACTATACTTATTCAGTTTGTATTCAGCAAATAATCCTAGAAGCCGGACCATATGAAGAAGCACACAGCATCAGGATTGAAGAAAGACTCATTAACAACCTGCTGTATGCAGATGACACAACTTTGCTTGCTGAAAGAGGACTTGAAGTACTTACTGTTGAAGATCAAAGACCACAGCCTTTGGTATGAATTACACTTCAACATAAAGAAAACAAAAATCCTCACAACTGGACTAATAAGCAACATCATGTTAAACAAAGAAAATATTGAATTTGTCAAGAATTTCATTTTACTTGGATCTGCAATCAATGCCCATGGAAGCAGCCGTTAAGAAATCAAACACTTATTACATTGGGCAAATATGCTGCAAAAGACCCCTTTAAAGTGTTCAAATCAAACATGTCACTTTTAGGACTAAGGTATGCCAGACTCAAGCCATGCTATTTTTAATTGCCTCATATGCATGCGAAAGCTGGACAATGAAATAAGATATGGAAGAACCAATGTCTTTGAATTATGGTGTTGGCAAAAATATTTAATATACCATGGACTGCCAGAATAATGCCAGAATAATGGTAGAATGCTCCTTAGATGGGTGGATAGTGAGACTTTGTCTCACGTACTTTGGACAAGTTATCAGAAGTAACCAGTCCGTGGAGAAGGACATCATGCTTGGTAAAGCAGAGGGTCAGCTAAAGAGAAATGATGGACTGACACAGTGCTGAAATAATGGGTTCCTTATGCAGCAATGATTTTGAGGATGGTGTAGGACCAGCATTGTTTCATTCTGTTGTACATAAGGTCGCTATGAGTCACAACTGACTTGACAGCACCTATCAACAGCAACAACAACACACACACACAGGCACACATACATATATATACATACAAACACATTCAGGAGAATAGGAGATTGGCTTTTATTTTATCTATTGTCCAAATTCTAACATCTTTGTTATTTTGGTACTTCTGTTAATTCTTGACTTTGACCCTCCTTCTCATTCAGAATTTTTTTTTTTTTTTTTGGTTTTTTCAAAGGTGTGTCTGTTTGAATATAGGAAAAGATATCCATTTCCCTCGATTTTAGAGTAGGGCTGTTGTAAGTAAATCCCTCTGCTAATTAAAAATTAGGTGTTCTTGTTAGTGGCCACTGAGTCAGTTCCAACTTATGTCAATCTTGTGTATAACAGAACAAAATATATCTATGGTATTTTGTTCATGTTTTGTTTTTTTAACCAGAGGTAAAATTTGAACTGAAAAGAAGAAATGAAGTAAAAGAGCTGAACAGAAGATTTCAAAGGGCAGCTCAAGAAGACAAAGTATTATAGTGAAATTTGCAAAGACCTGGAGTTAGAAAACCAAAAAGGAAGAACATGCTCAGCATTCTCAAGCTGAAAGAACTGAAGAAATTCAAGCCTCAAGTTGCAATATAGAAGGATTCTATGGGAAAATAGTGAATGACACAAGAAGCATCAAAAGAAGATGGAAGGAGTACATACAGTCACTCTACCAAAAAGAATTGGTCGACCTTCAGCCATTTCAGGAGGTAACACATGATCAAGAACCGACTGGGTCTGAAGGAAGAAATCCAAGTTGCACTGAAGGGAATCATGAAAAACAAGGCTCCAGGAATTGACAGAATACCAATTGAGATATTTCAACAAACTAGTGCAGTGCTGGAGGTGCTCACGTGTCTATGTCAAGAAATTTGGAAGACCACTTCCTGCCCAATCAACTGGAAGTGATCCATATTTGTGCACATTCCAAAGAAATGTAATCCTACAAAGTGCGGAAATTATCAAACAATATCATTAATATCATCATACACAAGTAAAATTTTGCTGAAGATCATTCAAAAGCTGTTGCAGCAGTACATAGACAGGGAACTGCCAGAAGTTCAAGCTGGATTCAGAAGAGGAGGTGGAACGATGGATATCATTGCTGATGTCAGATGGATCCTGGCTGAAATTAGAGAATACCAGAATATTGTTTTCCTGTTGTCTTGGTCATCTAGTGTTACTGTAACAGAAATACCAAAAGTGGATAGCTTTAACCAAGAGAAATTTATTCTCTCACCGTCTAGTAGGCTACAAGTCCAAATTCAGGGGATCAGCTCCAGGGGAAGGCTTTCTGTCTCTATCAGCTCTAGAGGAAGATCCTTGACATCAGTCTTCCCCTGGTCTAGGAGCTTCTCAGGCATAGGGACCCCAGGTCCAAAGGAAGTGCTCTGCTGCCAGTGCTGCTTTCTTGGTGGTATGAGGTCCCCCACTCTCTGCTCACTTCTCTTTCCTTTATATCTTGTAAAATAAAAGGTGGTGTAGGCCACACCCCAGGGAAACTCCCTTTACATTGGATCAGGGATGTGACCTTAATAAGGGTGTTACAATCCCATCCTAATCCTCTTTAATATAAAATTACAATCACAAAATGGAGGACAACTACACAATACCGGGAATCATGGTCTAACCAAATTGGCACAAATTTTGGGAGGACACAATTCAATCCATGACACTTGTGTTTTATTGACTATGCAAAGACATTCAACTCTGTGGATCATAACAAATTATGGATAACATTCTGAAAACAAAGAATTCCAGAACATTTAATTGTACTTGTGAGGAACCTGTACATAGATGAAGAAGCAGTCGTTCCAACAGAACAAGGGAATACTGGGTGCTTTAAAATTAGGAAAAATGTGTGTCAGAGTTGTATCCTTTCACCATACTTATACAGTCTGTATGCTGAGCAAATAATCTAAGAAGCTGGACTATATGAAGAAGAACTTGACATCAGGATTGGAGGAAGATGCATTAACATCCTGTGATACGCAAATGACACAACCTTGCTTGCTGATAGTGAAGAGGACTTGAAGTACTTACTGATGAAGTTCAAAAACCATAGCGTCTGTCTGGATTGCGCCTCAACATAAAACAAAAATCCACACTACTGGTCCACTAAGCAACAGCATGATAAACGGAGAAAAGAGCGAAGTTGTCAAGGATTTTGTTTTACTTGAATCCACAATCAACACTCATGGAAGCAGCAATCAAGAAATCAAACAATGTATTGAGTCTGGCAAATCCGCCGCAAAAGATCTCTTTAAAGTGTTGAAAAGCAAGGATTTCACTTTGAGGACTAAAGTGTGCTTGACCCAAGCCAATTGCCTCATATGCATTCAAAACCTGACAATGAAAAAGGAAGAGGGAAGATAAATTGACACCTTTGAATTATAGTGTTGGCAAAGAAAATTGAATACACCATGGACTGCCAGAAGAACTTTTGGAAGAAGTGCAGCCAGAATGCTCCTTAGAATCAAGGATTTCGAGACATGGTCTCATGTACTTTGGACATGTTATCAGGAGGGAGAAATCCCTGTAGAATGACATCATACTTGGTAAAGTGGAGGTCAATGAAACAGAGGAAGACTTTCTATGAGATGGATTAACACAGTGGCTGCAACAATGGCTTCCACACTGCAAAGATTGTGAGGATGGTGCAGGACCAGGCAGTGTTTCGTTCTGTTGTACATAGGGTCACTATGAGTCAGAGTCAACTCGGTGGCACCTAACAACAACAAATTTTGAAGAAATTACAGTTTTCTCTTATAATGGACCAGTGTGACTTGCTGCCTTTTTTCATTATTTTCCATATATTTTGTAAGTAATTATAATATTTTTGGTTATCATGGTGTGTTACAGTATGATTTTATGTTTTTGAAATCATCTTTGAAGGTCTTTCTCCCATGGAGGTAGAGGATGGGTTTAAACTAACAACTTTTTGGTTAGCAGTAGAGCACTAAACCATTGTGCCACTAAGATGCCTTTATTTGAAAGTAAACAATGAATCATGAATAATTTATATCTTTTACAGGAGCCTTGGTAGCACAGTGGTTAAGCACTCCGCTGCTAACCTCAAGGTCAGTGGTTTGAATCCACCAACCCCTCTGTGGGAGAAAAATGTGGCAATCTACTTCAGTAAGGATTTACAGCGTTGGAAACCCAATTGGGCAGTTCTACTCTATCCTATGTGGTTGCTATGAGTCAGATTTGACCAGGGCAATGGGTTTGGGTGTTTTGGGTTTGGCTCTTTTACACTTAATTACTGTAGGAGTCTAGGATGAGTGTGTTTTCTGGGCCATTGAGAAATATGTATATATTGTTTCTTGAATTCTAGTAATTGCCATATTGCAGCTCAAAAAATCAATTTAAAAATTGATGTTTGGTAGACAGAATAATGACCACCAAAAGCTGTCTGCACTCTAATACATAGAACCTATGTTATGTTACATGACAAGGAGTAATTAAGTTTGCAGATAGAATTAAGGTTGATAATCATCTGATCTTAAAATAAGGAGATCATCCTGGATTATCCAATGGGCCCAGTGTAATCAAAGGGTTCTTTAATGTGGAAGAAGGAGGGTCCTTTAAAGCCAAAGAGGTGTCAAAGTCAGAGAAAGATTTAAAGATGGTATGCTGATGGTTTTGGAGATGGAAGAATGAACTATGAGACAAGGAATGCATGTGGCCTCTAGAAGCTGGAAAAGGCAAAGAATAGATTTTTCCTTAGAGCCTCCAGAAAGATTGTACTTTGCATCCCTGAGAATACCTTTGTTTTAGTCCAGTGAAACCCATTTCAGACTTCTGCCCTCCAGAACTGTAAGGTAATAAATTTATGTTATTTTAAGACTTTAAGTTTCTGATAATTCGTTACAAGAGCAAGGGCAAACAATTACAAATGTATAATCCGTACAGCAAAATATGTTCAGTGCTTAGGCTAAAGTTTCTCTATCCTTGCTTGCTTGCTAAGATAATGTGTTGGATTGATATGTTTCATTTTTAGCCACCACTTATTGGGACTTAGTATATGTGAGTAATTTGCTAAGTACTTTATGTATGTCGTTTCCTTTAATTTTTTTTCACAACCTAGCAGGCCAGTTATTATTATGCTGCTTTTATGAATAAGGAAACTGAGGCTCAGAGACGTGAATTACTTTGCCCATGTTTGCAAAGCCA
Source organism: Trichechus manatus latirostris (assembly GCF_000243295.1). Classification (NCBI taxonomy): domain Eukaryota; kingdom Metazoa; phylum Chordata; class Mammalia; order Sirenia; family Trichechidae; genus Trichechus; species Trichechus manatus. The sequence goes on from NW_004443968.1 coordinate 20,583,209, forward strand.
AGTACGCTAGATGAATAAAAAGCTCTTAAGTTTTACATTATTCTTCATCTTCAGTAGTGCATCTGGTTGATATGTGATGTGCACATACATAAAACAAGTAAGTTTTTTTTTTTTTCTTTTTGAGAGGTCAATTTTTTTCAAGATTAGGAAGATTAAAGAAAATAATGGAAGAACTTTACGTTAAGAAGTCTGTCTATATCATTTGTACCTACATAATATAAGTAGGGAGCCCTGGTGGTGAAGAGCTAGGGCGAGCTATGACTGCTAACCAAAAGGTCAACAGTTCGAGTCCACCAGCAGCTCGTTGGAAACCTTATGGCAGTTCTTATCTGTCCTATAGGGTTGCTATGAGTTGGAATCAACCTGATGGCAATGTATTTTTTTTAATATCAATAAGACATCTTGAGAGAGATATTTTATGTTTCGTGGTATGCTATGCTGAAAGAGAGATATATTTTACTGCCATTGAGTTGATTCTGACTCACAGCGATCCTATAGGTTTTCTAAGGCTGTAAATTTCTAGGAAAGCAGACTACCACATCTTTCTCCCGCAGAGCCCCTGGTCGTTTCAAACTGCCAGCCTGTCACTTGACAGCTGACCACTTTAACCACTGTGCCACCAGGGCTGCTTAGACATCTCTAAAGAGACATTTTACATGTTTCATGGTGTGCTGTGCTGAAAGAGAGATATATTTTACATGGTTTGAAAATTGTGACTTTTCTTGCTTCATGCTAATGTTGACATTTTGTTATACATTTAAAAGGAGATTTTTATATTAATTCAAGTTGTGACATTAAATTATGTTGGTTGTACTTTTAGTCTTGATAAAAATATGAGTCATGGACATGACCCTGGATTTAAGGTGGCTAAAAGAGCAATCTATAGATGGTCTGAGTAGTTCAGGGGTAGCCATCATATTACCCTGAAAAAAACTAAATCTAATTCTTCTCAGCCCTGATTATATTATCAGGACTTGCTAACAGAACAAAAGATGTGGTAGAACCTCCTTTACTAGGTAATTCTAAAATTGCTCCAATATTATTATTTTTTACTTTGTTTTATTCCATTACATTTAAAAAAAATACAATCAGGAACCATGTCTTCTGGTATTTTTGCCTTACCTCCTACTCCCCTTGAGAGCTGAGGATATATGTCTCATCAACTCTATTCCCACACTGAGAGCATGGTGAGCCAAAGGGCGGATTATCAGTAAGCAAGGTAAGCACAGGCTTACTTGTGTTTACTTACTAATCTGTAGTGAACAATTTCACGTATTTTTCACCATGTCACCATGCTTACCTTGATTACTACGTAATCCACCCCTGTCAGGGACTGTAAATTTGAAAAGAGGCTTTGATTCTGTAGGAAGGTGCTGTGGGGTTGGGAAGGAGACAGATGCCAGCCATACCTAGAAGCAGAATCTTTGATGTGGTGAAAAAATGTGACATTGTTCACTACAGATGATCTGGTAAGCAAGGTAAGTACTGTGCTTACCTTGCCTTTTGGATAATCCACTCCTGGATGAGCAAACTGGCTCACTTTACTGAGAAGTTCTAGGGTGTAGCCAGATTCATGGGCTGAATACTGTCATCCGGATTCTACTTTCTCTCATCTTTTAGTTCTGACTTCTACTGTGTTGACTTATTCCTCTAGTAGTACCAAGCTCGTATCATCACCAAATCAATTTCAGAAGGAAAGAGGGTCTGATTTCTAGATTTGAGATTGGTTGCTGTGATTGGTCTAATGTGGATATTGTGCCCTCCATGAACCAATCCTGTGGCTGAGCAATGGAAAATCCTCAGTGGCTAAATGTAAGTTATGTATTTCATCTCTAAGGATGGGCTCAGCCTCACTAGATCCAAGTGGAATGAGACAGGGGGCCACATTATCACAAGAATGGGAAATGGATGCTAGGCTGTATAATCAACAAATAATCACTACATGGCATTTTTCTGGACTTTGCTTTACAACTAAAGTATGAGGAAAACAGTTATACTTGGTTATTTTGACAAATGGTGCTATGTACTTTGGTTAGAATGAGTTCAGTTTAGTGTATCCTTTGAGGGTTGTGGAAGTGACTTAACCTTTGTAAAAGTAACACCACTGACATCAGCTCAGATGAAACTAGTCTTCCATAATCAAGTGAAGAGCTGCCGAACAGTGCCTGTTCTAGAAACAGATTACGATGAAAGATGACACACAGAAGAATTCAAGTAGCTGTTAATTTTAGATCCTTGCTAGTTCTGGTTACAAGAAAGAATTTAATTAACTTCAGTTTGGGTAGATAGAAGAAGAGAACATCTGCTTTCTTGATCTAGAGGGAATTAGAATCAAAGGTTTGAGCCATTAAAATAGAAGGGTTGGGAATCCCCACTGAACTTTATAGCAGATGAACAAGTGCAAGAATATTACTTTCCTAAAACCACCTAGATGACTAGCACCAGTTTTTTTTTTTTTTTTTTTTAAATTGGTTTAAAAATGGCAGAGTGGGTTTGTTATTAATTAGGTGAAATTCTAAACATGTTCAACTTTATATATGAATGCCATATTATTTAAAACTGCATTGTAAACTTCTTACAGAGAAAAAGATTTGAGGAAATGAAGTTTAGTAACATTGGTGAACAAGTATATTTACTCACTGAGGTGAAATTTTAATCAATTTCTGTTAAATGGGAATGTGATTGGAATCCAAGGAAATGAATCTCATTTACCATTCACATTATCCTACTAATTGAAGTCAAATGAGTAAGACTCATGCATTGCATTTGGTGCTCTGATGTGTATAATTCTTTGGTTTGACTTCTAATCCACAGAACTCATTGATGTGGCAACATGATGTGCTGAGGGCTCAGCTAGCTAACAGAAAAATGGTACACAATGTATAAGACACTCCTCTGAAATCCAGTTCAATGAAAGATAGTGTTTAAGACTCCCTGAATGAATTACAGTCTGTTAAGATTCTGCTATAAAAGCAGTGAAACCATTAGCATAGACAGTAGAGATGCTAGGCTGGAATGCTTTTATATGCCAATTTAATGTTTGTGATTATGCTGCAGAGATTCAGTCCTTCATAAACCCATTTCTATGGCAACAGGGAAATGTTGAAAAACCCATAGCATATAAGTAAGACTTGAAAATTCTGACTAGTCTAAAGATATGTTATTTTCTTTTAATGCACAAATTTGAGAAATTGAAAATTACTGAATAACACATGAAGTAGAAGATCTGACATCTTATAGTTAAGCCTGCTGAAAGCCTTACTTGATAGCTTATTAAATGCAGTTGCTATATTTGAAAGAAGACTAGAGGGGAAAAAAAGAGTTGAGTCTGTAAAATGCTTTAGTCCAAACAAGCCTTCAGCACTTTGGTGATAGTAAGGAAACACAGCCAATCTTTCTGCTGGAATTTACTTTTAGGATTCCCTTACAGTTTTTAAATGGAATAGTGTGAGACACAACACAGAGATTTTAAGAATAAACAAACGGAAGATAACCCGTGGAAACTTTTAATAATCTGATAGCCTTGTAAAAGCTTTCTTCAGAAATTAACTTTGGGGACTTTGCCATTTATTTTCTCATAACAAGGGTGAATTGATTATTGAATGGTTGAAAGCACACAATGCATATTGATCTGTTCATGCATAGCCACTTTCCCCAGCAGGCAACTTGCCGCCTGCAATATATTTTTAAATAGGATTACTACTCATTAAATTACAATGACCTGTATCGATGGTCAACGAAAATAAAATTGCCTTGGTTCATCATGGTTTGGAGCATTGCCATGGACTCTCAGTGGCTTGCTTTCTCTGGTGGAAGTTGACCTGAAGAATATATATGGGTGACTGCTTCAACATCTAGAATTTAGTCAAGCAAAACCCCAAATTTTGTACCTATGACTGAAACTTAAACATAGCCAAAGTTTTATATCATAATGACAAAAGAGATTTTTAAGGAATCATTATTAAGAAAATATATTTTAATCAAACCAATTGATATTTTGCATAGCATTTTATGGAGATGAGACTTTAATTGCAGACAATACTGGGATTCTGATAATACACAAACTTGTATTCTTGCTATGAAAATTGAGCGTGTTTTGCAATACAGACTATAAAAGGCAATCTTTTATAATCAGTGGGAACACTGCCTTGAATGAATTCATATTTCTTTGGAGCATCCAGAATAGGAAGACCATTAGCAACACCATGACCATCTTATACAAAATAGTGCCCTGTCTCTCCACTGCCTTGAGCATTTTCTACCATTACTTTGCTTTAATTTTCTCCATAGAAATTTTCATCTGGCATATTATACATTTAATTGTATACTTAATCATTGCTGGTTTCCCTCCACTAAAATATACACTTCTTTAGGAAGGGACTTTGTTTAATATTGTTTTAGCTGTGCCTACAACATCACCTGGTATGAGTTCGAAGCAAATACTAATTGAGTGACTCACTGAATGTGTTTTGAGAGTTAGGAACCTCATTGGTCTTATCTCTGCAGAGATTAGCAGCGTTCACTGAAAATGAGATTGCACTCAGCTGTAACTCAGGTCTGAGGAGCCCTATTAAGTCCTTGAGATACATAAAAATGCTAACATCATTTATTTTAGCTTAAATAGTTTCACATTTGTAATCATTTTTCCTTCTTCTGATACTTAAGATCTGCTTAAATAGATACGGTCTTCAGAAACCAAAAAGCAAACCCGTTGCCATTGAGTTAGTTCTGACTCATAGTGACCCTGTAGGACAGAGTAGAACTACCCCATAGGGTTTCCAAGGAGTGACTGCTGGATTTGAACTGCTGACCTTTTGGTTAGCAGCCGTAGCTCTTAACCACTACACCATCCCAAGAGAAACAAGAGAAAAATGGAAGATGAAAAGTTGATTTTTAATGAGAAGAATATAGCCCTTCTAAAGGGTAATGATAGCTTACATTGCTGTGTTAGACTCTGTGTAATAGACTTGCCTTGTGTCTTGTACTGAACTAATCTATTCAATACTATTGTGCAGCAGTACACCTGTTGTTTGGACATAAAATATTAGTGGGTTATGGCCTTGTTAATGTAATGTTTGAAAAACTTAGAGGTTCTTTTTACCATAAATCTCAGTAGAAATTAGCTCCAGGCAGTGGGTCCCATGCAGACTTTCAGTTGAGGAAATAAATAACATGCCTACTTATGAGAAAGAAGTTATCACCACAAGAAAAGATCATTGCTCAGTCAGGATGACTTGGAGGGTTGGAATTTAAAATGCAACAAATAATGTCAGCTGTTTCGGAATAATTGGTCAAATGGAACATTCAGCCTCACTTGAGTGATTTTTGATTATGAGTCATGATTTCATCTCAAAAGCTGAATACTGCAAACCCCTCTGAATTTTAAAGTCTAGTAAACAAACAAACAAAAAAGAAAAATGAGGAAATCCAAGCTGGTTAAAATATAAAAAGATATTAAAACTTGGATGTTCACTTGGGAATATATCAGCAGAAAAGAAGTTCCATAAAATATCTGGAACTAATGATCCTTCCTCTGTCTTGCCCATCTTTTCCTTCTAGAAATCGTCCTGCTTCCCTTCTTGCGAATCTTCCTTCCCTTATTTTCTTATGCAGATCTTCCCTATCACCGAGATTTTCTTCTCCAGGAAGCTTTCCCTGTCAGGACCTACACAGGGCAATTTCTTCTATAAAGTCGGGGAAACTTTATATTTAACATATCACACTTCCAAGCTTTAGTTGTCTCATTCCTCAACAGTATTTTAAATACCTGTTTTTGTTGTTGTTGTTAGGTGTCGTCAAGCTGGTTCCGACTCAGTGACCTTATGTACAACAGAAGCAAATGCTGCCCCATCCTCTGCCATCCTCACATTCATTGCTGTTTGAGCCCATTGTTGCAGGCACTGTGTCAGTCTATCTGGTTGAGGCGCTTCCTTTTTTTTGCTGACCCTCTACTTTACCACGTATGATGTCCTTCTCAGGGACTGGTCCCTTCTGATAGCACGTCGAAAATACTTGAGACAAAATCTCGCCATCCTTGGTTCTAAGGAGCACTCTGGCTATACTTCTTCTAAGACAGATTTGTTCCTTCTTCAGGCATTCCACAGTATATTCAATATTCTTCGCCAACACCGTAATTTAAAGGCATCAATTCTTCTTCAGTCTTCCTTATTCATTGTCTAGCTTTCTCATGCATATGAGTCAATTAAAAATACCATGGCTTGGGTCAGGCACTCCTTAGTCATCAAAGTGACATCTTTGCTTTTGAATACTTTCAAGAGATCTTTTGCAGATTTGCCTAATACCTAGAAGGCAAGAAATGGGGGTAGTGGTGTTTCGGTGGCAGAATTCTTGCCTTCCATGGGGGAGACCTAGGTTTGCTTCCCTGCCATTGTTCCTCATGCACAGCCACCACCCGTCTGTTAGCGGAAGCTTGAGTGTTGTTATGATGCTGAACAGGTTTCAGTGGAGATTCCAGCCTAAAGCAGCCTAGGAAGAAAGGCCTGGAGATCTACTTCTGGAAATCCACCAGTGAAAACCCTAGCGATCACAACGTCCAATCCACAACGGATTGCGGGGATGGCACAGGACTGGGCAGCATTTTTTTTCTGTTGTGCTTGACATTGCCGTGAGTTGATGGCAGCCGACACCAACAACAGAGGGCAAGTATCATGGTGATTCTCTTCCTTCTTCTTGTCCTGCTTGTCTTCCTTCTCCTTTTTTTTCTCCTTCCTTTTTTTACACCTGACTGCTGGCCCATTGATGGAGCTGAATGTTCTCTATTTTAAGGTACTTAATACAGTTTTGGGAACATGTGGTGTAGTTGAAAGGTTTGGAGTCAGACAGACTTGGCTTTTAATTAATTTTCTGCCGCCTATTAGCTCTTTGACCTTTTGTTAGTTTCTTCTCTTTCTTTTTAGTAATCTCTTTAAAATGCGATACCTTTTAGTGTTGTGAAAATCAAACTTCATAACATACTTAATCTTTCTGACACAATGTACTGAACAATGTCCTATCTCCTCTTCTCATCTTGATTTTACTTACTTGACTTTGTGGGGACCCTAATTATTTGCTTGAGTCATGAAAACTTATACGGAGGATTCTAAACAAGGTTTTTCTAGCTGATTTGTGTGTTGCTACCTTGAGGTATTTGGGGAAGTAGAAGATAAAGGGAAACAGCTAAGTAAATGGTCATTTTTAGGGGGTATTATATGTTTCCCTTTCTCCCTCCCTCCCTCCCTTTCTACCTTCCTTCCTGCCTTCCCTATGAAAGCACAATACCTATATCTAGAGAGAAAATGAAATTTTAAAACTTTAATGTAGTGGTTCATAAATTGGGTATATGTATGTAAGTGTAATACAATCTCTGACAAAAAAAATGATGCGTTATCATTTCAATCCTTCCTTTAATTCGACAAACATGAGTCATTAAGTATGCACATAATAAATTATTTTGATAGAAAAAAAGTATATTCTCCAAAAACTCAGATCTGTGAATTTGAAACTATACCTGACTCTAATTAAGCACATCTTGCTATCCTATCAAAGTCTAATTCCAGTTACTTCATCTTGACATTTCTTCCCTGCATTTCCCGCTGATGATTTACATTTTTTGATAATGTAAAATATTAATTTCAATTTCCCTAAATTGAATCTCATTTTATTTCTTGTCCATATTTCGATTCACTGAGGTCTGTTTGTCTAGTGTTTCTGTCATTACATTTTGCAACACCAACCAATTTAACATGAACTGAAAGTTTTGTAATCCTTCTTCCAAACCATTACTGATTATGTTAAATGAGACAGATTCATTGTCAGTGCTTCAGCCACTTCCCCAGTGAGCTCTATTGTCACTCATTTTTTCCTTTGTAGAAGTCTTCAGAAATTTTTATTCTATAATATAATGTTTCCATGGGAGCCAATTTAAATTAATTTTTATGAGCCACAAATCAAACATTTACTAGAATCAGAATGTGTACATCTATAGTACTTGGTTCACTTTTTTTTTAACCAAAATTAAAATTTGAAGAAATCACAGTTTTCTCTTATAATGGGCCAGTGTTGTCTGCTGCCTTTTTCATTATTTTCCATATTTTTTTTTCACTATTTCTCTTGGTTTTCATTTTATTACTCCAGAATTAAAAAGGTTTGTGCACCAGAAGACTACGAATGGGATTAGTCTGGCTATTTGTTTTATTTCAATCTCGGGCAATATGTTTAATAACATCTTTCTTAATAAAAATTCACTTAGTTGATTTTTATAATAACAACTACTTTAGTAGAAAGGAAAAATCCCTATACTTTGGGGATTCTAAGGTAACCCTGGGCAATTTAGAAACTGTTTCTAATTACTGAACTTTTTCTAACTTTGGTAATAATATTGTTTCTAAACTTTTCTCATATTGCTATAAACAGATTTGTCTTTACTATTGATCCCATGACCTAATTTGTCTCTGGGGGCTATTTTTTTTCTGAGAAAGAAGATGCATTTTAAAAAATACCTCAAGACCAGATTAAATTTAAAAATATATATTTTTAGTATTAAAATTTTAGTTTTACCTGTAGTCAGTTTTTTCTCCCAATCATTTGGAATAACTTTGCAAAAGTAAGCTTTTTTTTACTGCTTACTGGCACTGTAAAAAAAAAAAAAATATTGCCATCTGAAACTGGCATTCATTCCCCAGACTTAAGGTATTCACTTCTGAGTAATTGTAGAATCCTAACTTAAATTACTTTGGGGCCTGCTTTCTACACCAACAAGGTCTAATGAAAAATGAAACACTTGGGAGGGGGGAATACCCAGGAATGATTTAAATATGAAGATGGCAGCTAATCCTAGTCTCACTATATGAGTATATTTATAATTTTAATAACTATTTACCCTTGACACTATTGATTTCTTTTTCAATTTGACTTCTTTTGGTAACAATTTAAGGAAGTATTTTTTAAGTAAAGTCCTTTGAGCTTATTGAGAACTTGACTAATACAAACAACAACTGTCTGGTCAGAGATTTGTATGAATTTGTTAATTCCTTCGTATAAATGCGTACTTGCCTATGTTTAATGAAATTCCTTCTACATCTACTGTTCCGAGCTAGTTTTACTCAAAATTTAAAATTAAAGCGAGTTTTATTTGAGTTTCCTAGTATTTAAGTCATTCGTTTTGAATGTTTACCAACTTATTTACCAGGTACTTGGAGTGTTCATTTCTCATATTCTGTAGGTATAGGGCTAACTCCAGATGTTCTAAATCTTCCATTTCTTCACAAATGAAACATTCCTCTATTATCTTCCTTTGGCTCTCTGAATCATGCTACAATAAGCTATGTTAAATTATATAAATTAATTTATGTTAATGTGTGAAGTAGCCAATATATTACAAACTTCTCCTCAGATAGTCCTTCCTGCGTTTTGCCAGTGGGGAGGAATTTCAGGAAGAGTGACTTAACACTCAGGGATAAATTTGATCAGTTTGATGTATTTATCTATGTCCCCCAAACCATAATGCATCTTTATCTGCCTATTTTCCCCACAATTAAAATCAGTTCTGTGAGTAGATTTCAATGTTAGGGGCTCATCTGGGTTAACTGAATCTGGTCATGTTTATCTCATGAGATTTTAATTGGTTTGATGTAAGTATATTCATTATGCATTAAACCCAGTTTTAGTACTAATCTATCTGTGGTGTACAATATAGATAGTGATCACATTTATCACATTTTAACATACTAGTAACACAATAACACTTTCTAAAATTTTAAAATTTAATAAGTTTTTGAATAGGTAATTATTTGCATGGCCCCCAAATTCAAAAAGTATAAAATTCAAAAAGTGTAAAATGGTAGACAGTAAAAGTTTCCCTCAAACCAGTGTTTGTCTGCCACCTGCTCCTCGATAGAGGCAATGAAAGTTATCATTTTATTTCTATCCTTACAGAAATATTTTATGCATGTGGAAACAAGTACCTAAATGCACAAACATCCTTTTTATCTTTGTTGAAATAAATGGTAGAATATTATAGTCATACATATGGGAGATCATTATTTCTTATTAGTACGTAAAGATCTTACTTATTGTTTTATTATGGATCCAATGTATACATACACCATAATTTATTTAATTAGTCCCCTAATAATAGATATTTAGGTTGTTTCCAAACTTAAGCTAGTACAAACAATGCTATATTGGATACCCATGCATATAAGTTATTCATACCTATATGAGTTGAATTCAAAATCACTAAGTGTCAAATAAATATTTGACTCTGATGTAATAATACATGCTGCCTTACCTTATTATTCAGTTTGAGTAAATTCAACTACCTGGTTTTACTTTTATTAAATCAAATTTACAAGTATTTCCAATTAAAACATTTTTATCCCCGAATTTAGGGAAAGTAATACTTTTATTGAACCATTTTTCAAGGAATGAAAGGCTAAATGGCTGATTTACTTAAAGTTTTTTCTTTTTCTTTTTTTTTTTTTAAAGGAAACTCGTCTGAGATTGAATTTTGCCTTTTCAGCCAGGGTAGTGTTATGGATTGAACTGTGTCCCCCCAAAATATGTATACCTGTGGTTGGGAATAGGGATTTCTTTGTTATGTTAATGGGGTATTATTAGCGTAGGGCGTGTTTTAAGTCATTCTCTTTTGATATACAGACGAGCAGATTAAGCAAGCAGCTAAAAAGCAGAGACTGGAAGATAAATGCCATGCTGCATGAGATCTTCAAGGAACCAAGAAACAGAAGCTGAAAAGAGACAAGAGACAAGACTTTCCCAAGAGTCGACAGAGAAAGAAAATCTTTCTCTAGAGCCGGCACCCTGAATTTGGACCTCTGGTCTCCTAAACTGTGAGAAAATAAATTTCTGTTTGTTAAAGCTACCCACTTGTGGTATTTCTGTTATAGCAGCACTAGCTAACTAAGACAGGCAGCATGAGAATATTAACAGAGAAGAGATTTCCAGGACAATTTTCTGTAGTAAACTATGTATCAATGAAGGAGAAAAAAGAAGAAAAAAAAAAATCATTTTCTCCTTAGTTCTAAATCCAACTGCAGTAGTTATAAATCTGGGTATGGCAAAATTTTTGGTTTTCCTGCTTCCCAAGTTTTGTGTTTACTATGGGAAAGAAGAGCAGGCACTGACTTGGGGATGATTACATGATGGATACAGGGATAAAATCACAACATCTCTCTTCTATAATCACATTTTCACCGCCTCATGCGGTGCACACCTGTGCCTGGTTGGCAATTGTACTCAATGGGAAGTCACACATCACATAGCTCCAGTAAAGGAGGAAATTAGTTTCTTGCAGTATGTGTCCTTTCAGATGACACTGGATGTTTCTTCCTGAAGATCTGAAAACTAAATAAATAAAAAGTCGGGGGAGAAACTTTGGACAGAATTCTGTGCCAAAGAGCATCTGGCATGATGGGTACAAATCTGCATGCCATGGGTGATGGGATCATAATGACTGCAGCAAATGCTCATGTTTCAGTTTGTTTAAAACTTGATAGTAATTCAAGGAAGAAAACTGTAGAATAAAATTATGTATACTAACTCTGTACTTTGCATGAATTTTCAGGCTGGCTCAGCTGAACAATAGGATGTGGCAGTGCATTCAATTGCTATGTGAGTTCAACATTGCCTCCCCTCCGACTCCCGCCCAGCCTTCATTGAAAATGTTCTGCAGCTGGGTGACTTTTCTGTTGTAAGATTTTGTCTAAATTTTTCCTCTAAAGTCAATTTTATCCTGTGTTCTTGGAATTATTACTTTGATGGATAGTCTTTAGCTTTCTAGATGTTTAATCTCCTTTTCATTTTTGTTTTAAAGTCATTAGCTACTTTCATATCATCTTTCCTTTCAAAGACTTTGTCTTGCACTTCACTATTTAGATTGTGGTTTGTTTGAACGTGTTATGCTACCTGCTTAATACAACTGATGTCTGAATAGAAGGGAAAATTATCACACTTACCTATTTAATTTGCAGTATTGGATTACTCAACAAACTGATTAGAGATGTAGTTAGAACATAAACAAAGAAAGGAAATCGTTCAAAATTTTATTTGAAGACATGAAAGTTTCACAAATAAACATAAAAGTACCCATAATTAGAAAAATTGGAACTTTTTATGACTTAAGTATCATGACAGTATTGCTTTTATTTGGAATTATGACTGATGGGGACACTATAAAATCTTTTGCAATGCTTAGGCCTTTAGTAATTTTAATCTGGTCCTGCTGGTACATTCTCCCAACCAATATTTCCTCTCTTTCTCACGTTCCCAGATTTCAGAAAGGAGAAAGCTATTTTTTACTTGCCAGTATCTACCTTATCCTGCCTTCCTCTTTTGGGCAGGTTGTTGTAGCCAACGAAAAGAACTATTGTTTTTGTTAGGTGCCATTTTGAAATCTTGATCTGTATCAGAGGTTGGCACTGAGGACCCTGGGTCAAATTCAGCAGGTCAAATACCTGTTTTTGGATGGCCTGTTTAAATGCCTAAAAAATATCAAAAGAAGAATAATGTTTCCTGACCAAAAAATGATGTGAGATTGGAAGACTTCCACTTCCTGGAAGATGGAATAGATGTACTTTTAACTATTTATCCCACTGAGTATAAGTAAAAACTCTGGACACCATATATAAAACAAACATGAGAGGAATCTGAAATGTGGGGAGGAAAAGACAGACCAGTTAGGGAACTTGGGACTCAATCAGTACCAACATGGTGAGTTCTCTGGGTTTCCTTTTTGTCTCCTATATCCCACACTTGGAGTTGAAGATGATAACAACCCAGAAATGTCAATGGCACAGAAAAGACAAACAAACAAGTAAACAAAATTCTGCTCTCTCTAGGCAAATTCTAGCTGATATGTATAAAATACTACTGCCTTAGTTATTTAGTGCTGCTATATCAGAAATTCCACAAGTGGATGGCTTTAACTAACAGAAATTTATTCTCTCACAGTTTAGAAGGCTAGAAGTCCAAATTCAGGGTGCCAGCTCCAGGGGGAGGCTTTCCCTTTCTGTCAACTCTAGGGGAAGGTCCTTGTCATCAATCTTCCCCTGGGTCTAGGAGTTTCTCATCACAGGGATCCTGGGTTCAAATGATGTGGTCTGCTCCTGGCTCTTCTTTCTTGGTGGTAGGATGTGCCTCTCCTCTGTGCTTGCTTCTCTCTTTCATATCTCAAAAGAGATTGACTCAAGATACAGTCTAATCCTGTAGATTGTGTCCTGCCTAATTAACATAATGGACAGCTTACATCTAAATAGGATCATAACCACAAGCATAAAGGCTTTATAACACATAGGATAAATTACTTCAGATCACAAAATGCAGGACAACCACACAATACTGGAAATCACAGTCTAGCCACATTGACACTTATTTTGGCAGGGGGACACAGTTCAATCCATAACAACTACACACAACAGTAGCAGAATATATATTTTCTTCAAGCATCCATAGAACATATATCAAGATAGACTGTTATCCGAGCATAAAATAAACCTCAACAAATTGAAAAGAATTGAAATTATACTTTATTTTCTCACCACAGTGTAATTAAACTAGGCATCATTAACAGAAAGATAACAGGGAAATCTCCATTCATTTGGAAACTAAACAATGCACTTCTATATAATTTACAACTCAAGGAGGAAGTCTTAAGAAATTTTTAAAAAATACATTGAACTGAAAGAAAATGAAAATACAACAAATAAAATTTGTTGGACACAGCTAAAGCAGGTCTGAGAGGAAAATTTATAGCACCAAATGCTTGAATTAGTTTAGAGGAAAAGTCTTAGATAAATAATCTCTCTTATGTCAAAAACCTACAATGAAAAGATAAAATTAAACCAAAGGAAGAAGGAAAGAAAAAATAAAGATAAGAGCAAAATTAAAAAAAAAAAAAAGAAAAACATTACAGAATATCAATGAAATAAACTGGTTGTGTAAGATCAATAAAAATGATAAACCTCTAGCAAGACTGACAAAGGAAAACAGAAGACAAAACATTACCCACTCTCAGGAATCAAACGGAGGATGTCATTACAGATACATTAGACAAAAAAGATAATATGGAAGGACTACAATCAACTCCACCCACATATATTTGACAACTTGGATGAAATGGGCCTATTTCTCAAAAATTTACCGAACATGAAATAGATCATTGAATGGCTCTATAAATATTAAGGATGTTAAATGTGTTGCTAAAATACTCTGAAAACAAAATATCCAGGCCCAGATGGTTTCACTGGAGAATGCTGCTAAAAATTTAAAGAAGAATTAACACCAGTTCTGTACAACCTCTTTCACAAAATAGAAGAGGAAGGGACATTTCTCAATTCAGTTTATAAATCTAGTATTACGCTGATATCAAAACCAAACACAATACAAAGCAAAACAAAACTATAGAAAAAGATTCCTTATGAATGTAGACACAAAAACTCTTAACAAAATATTAACAAATAGAATTCAGCAATGTATAAAAATAATTGAACAGCATGACAAGTGGGGTTTACTTCAGGTATGCAAGGCTGGTTCAATATATAAAAATCAATGTAATTGAACATATTATCAAACTAACAAAGAAAAATTACATAATCATATCAATTGATGCAGATGAAACATTTGGCAAAATTCAATGCTCATTCAAGATAGAAACTTTTAGAAAGCTAGGAATAGAAAGAGGCTTCCTTTACCTAACAAAGAGAAGGTACAGAAATTTACAGCTAACATTATACTTAGGGTAAAAGACTGAATGCTTCCCTCTAAGATCAGGATCAAGGCAAGGTTGTCAGCTCTCACTAATGTCATCTGAACACAGTACTGGAAGTTTCAGCAAGTGTGATAAGACATGGAAAGGAAAGAAAAGGCTGATAACAACTTTTTAATATAAAAGGAACTATAAAACATAGAACTACTGTGTTTTAAGAAACATATTGTAAAATGTTTTTTAGAAAAAAACCTAGGACAAAGAGTTCTTATACTTGACATCAAAATCACAAGGAAAATTGATAAAATGGACTTCCTCAAAATTAAAAACTTTTGCCCTTCTGAAGACCCTGTTCTTTAACAAAAGACAAGCTACAGACTGGAAGAAAATATTTTCAAACCATGTATCTGTCAAAGGACTAGTATCGAAAACTTTCAGAACTTAATAGTAAAATGAAACAAAACAAAATCAATCCAATTAAAAAATGCGCTAAGGTAATGAAGAGACATTTCACAGAAGTGACTACACTACTTCATGTCAAATAAGCAAATGAAAATACGTTCAACATTATTAGCCATTAGGAAAATGTAAATTAAAAGCACAATGAGATATTACTACGTAATTATCAAAGTGGCAAAGATTGTGAGGGTGGCACAGGACTGGTCAACATTTAGTTCTGTTATACATAAGGCTGCCATGAGTTGGAGCTGACTCAATGACACCTAACAAGAACAACATCAGAATAGGTAAAATAAAAAATAGTGAGAACGCCAAATGTTAGCGAGGATGCAGAGAAATTGGATCACTGATAAATTGCTGATGGGAATATAAAATGATGCAGTCACTTTGGAAAACGGTGTGGCAGTTTCTTAAAATACTGAATGTGCAACTACCATATTACCCGGCAATTGCATTTATCTGAGAAAATCGAAAACTTATGTTTACGTAAAAACTTGTGCGTGATTGTTCGTAACAGCTTAATTCCAATATTCAAAAACTGGAAATAACCCAAGTATTCTTTAATCACTGAATACTTAAACTGTGGTACAAAAATGGAAAACCAAACCCATTGCGGTTGATTCCGACTCATAGTGACCCTATAGGACAGAGTAGAACTGCCCCATAGGGTTTCCAAGCCTGTAATCTTTATGGGAAACTGACTGCCACATTTTTCTCCCATAAAGCGGCTGGTGGGTTCACCAACCTTTTGGTTAACAGCCAAGCACTTAACCGCCATGCTACCAGGGCTCCTCAACTGTGGTACATCAATCAATAAAAAGGAAAAAATATTAATACATGCAACAATTTCGATGACTCTCCAGAGAACTATGCTGAGTTACCAAAAATCAACCCTAGCATGTTGTATAATTCAATTTATATAACATTCTTGAAATAGGAAAATTGTAAGAATAGAGAACGGATTGGCAGTTTCTGCAGGTTAAGGATGGGGGCTAGAGATGGAGGTGGGAAAGGAAAGTGTATGGCTATAAGAGAGCAATAGAAAGGTTCATTGTGGTGATGGAAATGTTCTGTATCTTCTGTTTCAATATTAATATCCTGCTTGGTATATTACAGTATAATTTGGCAAGATGTTACCATTGGAGAAATTAAGTAAAGGGGATATGAGATCTCTGTATTATTTCTTACAATTGAATGTGAATCTACAATTATTTCAAAATAAAAAGCTTAAACAATTAGATGAATTAAAATTTTCAGTGTTCACTGGAAAAAGTCACACTCACATGTTTAAGTATTATTTATGTCGGCTTTCATGCTACAGTGGTAGAGTTTATTAGTTGTGACAGAGATCTATGCAAAGCCTAAAATATTTACTCTCTGGGTGTCATGGATTGAACTGTGTACCCCCAGAAATGTGTGTATCAATTTGGCTAGGCCGTGATTCCCAGGGTTGTGTGGTTGTCCTCCATTTTGTGATAGTAATTTTACGTTAAAGAGGATTAGAGTGGAATTCTGATACCACCCTTACTCAGGTCACATCCCTGATCCAATGTAAAGGGAGTTTCCTTGGGGTGTGGCCTGCACCACCTTTTATCTCTTGTAAGAGATAAAAGGAAAGGGAAACAAGTGGAGAATTGGGGACCTCATACCACCAAGAAAGAAGCACCTGGAGCACAGCACGTCTTTTGGACCCGAGGTTCCTGCGCAGAGAAGCTTCAGTCCAGGGGAAGACTGATGATGACAAGGACCTTTCTCCAGAGCTGACAGAGAGAGAAAGCCTTCCCCCGGAGCTGACGCCCTGAATTTGGACTTCTAGCCTACTAGACTGTGAGAAAATAAATTTCTCTTTGTGAAAGCCATCCACTTGTGGTATTTCTGTTACAGCAGCACTATATGGCTAAGACACTGGGTTGCTTAGTTACCTAGTACTACTGTAACAGAAATATCACAGGTGAGTGGTTTGAAAGAACAGAAATTAGTTTTCTCACAGTTCTGGAAGCCATGAGTTCAAGTCAGGGTCTCGGCCACGCTGATTCCGTCTGTGAGCCTCTCTTCTAGTTTCTAGTGTTTGTGTGTGTCTCCACATCTATTCTGGTGATTTTATAACTCAGAAGTGATTTCCACCGTACAGTGGTATGAACTGATTAATACAACAAAAGTAAACCATATTTCCAAACAGGATCACATTTATAGGCACAGGGGTTAGGATTTCAACACATATTTTGGGGGGACACAATTCAGTCCACAATACTAGATTTTTATAGACAAAGTTTGCCCAACTGCGATCTATGTGACAAACTCTCCTCATCTCTGCTTCAGCAGCTGTTTTTTTTTTTTCCCCCGTAGACTTCTTAACGTTTTCTTGATGGCTAAGTCTTGCCCAAGACCTGCCAGCTGATCCTGTCTTCAGGGATAGAATGTAATAAGCTCCTGGTCAGGTCTCTGTTGTGATCTTTAACCTCTAGTCCAGTCCAGAGCTCATCTTATACTGTAGGTCTAGTACCTCAGCTTTTGCCTTATTCTCAAGGAGAAGCCTTTTGATTGTGTCTCATTCCCAATAGCCAATTCCTGGGTGTCTGCCTTGACAACTATTTTGATATTATTTTTTAAAAACATGGGCTGTGCCTTGTTCTGAATTTCTTCATTCAAGAAATATTTATTAAGGGACTACTCTGCTAGGCCCTGGAAATGCAGACATTTTCTCACTCTAAGATAGCTCTGATTCTAGCAGAAGAAACAGTCAACATACTATTAAACAAACAAAGGAAAAAATTATCTCAGACAATAATAAACCCTGTTAAGAGATAAACCAAAGTGAGATGATAGAGAGAGATTATAGAGGCGGTTGCATGTAGACTTGGAAGGTAGAAAGGTTCTGTCTGAGGAAGGGACTGCATCACTGTGAACTCCTCTGAAAAAGTTGAGCCAGCAATAGAAGATCTTGGGGAAGAGCATTCCAGGCCTTGTTTATAGCAATTATCAAAGGCCTAAGATGCCATTTGATTATAAATCTTAGCTTGTTTAAGCAAAAAAAAAAATGTATGCACAGTAGATAGGGTATGAAATGAATTTGAAGAGGTAGCAGAGGCCAATTCAGCTGGGGCTGTATAGCCCCTGGTGATGATAAATTTAGATTTTATGATAAATGTTGGAAAACCAGTGGAAGATTTTAAACAGAGGAATAACATGAGCTGATTTCTGTTTTTGAAAGATCATGGTGACTGCTCTATGAAGAATGAAAGAGTTGAAACTGAGAAGTTTGAGAGGTGAAGAGAGTAAGGAAATTATTGCAATAATTTTGTCAAGAGATGATTATATCTGCTATACCTCTTCAAATAAGGTTCATTAACTGCTTGTTAAATTAATAAAGAAAGGGAAAGATGGAAGAACGGTGTAAGCATTAGATGTGGTTAATCATTTCAGAAGCTCTTCATGGGACAAAGAATATGAATAATGGAGGCCGCGAATTATGGTCTTAGCACCTTGGTCATTTGATCAGCTGAGGACTGAGACTCCTGGGGAAGTGAAAAGAGGGGAAGGTTGATGCTTTCATTAAACAAAGGAACAAAATGATTAAGGTCACTTCCAGAAAGTGTGGAATACCTAAGGAAGTTGGATTCTAGGCCCCGAAGTCTTGAAGAGACAAGGCAATCCAGGAGAGAGGAATCTCAGTGGTCATCAGTGGGGACAGATGACCAATGAGGAGAGAACTCACCCCTGCCTTGGAGCTGCACAAATCTTATCTCGCCTTTGTTGTAGGGGTAGATGGAGCTTTGATGATAATGACCAAGTTGAATTTATAAACTGCCTGGAGAGGTGAGGGCTTAGAGTTGGATTTAAGTCAATTGAAAGAAAATAAAGGAATTTAGTTTATTTTCTGAAATTTAGTTTATTTGTATGAATTAAACATGATACAGAATACCGTTAGAGGGTATGATTAGTTCACAAACTAGGTTTTAATTTTATGAGACAACTCTCATTAAAAAATTAAAAATGTACAGATAATACCTTTATTTTTTGTGCTACCAGAATTGGGGACGGGAATTCTCTTATTGCTAATTATAATCTCCTTTTGTTCCTATTTCTCATCTGAGGTTTTGAGGAACTGAGAGGCAGAAAATAAGAAAGACTACTCTCAAAGCTCTCATTACAACAAATATGCATGGATGCTTTCCTATTTGTGAAACCCTGGGCCAAGTGCTCAGGGCAACATAAAGAGATAATTTCTGCCCTCAAGGAAATGACACTGTAGGTAGGAGTTGAGTGAGCAGTCAGTGTAGCTATGGCTATTATATGACTTTGAGGTCAGGCTGATAGGTGTTCGAATTCCCCAGTTAAACTAATCACCAGCTCTATGACCTTGGGCAGTAGCTTATTCCCTCTGAAACTTTTTTTCTGATTTGCAAAATGGAAATGATTCAGTGGAGTCACATCTTACACTTGAGTTACTTTTAAAGCAAAAGGTAAAATGATAATTGCGCATAATATCATGCTTGAAAATATCCGATGCCATTTACTAAATACCAAAAAAAAAGAAAAAAAAAGAAACTTGTTGCTGCCCAGTTAATTCCGGCTCATGGTGATACCATATATTTTAGAGAAGAATTGTCCCCCATAGGGTTTTCATGACTGTGACCTTTCAGAAGTAGATTGCCGGGCCTTTCTTCTGAGTTACCTCTGGGTGGGTTTGAACCACCAAGTTTTGGTTAGTAGCTGAGCACTTAAGTATTTGCACTGCTCAGGGACTCCT
>NW_004443968.1:20603236-20637907 GCF_000243295.1 Trichechus manatus latirostris
ATATATATGAACATATGATATATATATATGGACCTGTTGATGTTGAGTTGGACAGAGTAGAGCTGCCTCCATAGGGTTTCCAAGGAGTGGCTGGGGGATTTGAACCACTGACCTTTTGGTTAGCAGCCAAGTGCTTAACTACTGTGCCACCAGGGCTCCATATATATGTATAGTTCCTCTTATACACACTAAAATTTGAGACTAAATGAAAGAACAAAAGGGAAGTCTATAAGCAAATGTCTGGGCATTCAACGATTTTTCTATTAAAATGTCTATTAATCCCTAGTGGAAAATGGAGAATTAGGTAGAGAAATCTTAGGGTTTCTGCTTGCTTAAAAGGTATACTCCACCCTAAGCTTTTATAATCATAATATATGAATGCTAATAGATTTGTTCTGTGGTGAGGATTAAGTTGAATAGTGGAATAGTTGCATTTTCTAGGGGATTGAGGGAGAGGAGGCTTGCTGGGAATTCGTTCTAAAGTACACCCATTTTTGTGGGGTTGTTGTGTGAAGTAAATAAAATACTTAGGTAAAGCATCAATTACCATATCAGATACGGGGTTAACACTTAAATGGTAACTATTATTGGTTAGTTTAAATGATTTATACGTTGTAGTTGGGATCTGATCATCACAAGTATAGTTGGGCTAGGTTATGTTCATGGTTTCATCCAGCCTTAAATTCTCTGATCTTAAACATTTTAGAAGCATAATACATGATTGATTTTAACACCTTTGACAACTCCTTAAGGTATTTTGAGGAAGGAAAAAATAATAATGCCTGGTTAGGAGGCCAGGAAGGACCTCAAGGAAGGTCTAATATTTGAGAGACACCCTGAAGAACTAGTAACTTTTTGATGGATAAAGAGAGTGGTTGTGACAGATACCCCTGGTTGACTACACCCAGCCATTCCTCTCCTCACTCTACTCCTTCCCCACCTCCTTTCTGGCACAACCCTGCCTAGCTCAAGCCATTTAAAAAACCCGTTGCCTTCCAGTCGATTCCAACTCAAGCAACTCTATAGGACAGAGCGGAACTGCCCCACTGGGTTTCCAGGCTGTAATCTTTACAAAAGCAGACTGCCACAACTTTTTCCCACTGAGCAGCTTGTGGGTTTCGGCTAATAGGCAAGTGCTTAACCACGGTGCAACCAGGGCTCCAGATAGCACAACAGATGCTTTTAAAATTCCAGAAAACCATTTTCCCACCTTCCCTTGAAGTTAGGCATGAACATGGGATGTAATCCTGGCCAATGAACTGTAAAGGGGGGCTACTGGATGGCTTCCAGGGGAGACTGTCTCTCTGATTATGAGAGAGAGATAGAGACAGAGAGAGAAACAAACATTACCTTTCCCCATGAGAATAAAAACAAAAGAAAATATTTATAGAACATTATGTACCAGGCACTATTTTAAGAGTTTTTACATATTAGAATATTAAATCCTCACTTTACCTATATTAGGTCATTAAATCATAGGTATTATTTTTATCTTCGTGTTACAGATTAAAAAAAATGAGGCAGAGAGAAATTATTTAAGTTCTGAAGGTCACAAGGGAGAAGTAGATTTTGGACTCAAGTAGTCTAGTTTCAGCAACTGTAGTCTTACCTTCTATGCGGGGTAATAAAACCCAACAAACTGGTGATGATAAACCGAAAGAGGGAAAGCACGGGCTTTTCCAAAACTGTGACAGGAGATTAACCAAAACATGAAAATGAATTCCTCTGAACTTATAGAATACTGCAACATTTAAGACCTTTATGGTTTAACTCACGTTTTGTTGGAATTGCTATTACTTGCAAGCAATCCAGGGAATACTTAGATTGTCTAGGTAAGGATACTGGAGGTGGTGTTGGAGTGGGGAATGGACATTTTTTGCACAGAGAACAGCATGGAAAATGTCAAGGGTGGGTTGAGTTTACTGGATTACTAATAAGCCTCATTTTCTGGATCAGAAAGTCCATGTAATTGAGCAGTAGGCAATGAGGCTAGAGATACAGGATGAATCCTAAAATAAAGGGTCTCATTCTAATTTTCACTAATTTCAGGAAGCATTAGGAGTTTCTTTTTAAGATCCTTGAACTTGGTAGCATTAAATTTATAACATCTCTTTAAGAATAGCAACCAGGTAATGGGGGAGGTCTCTATACCAAGGGTACGGACAAAGCAGTAGTTACATTTCATAAAGACGGCTAGAAACAAATTTGTTTGGCCACATAATCTAGGCTCTGTAAAGTAAGCATTATCTTTGGCCTTGAATTCTAGTTTTATCTTTGCAAATCCCTAAAGGGGGGAGTTGGACTAATCTAGGAATATGTGCTGCCAATTATCTTTGGATGGAGATGTTGGATTTATCACTATTATCTCTTTATTCTATTTTATAAAATATTCTAGAGAAAAATGACTTCCATTATCAAGTCCTTAGATCCTTTTTCTGAGAAACCATGTAACGGCTTCATAGGTCCCCTGTCTGATGAAAATCTACAGTAAAGACTCTAAATCAAACCTATGTTTTGCAGGGGCTGACAGGATGAAGCACATGTATCACTGAGATTGGCTGTTTCTTTTAACGTTGCCCCTATTCTCCTGATGGTATAGCATTCTTTTAATGATGGAGGCAGTGTATTATAAAGAAAAAAAGAACAGATTTTAGATTTAAATGAAACTAGTTTCAGAGTCTGGCTCTAACACCTCTATTGTGTGTCCCTGGAAAAGTTTTATTTGGGCACTCCAAGCCTTGATTTTCTCATTAATAAAATGGAAATAACAATTCCTCCCTTGTAGTGCTGTTGTAGTCACCAGGTAGTGCAAATGGTTAAGTGCCTGGTTACTAACCAAAAGGTTGTCAGTTCGAATCCACTCAGAGGCTTCTCAGAAGAAAGGCCTGGTGATCTACTTTCAAAAGATCACAGTCATTGAAAACCTTATGGATCACAGTTCTACTCTGAAACACGTGGGGTTGTCATGAATCAGAATCGACTCGACAGCAGCTGGTAAACTAGTAGGACTGTTGTGAGGAATAAATGAGAAAACATGTGTTCAATAAATGTTAGCCTTCTTTTCCTCTTTTCAGTCTCCTAATGAATAAGTGGGCTAAGCCCTGGTGCTGCAGTGGTTAAGAGCTTGGCTGCTAACCACACAGTTCAGCAGTTTGAATCCACCGGGCACTCCTTGGAAACCCTATGGGGCAGTTGTACTCTGTCCTATAGGAGTCGATTTGACAGCAATGGGATTTTTTAATGAATAAGTGGAGGTGATTTTCCAGATAATTATGAAAAATATCTTGATTATCTAAGATTACTTACAATAATTCAGAAAAAAAGGAGTTGAGAATAATTTTGAGACTGTTTAAATGTTATTGTATAGTATGATTTAATATCAAGTTTTTGGTTTCTTTGGGGTCCTTTGTAGTTTGTTTCTTTAAGAGTCTAACATTATTTGATTTGTGGATAGGTTAATACACAATTTTTATTTCTAAAAAATAACTGCTTCTGGTATGTTATCCCCTGCCTGTTTATGGTATCAACAAAACAGAAAATATTAAATGATCCAAATGTTAAAATGTTAAATGATCCAAAACTAAATGAAATGTGGAGAGAATTCATTGTGTTCCACCTGTACTGATTCATTCTTTGAAAAGCAAGGAAGATTTTCTCATAGATTCTCATGCAAATTCTTACTGAATATGAATCTGTGTCCACAGACAGATAGTATCAGGTTTTCACTTTTTTTTTTCACATAAAGCAACCATGACATTAAACAGTGACCCACCTGCAAGAGCATGATAAAAAAAAATCAGACAGTCTATCAAATGAAAATCAGTCACTAAGTCAAATAGAAATCTGATTTACTCTGATCCTCCATGTTGGTTTTATTTTCATGGGTATCTGTTTGTCTGGAAATTCCAAGTGCATCTACTGAACGCAGATGCTTTAACAGCTCTGAACTTAAGGATGCTTCTAGCACAGTTCAGGGAGGCCCATGTGGCTGAGGTATGAGGTCAATACATTTAAATGTACCCAGGACAAATTTTCTCAATCATGTGATATTTTTATAAAGCTGATGACTTCTAAAAAGGGCAAAAAAAAAACCTACAATAACCCTTAGAAATGTGAAGCAGTGTCGTAATTTCTTGCTAAATAAATGTTGATTTAATTTTGACATTGGGTATCTAAAATTGGTCTCACCATGTGTCATCCAGAGCTGAATTTATCCCAGGGAAGTTTAAGTAAATTGCTTGTAAATGTAGTGCCAGTACAGTAGTGATGATGGGAGAAAAGTGATAAAAACCCATGCATTTCAAACTTTTAAAATTATGCGGCATGGTTACCACATAATTGCATATTTTCAGAATAGAGGGATTTTCATCCCTGTATCTTCCTTCTCCCTTTAAACATCCAAAGCAATTGTAGATGCAGTATCAAGATATAAAGAAAACCTCTGAAAAGCTTTTAGATTCTTCGAATAACAGGGCTGGAAAGGAGTTGTTTGATCCAAACTACTCATTTCACAGAAGTGAAGACTAAGGCTTAGAAGCAATTTATGTTGAATGACATCAATACCAAGCGTTATAACAATTGTACAATCAATTTAGACAAGAAATTACTGTCATGGAATTATTTACATGTGATCATCAAATATTGGGAGAAAGTTGAAGATACTTTGCTTTCAGATGGACTTGACAAAGAGAAGAGAAGATATAAGAGCATAAAAAGAGGAGGAGAGAACATATTGATAGAAACAGGCAGGTTAGTCTGATCAATAATATCTTGGTGGGTTTGGGATTGACTCCGCACAATCCACTGAAGTCATTGTTTTCACTCCTAGGAGTCTATTACTTTAAAAATAGTTTTTTGTCTGTTTTCTCACAAGACTTTTGCACTTGAATAGATGTGTCTTATGAACCTCATAAAATAGCATCACTCACCACTATTTTCCAGTGAAGATTCTGAAGCTCAGGGAAGTCACATGTTTACCCAGAGTCTCACAATAAGGACTTCAAGGAGCTTGCATTTAGGTCTTTGACTCTAAGTCTAGTGCTTATTCTATTGTGATTTGGTTTCTTTAAAATAACCACTAATATTTGGGTAACATTTACAGTTTATATAACACATGTAGATTATCCAATTTGTGCTTCACACTGAGGTAGAGAGGCTATAATTATCCTCAATTATAAATGAGGTAATTGAAACTCAGGGAATAAAGAGATTGGAATCCAGGTCTCCTGATGCCATTAGCTAATCAACTAAACATATATTTAAACATATGCCCAATATGTGTCAGGTTCTATGTCAGGAGCTATGAATCAGAAGGAAGCAAGGTCCCTGCCCTCATGGAGCTTGCATCCTAATGAGAAAAGACAGAATAATAGGAAAAAAATATGAGAACAAGATAATGATAGAGAGTAATAAGGGTACTGGAGGAAAGTGTAACCTGTCAAATTGGATGGTATTTGTTTGTTTGGATGATGCGGTTAGGGAAAGTTGGTCTGAAGAGTGGGTGTTTGAGCTAAGAGTTGGCATAATAACATTCCTAAAAGAGTGGACGGTATTATACAAGCCTAGAGGGGAGAAGTAATCGGCAAAAACATGTATTATGTGTCAGATACAGTTCCAAGTGCTTTATAAATATGAACTTATTTAATCTTTACAACTTTGTCTTGAGGCAGCTATTATTATTATTTTCAAGTTATAAATGGGGAAACTGAGCCACAAAGAATTTCAGTAAATTGGCCAATGTCCCACAGCTGGGGAACGACAGAGCCAAGGCCACAATTTACAAGACAGTGTATGTTCCTACTGCACTACACGATGCTAGGTGCTTGAGGAGCAGGAGGAAGGTTGGTGTGGCTGAAGCATAATGAGAGGGCAGGAATGTAAACAAAACTGAGGTCAGAGAGGGACACAGGAATCAGAACTTGAAGGGCCTGTGAGCTGTTGGCAGAAGGTAGGATTTTATCTACAAGTTACAAGAATCCACTGGAGTGTTTCTATCTGGGAAGTCATGAGATCTGATTTACCTGCATCATCTTGTCTCTTTCTCCCTAATGTTTGATACTCATATTAGAAACTGCTCCTGAGGCCAGCTAGCTTTAGCACCTCCACCTCTGAAAAGAGGTGAGGGGAAAGATAAAAAAGCTAGAGAGGCACATGCGTGTCGCTGGGAAGAGCTGGGGCTGAACTTACTACCATAAACATGTATGGAAACACACCAGTGAAACACTGGGAAATGTGGTAGAATATCAACACTGACATTATATCATTGTGTGCCAATATGGGAGAGCTACATGAGATAAAAGCAATATAGATGTTCATTTCATTTTTTTATTGTGGTAAAACATATATGTAACACAACATTTGCCAATTCAACAATTTTTATATGTACAATTCAGTGACATTGATTACACTTATCATGTTGTACGATAATCACCATATCCTTTTCCAAATTATTCCACCACCATTAACAGAAACTCAGTGCCCCTTGTACAATGACTCCCCCTGCTCCTCAAAACCATTGATAAACTTTGATCTCTCTCTATTTGCCCATTTCATATAAGTGGGATCATATAATATTTGTCCTTTTGTGACTGACTTATTTCACTCAGCATGTTTTCAAATTCATCCATGTTGTAGCATGTATCAGGACTTCATTTCTCTTCATGGCTGAGTAGTATTACGTTGTATGTATGTACTACATTTTGTTTATCCATTCGTCTGTTGATGGACATTTAGGCTGTTTTCTTCTTTTAATTACTGTAAATAGTGCTGCAAAATGGCCAACAAGCACATGAAAAGATGCTCAAAGTCATTAGTCATCAAGGAGATGTAAAGCAAAACCACAATGAGACACCGCTTCATTCTCATTTAGATGGCTATGATCAGAAACTAGAAATCACAGGCATTGGAAAGGTCTGGAGAAATTGGAACGCTCATCCATTGCTGGTGGGAAAACAAAATGGTGCAGCCACTGTGGAAAACAGTTGACAATTTCTCAAAAAGTTAAAAATAGAGCTACTATATGACCTAGCAATCCCCATCCTAGGTATATACCATTTCATTTTAATACATGTGGTGTAACTTCTTATCACTGGTGGCATAGTTATGGATATTTTTTCAACAGGCATATCTATGCTTTCTATGTAAAGTTGTTGACATGCTACCCTGCAGATTTATGTCTCTTTGAAGAGATCATGTTTATCATTAGTATGTCAGTACAGTACATCAAGGTCAAAGCATAAATGAAAATAGCCAACATCCTGCACAGGAGATTAAGGAGGAAAGTTGCAATTGCTTCTTTTCTATATGATGTTAGCATTTTCAGTATTGAGCTGAGCTACAAACAGTAGCTATCTCTTAGGACTCTGAGCACGTGGAGCTCAGGTGGATATTTGATAAGAGCTTGGAAGACAATGGTATGGCTGTATTGAAAGTTAATGGGAATAAAAAAATTAAACAAAATGTACATGACCCACTATCCTAAAATCAGGGCTTTAAAAAAATTTCCAGTAGTTAGCATTACAGATTTTATTGTCTTTTTAACGTCTTAAAAATGGAAGAGCTTGCACAGAAAGATTTGGTGATTTTCAAGCCAAGCAAATTAGTTGATGAACAAAGATCATACAAGAATATCTTTTCTAATGGAAAAGGCTGAGATGAATAAAGACCCTTAAGATCAAAACACTGAAAAGATTAAGTCAAGTGAGTTCCAATCAGCATACTTTTCTGTAGGCAGAAGAGTATTTTCAGCAGTATTCAATGAGTTTTTCTTTTTTCTTTTCTTTTTTAAATATCTGCTGGGTAATGAAGTGACTATGATCCTATTACAATATGGGAAGAAAAGCTGATGGCACTTCTCTCCCTCATTATTTGCAGCACTTCCTTCAGTACGGTTGGTGGCCTTGTTACAGGTAGAAGGGCCCACTCAGCATATCCAGTATTACTTATTTCCTACTTATGAAGTTGCATCTGGAACAAATTGAAGATGAATGCATTGAGAGCTCTGAGTGTCACAGGATGAAGCTCACATGCGGACCAGTGTGACCACATTTATTTTTGGAAGTAAACATTCATTTCCCTTCCTCCTTGGACTTTGATAAAGTAGGTCTATATGAATATCTAGGTGGGCATTGTCCTTATTTAACAAATCTAGCTTCCAGGTTGTCTGCATGGCAAATTCTTTCAGAATCTCCAATATGACAGACACTTGCAACTGTTTTTGCTTGATTGTTGACTTAACTATGAAATGTGTCTCCTGACATTTGCTTGTCAGGGTAGCTTTGGCAGAGGTCGTAGGAAGGCAAGAACATAATTCTGTATCAGTTAAAATGCATCAACATTTTAATTGTTTTAGTTCATTCTCTGTTCAAATAGTTCCTGAAACTTTGCCCGTGTGTCTTCTGTGTGGAAGCCTGGGCATTTATCCTGCCCTGGGGGTTCTTGCTGCTAAGGTATATCCATTTGGCCCTGTTTCTCTTTGGTGTGATTCACATCTATAAATTATGGTTTTTCCCCTTTGGAATAAGTCACAGAACAAGATACTGAGGAGGGAAGGAGAATAATTACCATTTCCAGTTGTGGGAAAAAAATAAATATGACAAAACTATCTTATTTCCTTGGAGACCCAGGGATAAACTACAATGATTTGAAAGCACTGTGTGAATTTGCAAAGATCTTCAAGACCACTATATTTTACCAAGTTAATTTCATATTGATTTTGTATAGTTTCAAATTCTTGAGGCTCAATTTAGTGTGCACTTCTAGGTTTTTAAATTAGATCTGTATATAAAAGCCCAAAGTGCTAATAGAACTTTTGTAATTTGTTTTCAGATTTAATAGAAAGGAAAAAAAAAAAAAGCACTTTATCTTTATTTGGTAGTCTCTGTCCTTATGGAGATTGATTAAATATTTTGTTAGAATATTTTAATATTTTGAAGTTTCTTTTGGCTTTGATGTCATTCTGACCACAAGTGTTGGAGCATGACAATTTTACTAACTGGCGTCAGAACAAACTTCAGAAAATGAGAAAAAACTCTAAGATTTTATTTTAGAAAGAATGTACATATTTTCCATTTAGTCTTCTATGCTGGTAATTCAGTTACTAAGAAGTCCCTAAATTCTAATTTTATAAATTGGAGAGTCTATCAGTTGTGTATGTGGATGATTTACTGAGGGCAATACACATGGAACAAAAGTTGTTATTTTTTGGTGCCATCCAGGCAGTTCCCACTCATAGCGACCCTAGGTACAACAGAATGAAACACTGCCCAGTCCTGTGCCACCCTCACAATTGTTGCTATGTTCGAGCCCCTGGTTGCAGCCACTGTGTCAATCCATCTCGTTGAGGGTTTTCTATTTTTTGCTGACCCTCTATTTTACCAAGCATGATGTCATTCTCTAGGGCCTGGTCCCTCCTGATAACATGCCCAAAGTACATGAGATTAAGTCTCACCTTCCTCCCTTCTAAGGAGCATTCTTTCTCCTTCCAAGACAGATTTGTTTGTTCTTCTGGCAGGCCATGGTGTATTTTATATTCCTCACCGATACCATAGTTCAAATGTATCAGTTCTTCTTCTGTCTTCCTGATTCATTGTCCAGCTTTTGCATGTATATGAGGTGATCGAAAATACAATGGCTTGGGTCAGGCACACCTTAGTCCTCAAGGTGATGTCTTTGCTTTTTAACACTTTGAAGAAGTCCTCTGCAGCACGTTTGCCTGATGAAATACATCATTTGTTTTCTTGAGTGCTGCTTCTATGGGGGTTGATTTTGGATCCAAGTAAATGATTGCAACTTGAATATTTTCTCTATTTAGCATAATGTTGTCTATTGGCCCATTTGTGAAGACTTCTGTTTTCTTTATGTGGAGGTATAATTCATACAGAAGGCTGTAGTTATTGATCTTCATCAGTAAGAGCTTCAAGTCATCTTCATTTTTAGCAAGCAAGGTTGCATCATCTACATATTGCAGGTTGTTAATGAGTCTTCTTCCAATCATGATGCTGCATTCTTCTTCAAATAGTCCAGCTTCTTGGATTATTTGCTCAGCATACAGACTAAGTACAGTGAAAGGATACAACCTTGATGCACACCTTTCCTGATTTTAAACCACTCAGTATCCCCTTGTTCTGTTGGAACGACTGCCTCTTGATCTATGTACAGGTTCCTCATGAGCACAATTAAGTGTTCTCAAATTCCCATTCTTCACAATGTTATCCATAATTTGTTATGAACCACACAGTCGAATGCCTTTGCATAGTCAATAAAACACAAGTAAACATCTTTCCAGTATTCTCTGCTTTCAGCCAAGATCCATCTGACATCAGCAATGATACCCTTTATTCCATGTCTCTTCTGAATCCAGTTGAATTTGTGGCAGTTCTATGTCGATATACAGCTGCAACTGTTTTTGAATTATCTTCAGCAAAATTTTACTTGTGTGTGATACAAATGGTATTGTTCAATAATTTCTGCATTCTGATGGATCACCTTTCTTTGGAATGGGCACAAACATGGATCTCTTCCAGTTGGTTGGCCAGGTAGCTGTTTTCCAAATTTCTTGGCATATACTAGTGAGTGCTTCCAGCGTTGCATCCCTTTTTGAAACATCTCAAGTGGTATTCCGTCAATTCCTGGAGACTTGTTTTCTGCTAATGCCTTCAGTACAACTTGGACTTCCTCCTTCAATACCATTAGCCCTTGATCATATGCTACCTCCTGAAAAGTTTGAACATCAACCAATTCTTTCTCGTACAGTGACTCTGTGTATTCTTCCCATCTTCTTTTGAGGCTTCCTGTGTTGTTCAATATTTTGCCCGTAGAATCCTTCAGTGTTGCAATTCGAAGCTTGATTTTTTTCTTCAGTTCTTTCAGCTTGAAAAATGATGAGTGTGGTTTTTTAACTCCAAGTCTCTGAACATTTCATTATGATACTTTACTTTGTCTTCTCGAGCTTCCCTTTAAAATCTGTTCAGCTCTTTTACCTTATTATTTCTTGTTTTTGTTTTAGCTGATCTCAGTTCAAAAACATGTTTCAGAG
Organism: Trichechus manatus latirostris; assembly: GCF_000243295.1. Classification (NCBI taxonomy): domain Eukaryota; kingdom Metazoa; phylum Chordata; class Mammalia; order Sirenia; family Trichechidae; genus Trichechus; species Trichechus manatus. The sequence continues at coordinate 20,614,272 of NW_004443968.1, forward strand.
TGTCTTCTGATATCCATTTTGGTCTTTTCTTTCATTCCTGTCTTTTTAATGACCTCCTGCTTTCTTCATGTATGATTTCCTTGATGTCATCCCATAAACCGTTTGGACTTTGGTCATTAGTGTTGAATGCACCAAATCTATATTTGAGATGGTCTCTAAATTCAGTTGGGATATACTCAAGATTGTACTTTGTCTCTCATGGACTTGTTTTAATATTCTTCAGTTTCAACCTGAACTTGCATATGAGCAGTTGATGGTCTGTTGCAGTCAGCCCCTGGTTTGGTTCTAACTGATGGTATGAGCTTCTCCATAATCTCTTTCCACAGATGTAGTTGATTTTAATCCTGTGTATTCCACCTTGCAAGGTCCACATGCATAGCTACGGTTTGTGTTGTTGAAAAGAGATTTTTCCAACGAATAGGTTGTTGGTCTTGCAAAATTCTATCATGTGATCTCTGGCATCCTTTCTATCACCAAGGCCATATTTTCCAACTACTGATACTTCCTTTCTTTCTAGATTTCACATTACAATCACTAGTAATTATCAATGCATCTTGATTGCATGTTTGATCAATTTCCGACTGCAGAAGTTGGTAAAAATCTTAATTTCTTCATTGTTGGTATTAGTGATTTGTGTGTAAATTTGAATAATAATCATATTAACTGGGCTTCCTTGTAGGCGTATAGATATTATCCTATCACTGACAGCATTGTACTTCAAGATAGATCTGGATATGTTCTTTTTGATGATGAATGTGACACCATTCCTGTTTAATTTATCATTCCTGGCATAGTAGTCCATATGACTGTCAGATTCAAAATGGCTGGTACCAGTCCATTTTAGCTCACTAATGCCTCTCAATCTTTATGTGTTCCATTTCATTTTTGACAAGTTCCAATTTTCCTAGATTCATACTTCATATATTCCACATTCCAATTATTAATGGATTTTTGCTGTTTCTTCTCATTTTGCATCGTGCCACATCAGCAAATGATGATCCTGAAAGCTTGACTCCATCCACGTCATTAAGGTCAACTCTACTTTGAGGAGGCAGTACTTCCCCAGTCATATTTTGAGTGTCTTCCTACCCGATGGGCTCAATTTCCAGCAGTAAATCAGACAATGTTCGGCTGCTATTCATTAGGATTTCACTGACCAAATTTTTAAGAACCAGATTGACAGGTCTTTCCTAATCTGTCTTAGTCTGGAAGCTCCACTGATACCTGTCCACCATGGGTGACCCTGCTGGTATATGAAATACCAGTGGCATAGCTTTTAGCATCACAGCAACACACAAGCCACCACAGTATAACAAACTGACAGATGAGTGGTGGCTCATAAATTAAAGGTTTTATAATTTCTGCTTTTCAATGAGAAATGATAATTTTGCTTCCTATATCAATCAATAAGATTTGTTATCTTGTACCCACTCGCATCTTCTTTCACCTGGATGAATTCAGAATCCCCTGACCTATCTCTTCAATTTCATTCTTATACACTACCAACTAGCTCTCTGGTGCCTGTAGTAGAAAGTACACCAGACTTTGGTACAAAACTTACCTCTGTGTTTGGTATGCTACCTAGGAGCAGTATGATTTGGCATAAATTATTTTGATAATAATCTCTTCTCTACATGCATCATAGAGTTGTGTGATGGGGACGTGAGAAAATATATACTGAGGCACTTTCTAATGATAAAGTGCCATAAAAATAAAAGGAGTCATTATTCCTGAAGCACAGTCTATTATGCCATTCTCTTGCTCAAAATTCTTCATTGGTTCACTTTTGCTTGCATAATAAATTCAAACTTTCCTATCATTCAAGGCCTCCCATTCCAGATCTTAACATGGCCACTACTCTTTCATGTACCCTTGATTTCAAATGCATTTTCTAAATTCTGAGCTTTTATACATATTAATCCTTCTACATTGACAATGTTGGATTTTTCCTGAATCTGTGGTGCAGGAAGACAGGCAAGGTTAGGAAATCTCTCCATCCTTTTTGTTCCAGAAAATATTTTACTGCAAGGAACATCCTTTCCTATATGACTTAGATAAGACTCAGATGACTCCCTTGTTTACCTAGGATAAGGCCAGACACAGACCCTCTAAATTCCCATTGTGGTTTTGTTCACTGATCAATCAGAACAAAATACTTGTTAAACAAACTTTGGTTAAAAATTACTTCCTTCCCCCACGTCCCTGAATGTTGATCCACTTTTAGCTGAGCCAGCATGGAGCCCGTCCTCGATAGTCCCACTTACGAATATGCTGGCTTGATGAAGGTAAAATATTTTCCAATATTCTGTCACCACAACTTTTCATCCCACTTCCCCACACTCTGTTCTTTCTAGCCTTGTCTGTTGTTGGTGTTAGCTGACCTTGAGTCAGTCCCAACTCATGGTAAACCCATGCACAATGGAATAAAATGCTTCCTGGTCCTATGCCATCTCAATGATTGGTTACAAATCTTACCATTATGATCCATGTAGAAAAGAGATTATTATCAACAGGGTTTTCACTGGTTGATTTTTAGAAGCAGATCACCAGGCTTTTCTTCTGAATTCAACTTATTCTGGAAGATTCCACTGAAACTTGTTCAGTATCAGCAACACACAAGCCTCCATTGACAAATGGGTGGTGGCTGCCCTTGAGGTGCATTGCCCGGGAATGGAACTCAGGTCTCCCGGTTGGAAGGCAAGAATTCCATCACTGAACAACTACTCAACCTTGTCTACTATTTCCTATAAGGGACTCATTTGGGAAGAGTTTTCACTTCACTTGATCTTGACAGCTGGTCAAAGTATTTAACGGTCATTATATTACTTGTATTTGGAGCCCTAGTGGCTCAGTGGTTTAAGCATTTGGCTACTAACCAAAAGGTTGGCAGTTCGAATCCACGAGCCACTCTTTGGAAACACTATAGGGAAGTTCTACTTTATCCTATAGGGTCGCTATGAGTCGGGATGGACTCTATGGCAACGAGTTTTTTTTTTTTAATTTATTTGAGGGGGCATCGAGTTCTCTTATTTCATTTACGAAGCTGATACTGATATGGAAGGGTTACACTATGCCTAAAAACAGTGAACATTAAGGGGAGAAAGCCAGATTCACTAACTGGTATGGTAGTCACAAGTTTACTCTATATTTCCTTCTTTTTTAAAATATATTGTGAAAAATGTATACAAGTAGCCTCTGACTTACAATGGGGTTCTGTTCAGACAGCTCTGTCATGAGTCAGTTATGATGTAAGTTGAATACCTCATTTCAGATTAACACCTGATGCTTCTTATGGTACGAAATGCTGAATAAGATCACGCCATAGACCTGGTCTACAATGAAGTCGGCGTCAGGGTTGTAACAATGAGTAACAATGAAGTTGATGTGTGTTGAGTGTGTGCGCAGTTACAGTTGTCGTATGTCGTTGGAGTTGAATATTGCCCAACTTTCTATCCATTCAGACTCCTGACACTGACGCCAACTTCACTGTAGACCAGGGCATAGCCTGTTATACGACAGTGTTTTGAACAGTAAATTATAAAATTGCACATCCGTGAGTGAGCATCGGAGAATGATAATATCAGCAAATTATGGGATGCAACATTGTATGTAGTATAAATTACTAAGGATAAGATGTGCAAAACAAACAAACAAACAAAAAAAAACGGTGGTAAGTGCAGTTCTTTGTAACTCAAAAATGCTGTTAAGTCGGAGACTAACTGTATAACAAAACATTCAGCGTTTCAGCCACTTTACATGTACAAGTCAGTGACAATTATGTTTCTCATGTTGTGCAACCATAACCACGATACATTTCCAACTTTTTTCATCACGCTTAACAGAAACTCAGTACCCCTTAAGCAATAACTCCTCATTTCTCCCTCCCACGAAACCCTTGTTGTTGTTGTGTGTTGTCGAGTCAGTTCCGACTCATAGTGACCCTATGGGACAAAGCAGACTGCCCTATAGGGCTTACTGCCTAGCAAATCTTTACGGGAGTAGACTGCCAGGTCTTTTCTCCAGTGGAGCTGCTGGTGGATTTGAATAGCCGATCTTTCGTTTAGCGGCCAAGTGCTTTAACCGTTAAGCCACCAGGGCTACACCTACTACCCCTTGTAACTACTAATAAACGTTGGTCTCTATGCATTTGCCTGTTTTAGATATTTCATTTAAGTGGGATCATACAATATTTGTCCTTTTATGCCTGACTTATTTCACTCAGCATAATGTTTTCAAGTTTCATCCATGTTGTAGCATGTATTAGAACTTTATTTTTCTTTATGACTGAATAATACTTCATTGTATGGATTACCGCATTTTGTGTATCCTTACATCTGTTGTTGGACACTTGGGTTGTTGCTACCTTTTGGCGATTGTGAATATGCTGCAATGAACATTGGGGTACAAGTATATGTTTGAGTCCCTGCTTTCAATCTTCTGTTTATATACCTAAGGGTGGAATTGGTGGGTTATACAGTAATTCTCTGTTTAACTTTTTGAGCAATCATCAACATATTTTCCTCAGTGGCTGCACCATTTTACAATCCCACAACAATAGATGAGGATTCCAATTTCTCCACATCCTTGCCAATACTTGTTGTTTTACATTTTTCTGATAAGGGCCATTCCAGTGGGGGGTGAGGATGATGTAGGCAGCGTTTCGTTCTATTGTACACAGGGTCACTATTAGTAAGAACCTACTCGATGGCACCTAACAACAACAACAGTGGGGGTGAAGCAGTATCTCATTATATTTGGATGTTCCTGTTACTATACCTGTATAATAAAATACCCTAAAGCTTAGCAGCACAACACAACTATTTCACATGCTCACAAATTCTGTGGGTCTGGAATTTTGACATCGCATAGTGGTCAGCTTTTCTCTGCTCCACAGCATCTTGGGCCTCAGCTGAAAGACTTGAAGACTCAGTGCTGAAATCATTTGAAGACTCTCTGTGTCTCTGTAGTTCTCTATGTGATCTTGCCAGCTTGGTGACTTCCGGGTAGCCTGACTTCTTACACATTGATGTAGGACTTCCAACGCTCATGTTTAGAGACAGAGAGACAGGGAGAGCTAGCAAAAGCTGAATTATCTTTTTTTGACCTAGTCGCAAAAGTCACACAACAATCACTTCTGCCATATCTATTTGTCCAGGCAGTCACAAAGTCCAGCCCAATTTCAAGAGGAAGGAAAATAGATCAAACCTGTAGTGAGGATGCAGCAAGGTTCTGGAGCAAGGTTCTGGAAGAGCACATGGGACAAGAAATATTGCTGCGGCTGATTTTGGAAAAAGCAATCGACTGCAGTGGGTGTCTTGAAATTTTAACTTACACCATGGTTTAGGATTAGAAAACATAAACATAAATTATAGTCTTAAAACTTGCTTTGGAACACTATTCCAGACACTACTACTTTAACCTTATTGCCATCTTTTTGTAGGAATTTGTAATTTTTTAGTTGTTCTTACTGAATTGCTCCAGCGTTGCTCATATGTTTAAGAGCAACAAACAAAATTAAAAGGACACACTTAAACATTCCTGCAATAATTTCCCCAGCAGTAATGACTATGTAGAAATAATTAGAATTTCAAATCATGTTGAAGTCTGTTTCTTTTTGCTGACCTGATTCGGCAGATGCTAACCAATGCTTTAGAGGACTATTCTAATTTCGGCATACAATATCCAGAAAAGAAGTGAATGTGAAGGACTACATGGCCTTCAGAAATGGAGCTATGCCCTTCAAGCAAAGGTTTTTATTTCCAAGTTGTTTGCTACTTCCAGCAGACCTGGCTCATTAATGTCTGTCTCCTTTCCATGTTGTTCTGGATGGTCAAAGAATCATTAAGGAGAACCTACCTTGTTCAAAGCACATTTTTTTCTTAATTGCTTTGCATAGAGATGAGTGCTTCTCCAAGGTTGAAGGCTTTGGTTGAGACAAAGACTGCTATTCAGCTAATCAGAGCACAGGTGGGGAGGGGAAGGGGGTCAATCATTTTCTCAGAACAGAGCCTTTTCTCCTTTTATTTTTCTTTCTTTGCATGTAGGTTTATTCTACAGACCTTAACATTTGCTTATGTTATTTTGCTCTATTTCCCTCTGTATATTTGTCTTCTCTTTCATGGTAATATCCCTTAAAAACATGCATGCATACACACACAAACATACACATCAACCTTCAGAAATAATAAAATCAATGTTTTTCTGATATGGGCCCTAACGCTCTTAGAAATAAACTTTTTTTTTGCATAGTTACAAATATTGCTATTAGATGGCATATTCTTGCTAACCCACTTGAAATTCATACTTTATAGAACTGGAGAAAGCACATACATATCTTGGTGTGCAATTTTATGCTTCTAGGATAGTCATGCTTCTAGAATATGCCATGGTCTAACCATTAGGGAACACTAGTACACCACTTTTTAAAAACAGACTTCACTGATAGGTGGACAACTTAAGTCTATAGTTAAGTGTCATTTTATTACCTGCTGCAGATTTATGCATTTTAATTTCCTTTAACTTATGTGTAATTTTGCCCTGCAGTAACTCATTCAAAAGGTGCCATTCAGAAAAACAGAATACATATCTGCATACTTTATTTCTTATTTGATTGATTAAGAGAGCTAAAGTGCAAAATGGAAATGAACCTCTTGCTTCAATAATGGATATTTTGATCCTTGCCCTCAGGAAGGTGAGAGTGCTGATTGTGTAGCTTCCTGAGTTGCAGGTCTTACTGTTAGCATTAGCTGGAATGGAGAAACTCAAATGAGGTAATTTATGATGCACTGTTCTTACCCCCACCCATCTTTCATGGCCCAATGACACCCATAGTGAGGTATCTGTCAGGGGCAGGGTACAATATTAGTTGCTAGCATTCTGCACTTTCCTTGATGTTTCAGCTAACCCCTTGGATTTCTAGTAATAAAAAGAAAAGAGGGACAATGCAGGAATAAAAAAAGGAAAAAAATATGGCCACATGTGAGGTGAGACTTAAAAAAAAATGGATTAGGGACACAGAAGCAATTTTTGTCTGATTGGTTAAATAACATGATTTGGAAATATGGAAAAGGAAATTTAAGCCAAAGGAAATAGCATGGACATATGGACCAAATTGATTCATGATTGTGGATTTAGAATTTAATTCTTTTACAGTCTTCTATTTCTCTTAATGCTTATTTTCCTTTAGAGTATCTGCCTAAGAAAGCGTATATGTCTTTTCTCTGAATGTTTTGAAATATTTTTCTAAAGCCTAGGCTATATCATGAAGTCCCTGGGTGGTACAAATGATTAATGTGACCGGCTGCTAACCAAGAGGTTAAAAGTTCAAGTCCACCCAGCGGAGCCTTGGAAGAAAGGCCTGGCAAACTACTTCTGAAAAACAGCCATTAAAAACCCTACATAGCAAAGTTCTACTCTGACACACACAGGGCTGCAAATGAGTCAGAGTCAAGAACAACTGTAAGCTATACCAAAACCTTACTTTATCAACTTTTGCTGGCTTAAACTATTCTTTTAATGTTTATCACATTTCTATATTGCTCAAATTCTCTGCTATTAGTTGCAGTGGGATTTTTCCTCCTTCTATTCAATGAACAAAACAAATCCTTCCATTACAATTATTTCAATGGGTCCGTGTTACTTACGACATTATATTTATTTCAGTATGTTAGTATTTACAGCAGCTTTGTTCAATAGCAGCATGCAGGGCACTGTTGTATTGTTTTGTTATGTAGCAGAGAACTGAAGTGGGCCTGTGGCTGTGGCAGATGTGTGTGTAGAATGACCTGGTGAGTAACTTATATCAGGGTAGCTCTTCCTGTGGATATTAGCGCAGGAAGGCAAGTCCTTTAGAGGCTCCCGCTGATCGCCTTAGTGTAGGGCTTGTGTTTGCTGTTTGAACCTTGGGACAGAATAGGCCCCGATTCAGTTATTCTTTTAAAAGTATAGACATTTAACTCAATTCTTGCATCTCTGAGACAGACTGACAAACCTTCCTATTTTCTATAGCATTTGCTTCGTTGCAATTTTATTGGGGAAGATGCCTTAAATTATTTAATTTGGGATACAGAAAAACTGAGTAACAGGAACAGAGCATGATAGGAAAGTGGATTGCTGCTGGATTGGTGCTTTGTTCTTTAGAAAGTTGACAGACTGCTTATGTGTGAGAGACAGAATGTGTTAGGGTCCCATGGTACCTATTAAGGCTTTCTAAGTAACAACTGAACTTCACTGGGCGCTGAGTGCTTGGGGTAGATAGATGGCTGATGTTTAGATTCAAATGCTACTCGTGCCTGAAGGCCCTAATTTTTCAAATACTGAGATAGCTTGTAAATTCGCTGAATGCAAGAGAACAAAAATGACTGTTATTCACCAATTAAATTCTTTCCTCCCAGTGCAGAAATCAATCCTGTACTTTAGTCAGTGGGGGAGATAAAACTCTAGGACAGCAACCAGCTGTGGTGGCAGAAGGAAAGGCAATGAGAGTCTAGAAGCAGGGGCCACCCTTGGCTAAAACAGAGGAGGAAAGTGAACTCAAATTGGCATTGGGTGTTCATCAAGGGCATGTATCCTACATCCTCAGCATAAGCCGACAGAATCAAAATAGACCACACGGGGCAAAGGGCTGACTTGGAAAATCAGTTTAAGCAGTCTGGTTGCCTCCCAGAGATGTGGAGGAGCGTTCTGCAGGCCATATCCCAAGGGTGGACAGAAAGCAACACTCAGTTCTCATTTTGTTGTAGGAACTATTTTTAAAAAGTCCAGGAGATGATTGTTGGAGTAATGAAACAGACATGTTATGGGTAAGTGAGTACCAGGTGACCAGCAGCATTGGGAACCAAACGCAAAGAGCGTTAGAATAAAAAAACCAAGGCAGTGTTTGCAACTGAGTAAGATCAAACTGGAAAACTTTCAGGGGCAGTGATTAAGACTTCACATTGCCCACAGCAGTAGAAGAGAACACATCTGTAAGTGAATTGAGGAAATGTTGGCCAGAACTTTGATCAGAACACTTATATTTCAAAAAATTTGTATTCATGGACAATTACGTCTTCTATGTGTGCTGATCAGTAATTGGTTATAGAACAGAATTCTTTCCTTGTTCATTAGTAAAAGTAACCTAGCAGTGCTGGGATAGTGAATTGGCTGTAGAATTTTTCCCATTCTCAACTCCCTGTCCCTAACTGGATCCTGCCTTCTGGAAACTGCAAGTGTTTTATCCCTGCTGTGGAACATGGTGGCTCCACGTCTTCGATGTAACTGAGCCATCCCTGATGTTCCTGTTGCACTCTCTGTCAATTTGCTTCTCCATGGATTGGTGGGTCTTTCTGGGTCACCAGTAGAAAAAAAGAAATCCCAGAAACTCCTCCTTTTAACGTGGTATTCTTAGGATAATCCAATGTTTTCACTGTTTTACATCAAAGGACACTGCAAGAATAGCTCACAGGTTTGCAGCCTTGAAGAGCCATGGGGCTGGAGCTTCAGAGGCCCCTGGCTTACCTTGTGTTCTTCTTTGTAGGGCTCTGAATAAGCCATACACAGGGAACATCACAGTGGTGACTCTGGCTTAGTGATCACAATTTCCTACTTTGTATTTTTGAAAAGTTTTACTTCTCAAAGAGCCTAGATCAGTAGGCTCTTTAGATCAGACTTGGAAAGAGTTTTTGAAACTTCATTCAACCATAAAAATTTAAAGTGACCTATGACTGTGGCAGGCATTATCCCACAGTGAATTATTTTACATACTGTGCCTTTGTAAACAACGAAAATACAGACACACATAGATATTTAAGAAAAGGTTTATTTACTGAGAGGTTTTGGTGACCACATTTTCAGTATGTACAAGTGACGAATCCACTGTCTTATTTTATCCTCTGAGTAGGGTAGGTAGCCCTGCACTGTCTAATTCCACTTTTAGGGGAAGTTAGTTTATTACATAAGATAGCCAGTTGTGAGCAAGGACTTGAGAGAATAAAAGGCAGGAGAAGAAGCATTGATGAGAGAAAGGGAGATGAGGTGATGAAGCATATATTAGGGTGGGGTTAGTGCTTATATGGGAGGTGGGAATGGAATTCAGGAAATTCAACTTTTAGCAATGTATTTAACCTTAAATGATCTGTTGCAACTTTAGTCATCTATCCTTAATGTATTTTTCATTCGGTGCATTGGAAATTCTAACTCCATCACTTCTCTTTTTTTGTGTGTGTCTGAGTCATCCCATTGCCTTGCTTTCCTTACTGAGACTGAAAATAAAATAATAACCAAAGCAACAATGTCAACAAAATAATTACTCTTGTATTTGCATACTTTACTTCCCTTCATTCTGTCTATTTGTTCCTCTTTAAGCGTCTTTTTGAAAAAGGCTTGTACACAGAAAGCATGTAAATAGAAAATCGACACAGCTGAGCCATCATGAGTTTCTGGCCCGTTTTTTATGCTTCTAAACACACTGGCAAAAAAAAAAAAAAAAAAAAAATGACTTCTATTGTGGTGTTGGTGAAACATATTGTATATACCAGGGACTGTCAGAGAAGGAACAATCAGTCTTAAAAGAAAGAAATCTGGAATGCTCCTTAGAAGTGAGGAGGGCAACAATTTGTCTTGTTTATTTTGACACATCGTCAAGAAAGACCAATCTCTAGGAAACGGCATCACGTTTGGTAAAGTAGAGGGTCAGGGAACACGAGGAAAATTCTCAGAGAGATGACTGACACAATAGTCTCAACAGACATATCAAAGATCATGAAGATGGCTCAGGGCCAGACAATGTTTTGCTCTGTCCATAATGTCACCATGAGTTGGAGCTGGCTTGGTGGCAACTAGCAACAACAACAAATATAATGGCAAAGAAAGTTGACTTGTATTTGTGCTCTGTGTTTCCCATATGTGAAGGACCCTGTTGCAATGACACTGGTTTTGTGTATCTAGATGATGTAAATGTTACTAAATGTAATGGATTTTTCCAAGTTTTATTTAGCTTTTTAATTTCTATTTCATTATTTTTGTCAGGCAAACTGTTAAAAAAATCAGCACTGTAAAAATGAGGTAAGGGCAGTATCTGACCTCCTCTAACTTCACAAGGAGGAAGGAGAATCAAGATCAACAGCCCAAGGCTGATTCCTATGAGGCTGAGGTCAGACATGCCTCCTCTCACCGCCATCTTTACCAATTCTGACACCAATTGTCCCTCCCATGGCACTGTCTTCTTAGCTGGGTTCAATAATGCATTGCAATGGCCACACACAACTCACAGGTAACACTCACGATTATGGGGTTTATTAGGGAAGTAACAGGATACAATTCAGGCTCAGGAACACTCAGGATACAATTCTTCCATCAGGACAGCCTCTTCCTAGCTGTGCTCACAGGCACGCCTCTCCCTGGCCCTTGGTCTCTGCCCAAACGCACTCTGTTTTCTCGTTCCATGGGGCAGGAAGCCCACCACACTGTCTTCTGCTGCTGGATCTCTGCTGCCAGATCTCTGATGCCAGGTCTTGTTGTCTTCAGTGTTACAGCTCTCTCTCTCTGTATCTCTCTCCCTCTGTCTCCTGGTTGTAGGAGCTTCTCAGTGCAGGGATCCCATGTCCAAAGGATTTGCTGGCTCCTGGCTCTTCCTCCTTCGTGATGGTGGGATTCTTTTTTTCCCAACTCTGGGGTGGCTCATTTCAAGCCCAGTGGAATGGCAAAACTGACCAATACCTTTGGTGGGCCACAATTACCCTATCACACAGTCCTGCTTAGTCTCTTGGGTGGGAGTTATAAGACCATGGCTAGAAAGACCACACAAAATGATCCATCGCACCACAGTTACATATATCATTCTTCTCCTTTCTGAGTTCTTTACTACTCATAAAGTTCTTGCCCGTTTTGAAATCAGTTATATATAAAAGTAAAATCTTTATTTTTTATATACTATTTTGTTTAACTTAAATTCAACTGAAATTAATATCAAAGTATGCTATGGGTGTAAATCGGATTTTTTTTTAAATAGCTGATTTTCTGACACCATCTGTTGAGTAATTCACCCCTTTGAGACGTTATCTTTTATATCACATATTAATTTCTTTTGTATACTAAGGTTTTTTCAGGGCTATTTATGTGGTTTTAGTTATGCCTGTAAATTCTCTTTTCAGTATCACGCTATCTTGTTATTGTACATTTGTAATACACTTTAATATTTAGCACAGCATATTCCCCTTGTTTTTCTTTTTCAAAAATGTACTTGTTGCTAGCCACATTAATTCCTATGTATAAATTTGAGAATCATCGTGCCAAGTTCAAAAACAGGCCAGGTAGATTTTGTATGCAGTTGCATTAAATCTATTAAATTTAGAAGAATCTGTATTTTACCATAAATCAATTTTTTAATTTATAAAAATTGAATGGCTAATGATTAACTCAAATCTTATTATATGTTTTTCATGAAGGTCCTGCCTAGTTTTTGCTTACTATATAAATGGAATCTTTTTTTTTTTTTTAATCATAGTTTCTTAATAGGTAAGAATGGAGTTTTTAACTCTAGTGGAATCCAGATTTCTGTTTTGTTTAACTTAAACTTAACTGAAATTAATATCAAAGTATGCTATGAGGTGATTGGATTCCATGGAGATGGTGAACCCCCCCACAAGCTATATTGCCCTGAGATGATCTTTGTAACTTGAGCCTTGAGAAAACAGGTTTTCTAAAAGTCACATTTAAAACCCTTTCAAGATCTGTGAGACATACTATATCCAACCACTTTTTATGCCTCTGGAATTCTTTGGAAAGGCGGTAGCATGATTTTAACCCCTTTAGCCTGAAAGTGGGAGCCATTTGAAATGCGTGAAACTCAAAAATCCTGAGTAGGAGCATCATTTTTGTGTAGACTGAGCATTATCTTAAGTGACGTCTCCTGGATGTGTGGATTTTCCAAAGTTTTGGCAGGTTTGCTTTTATTTCAGTGGGATAAGCTTCCTCGCTATGTTTTCCAGTCACTACGTACTCGTGTCCCCATGCGTCTGTCAGTGTGTCCTATTGTGGGGGCTTGTGTGTTGCTGTGATACTGGAAGCTATGCCACCCGCATTCAAATACTAGCAGGGTCACCCATGACGGACAGGTTTCAGCCAACCCTCTACACTAAGACACACTAGGAAAAGAAGCTGGCAGTCTACTTCTGAAAAGAGTTAACCAGTGAAAACCTTATGAATAGCAGTGGAACATTGTCTGATATAGTGCCAGAAGATGAGCCCCTCAGGTTGGAAGGCACTAAAACGATGAATAGTAAAGGGCTGCCTCCTCAAAGTAGAGTTGACCTTAATGATGTGGATGGAGTCAAGCTTTTGGGACCTTCATCTGCTGATGTGGCATGACTCAAAATGAGAATAAACAGCTGTAAACATCCATTAATACTGGGAACATGAAATGTATGAAATATGAATTTAGGAAAATTGGAAATCGTCAAAAATGAAATGGAACACATAAACGATGATATCCTAGGTTACTGAGCTGAAATGGACTGGTGTAGGCCATTTTGAATCAGACAATCATATGGTCTATTATGCTGGGAATGACAACTTGAAGAGGAATGGCATTGCATTCATTGTCAAAAATAACATTTCAAGATCTATACTGAAGTACAACGCTGTCAGTGATAGGATAATATCCATAAGCCTACAAAGAAGATCAGTTAATACGACTACTATTCAAATTTACGTGCCAACCACTAAGGCCAAAAATGAAGAAATTGAAGATTTTTTACCAACTTCTGCAGTCGGAAATAGATCAAACATACAATCATGGTGCATTGATAATTACTAGTGATTGGAATGCGAAAGTTGGAAACAAAGAAGAAGGACAGGTAGTTGGAAAATGTGGCCTTGGTGATAGAAACGATGCTGGAGATCACATGATAGAATTTGCAAGACCAACAACTTCTTCATTGCAAATACCTTTTTTTCACCAATATAAATGGCGACTATACACATAGACCTCGCCAGATGGAATATACAGGAATCAAATCGACTACATCTGTGGAATGAGACAATGGAAAAACTCAGTATCATCAGTCAGAACAAGGCCAGGGGTGGACTGTGGGACAGACCATCAATTGCTCTTATACAAGTTCAAGTTGAAACTGAAGAAAATGAGAAAAATCTACAAGAGCCAAAGTATGAACTTGAGTGTATCCCACCTGAATTTAGAGACCATCTCAAGAATAGATTTGACGCCATGAACACTAATGACCGAAGACCAGATGGGTTGTGGAATGATATCAAGGACATCATACATTCAAAAGATAAGAAAGAAAGAAAAGACCAAAATGGATGTCAGAAGAGACTCTGAAATTTGCTCTTGAACATGCGTAGCTAAAGTGAACAGAAGAAATGATGAAGTGAAAGAGCTGAACTGAAAATTTCAAAGGGCTGCTCCAGAAGACAAAGAAAGGCATTATGATGACATGTGCAAAGACCTGGAGATAGAAAACCAAAAGGGAAGAACACACTTAGCATTTCTCAAGCAGAAAGAACTGAAGAAAAAATTCAAGTCTTGAGTTGCAATGTATAAGGATTCTACAGGGAAATATTAAAGGATACAGGAAGCATCAAAAGAAGATGGAAGGAATACAGAGTCACTACACCAAAATGAAGTGGTCAACATTCAACCATTCCAGGAGGTAGCATATGATCAGGAACCAATAGTACTGAAGGAAGAAGTTCAAGCTGCACTGAAGGCACTGGCGAAAAACAAGGCTGCAGGAAGTGACAGAATACCAACTGAGATGTTTCAACAAATGGATGCAGCACTGGGAGTGCTCACTGGTCTATGCCAAGAAATTTGGAAGACAACTACCTGGCCAACTGACTGGAAGAGATCCATATTTATGCCTGTTCCCAAGAAAGGTGATCTAACCAAATGCAGAAATTATCGAACAATGTCATTAATATCACATGCAATTAAAATTTGGTGAAGGTCATTCAAAAGTGGCTGCAGCAGTATGTCGACAGGGAACTACCAGAAATTCAAGCTGGATTCAGAAGAGGATGTACAACCAGAGACACAATTGCTGATGTTAGATGGATCCTGGCTGAAAGCAGAGAATACCAGAAAGATGTTTACCTGTGTTTTACTGACTATGCAAAGGCATTCTACTATGTGGATCATAAAAAATTATGGATAACATTTCGAAGAATGGGAATTCCAGGAGACTTAATTGTGCTCATGAGGAACCTGTACATAGATCAAGAGGCAGTCATTCGAACAGAACAAGAAGATACTGACTGGTTTAAAGTTAGGAGTGGTGTGCGTCAGGATTGTATCCTTTCACTATACCTATTGAATCTGTATGCTGAGCAAATAATCTGAGAAACTGGACTATATGAAGAAGAACGGGGCATCAGGATTGGAGGAAGACTCATTAACAACCTGCATTATGCAGATGACACAGCCTTGCTTGCTGAAAGTGAACAGGACTTGATGCACTTACTGATGAAGATCAAAGACCACAGTCTTCAGTGTGGATTACACTGCAACATAAAGAAAACAGAAATCCTCACGAATGGACCAATAAGCAACATCATGATAAATGGAGAAAAGACTGAAGTTGTCAAGGATTTCATTTTACTTGGATCCACGATCAACACCCATGGAAGTAGCAGTCAAGATATCAAAGGAAGCATTTCATTGGGCAAATCTGCTGCAAAAGACCTCTTTAAAGTGTTAAAAAGCAAAGATGTCACTTTAAGGACTAAGGTGCACCTGACCCAAGCCATGGTGTTTTCAATTGCCTCATATGCATCTAAAAGCTGAACACTGAATAAGGAAGACCAAAGAAGAATTGATACTTTCGAATTGTGGTGTTGGCAAGAACATTGAGTATACACCATGGACTGCCAAAAGAAGGAACAAATCTGTCCTGGAAGAAGTACAACCAGAATGCCCCTTAGAAGCAAGGATGGCGAGACTATGTCTCACATACTTTGGACATGTTATCAGGAGGGACCAGTCCCTGGAGAAGGACTTCGTGCTTGGTAAAGTAGAGGGTCAGCAAAAACGTGGAAGACCTTTGACAAGATGGATTGACACAGTGGCTGCAACAATAGGCTCAAGCATAACAATGATTGTGAGGATGACACAGGACCAGGCAGTGGTTCCTTCTGTTGTACATAGGGTTGCTATGAGTTGGGACTGACTCGACAGCGCCTAACAACAACATGTTCTCGTGAGAAGGTACTTATTGAGAGAATAAGCTATTGCCAATCTTCATTCAGTCTTAGTGGCTGTTTTCTCCTTTAGGCCATTCATTGCTTCCAGGTGTTACTGGCTCCCTTCTTTTCTAGCTTCTGAAGGGTAAATAATACTTCTGCAGTACGGAACAATACATTGCAGTGGTACTTTTCAAAAGAGTTGAACTCCTATAAGTTATTCTTACCCTGCATTCAATCTTAGGGCGCAATCATCGCTTCCAAGTGTAACAGGTAGAACACATAGCCGTGAGCAGTCCTGCAGTATTCCAGGGCAGCTGTTTCTGCTTCTTAGCTGTTAGTACTGCTTTTGTTAAAACGAAGAATACATAGTAGCAGTCATTTTCCTGAGACTCAAGTTCCTTTAATTTTATTTATTTAGCCTGTCAGTACTGTTTTGCAGTAAGGAAAAGTGCATGGTACCATGTTTTGAAACGTTTCATGAAAAATAATAAAAAGGCTAAGAAGAAGGGATTAGAATAAATTGTATATGCAGTTATTGCCAGGTGCAGTCATGTTTTACCTCACATTTTGCAAATTTTCAAGAAATAAAATAAAATAAAATTAAATTAAAAAAGATTTTATCATTGACTCATAGGATTTACATCATCCAGAGGCCACTAAGACATACGTAATCCCAGATACTGGGTATCAAAATCCATAACTCATAACAAAAATTCTGAATTGGTCCCGTAAACAGCACGCCTTCATTAGTGAAAACGCATAATATCAACAAAAAATTCAAAGGAGAATGTAATTGGGTCTTGAAAGGGTTAAGTCAAACAATAGTCTAGGGAAAGAATATTTTGCCTTGGGCACTGTGCTCTTTTAAAATAATTATCTATGTGCAGTTTCAACAGCAGAAACTCGAATGGTTAGACTAGGAGCTATGTTTTGAGGTCAGTCAGTAACTGTTTTAATTGTTCCCCAAGACAATGCTTTATGTAATCCTGCATGTCCACAAATTGTTTTCTCAGTTCTATTCAGCCGTTTTTCCCATGGCTATCTATAATTACTATCGACAAGACGGAATACAAAAATCAGTGGAATACAAAGATCTTACTTCTTGAGAACATTTTTTACTCTCTAGTTGGAAAATGTTGCCCTGGTTTGCAAATTGTACATGAAATAAATGTCAATCTATTTCTATTATTGACTTAATATGATTTTTGTTTTAACAGTAAATTATATGCTTTTGTTTGTTTAGTTTTTCTAAACTAACTTAACTCCTACTTGACTCCTTTATTTAATATATAAGTTTTATGGTAGATTTAGAATTTACTCAGCATAGTATTATGCCAATGATAATATTGTTTACTTCTTTCTGATTGCTCTATTCTTTTTCCTTTTTCACATCTTTGTGTATTTGTTAGAAAATTTGGAAAAATATTAAATAATATTTGGAAAGTCAGTATGCTAATCTTCTTCTAGAACCTCTAGAATTTAACCACCAAAAAAAATTGTGGTCTTATTTTAAGATATGTTGTTGCTGTTAGGTGCAGTTGAGTTGGTTCTGATCAATAGCCACCCTACGTACAACAGAACAAAACACTGCCAGGTCCTATACCATCCCCACGATCATTGTTATGCTTGAGCCCATTGTTGCAGCCACTGTGTCAATCCATCTCACTGAGGGTCTTCCTCTTTTTCACTGACCCTCTACTTTACCAAGCATGATGTCCTTCTCCTGGGACTGATCCTTCCTGATAACATGTCCAAAGTATGTGAGAAATAGTCTCACCATCCTTGCTTCTAAGGCAAATTCTATCTGTACTTCTACTAAGAGCGATTTGTTCATTCTTTTGGCAGTCCGTGGTAAATTCAATATTCTTTGCCAAAACCCTAATTCAATGGCATCAATTCTTCTTTTGTCTTCCTTATTCAATGTCCAGCTTTCACATGCATAAGAGGCGATTAAAAACATCATAGCTTGCGTCAGGTGCACCTGAGTCCTTAAAGTGACATCTTTGCTTTTCAACACTTTTAAAGAAGTCTTTTGCAGCAGATTTGCCTAATGCAATGCTTCCTTTGATATCTTGACTGCTGCT
The DNA here is from genome assembly GCF_000243295.1 of Trichechus manatus latirostris. Taxonomy (NCBI): domain Eukaryota; kingdom Metazoa; phylum Chordata; class Mammalia; order Sirenia; family Trichechidae; genus Trichechus; species Trichechus manatus. Next base: position 20,632,538 of record NW_004443968.1, read on the forward strand.
TCCATGGGTGTTGATTTTCGATCCAAGTAAAATGAAATCTTTGACAACTTTAATCTTTTCTCCATTTATCATGATATTGCTTATTGGTCCACTTACGAGGATTTCTATTTATGTTGAGGTGTAATCCATACAGAAGGCTGTAGTCTTTGATTTTCGTCAGTAAGTGCATCAAGTTCTGTTCACTTTCAGTAAGCAAGGTTGTGTCAACTGCATATTGCAGGTTGTTAATGAGTCTTCCTCCAATCCTGGTGCCCCCTTCCTCTTCAAACATTAAAGGTTCTCGGATTATTTGCTCAGTATACAGGTTTAATAAGTGTAATAAAAGGATATAACCCTGACACACACCTCTCCTGACTTTAAACCACGCAGTATCTCCTGGTTCTGTCTGAACGACTGCCTCTTGGTCTATGTACAGGTTCCTCATAAGCACAATTAAGTATACTGGAATTCCCATTCTTTGAAACGTTATCCATAATTTGTTATAATCCACACAGTTGAATGCCTTAGCATAGTCAATAAAACACAGGTAAACATCTTTCTGGTATTCTCTGCTTTCAGCCAGGATCCATCTGACATCAGCGATGATATCCCTGGTTCCATGGCCTCTGCTGAATCTGGCCTGAATTTCTGGCAGTTCCCTGTCGACATACTGCTGCAGCCGCTTTTGAATGATCTTCAGCAAAATTTTACTTGCCTGTGATATTGATATTCATGACTTTGTTAGATAATTTCTGCATTCGGTTGGATTGCCTTTCTTGGGAATAGGCATAAACATGGATCTCTTTCAGTCATTTTACCAAGTAGCTGCCTTCCAAATTTCTTGGCCTAGAAGAGTGAGCACTTCCAATGATGCATCCATTTGTTGAAACATCTCAATTGGTATTCTGTCAATTCCTGGAGCCTTGTTTTTCACCAATGTCTTCAGTGTAGCTTGGACTTCTTCCTTCTGTACCTTTGGTTCTTGATCATATGCTATGTCCTGAAATGATTGTACATCAACCCATTATTTTTGGTCCAGTGACTCTATGTACTCCTTCCGTCTTCTTTTGATGCTTCCTGTGTTGTTCAATATTTTACCCATAGAATCTTTCACTATTCTCAAACTCGAGGCTTGAATTTTTTCTTCAGTTCTTCCAGCTTGAGAAATGCTGAGCGTGTTCTTCCCTATTGGTTTTCTAACTTCAGGTCTTTTAAGATATATAATGGTGAAATGTTCATTTCTTAAAATACGTAGCAGGGATAAGCATTGAATAGTCATACGTGTCTTTTTGGAATCTATTGAGATTACCAGAAGTATTCTTTTACTTGAACATTATTGCTGTGTAAAAAGATTTTCTGTGATTATACAATCTTTGTATTCCTGAATTAAAGCCAGCTTGGTCAGGGTTAAGGCACTGTTGAATTCAATTTGCTTATATCTTATTTAGAAATATTCATATCTGTCATGGATTGAATAGTGTCCTCTCAGAATATGTGTCCGTTTGGCTAGACCATGATTCCCAGCATTGTGTGGTTGTCCTCCATTTTGTGATCTGATCTAATTTTCCTATGTGTTATAAATCCTAATGTCTGCCTGTGGTTAATGAGAAAAGATTAGGTCATGTTAAAGAGGATTAGGGTGGGATGCAACACCCTTAATCAGGTCACGACCTGATCCAATGTAATGAGAGTTTCCCTATGGGTGTTGCGCGCATATAAGAGAGACGCAAGCAGGGGGAAGGGACCTCATACCACCAAGAAAGAAGTTCCAGGAGCAGAGCGTGTCCTTTGGACCTGGGGTCCCTGTGCTGAGAAGCTCCTAGACCAGGAGAAGATTGATGACAAGGACCTTCTCCCAGAGCCAACAGAGAGAGAAAGCCTTCCTCTAGAGCTGGTGCCCTAAATTCAGACTTCCAGCCTCCTAGACTGTGATAGAATAAATTTCTTTTTGTTAAAGCCATCTACTTGTGATATTTCTGTTATAACAGCACTAGATAACTAAGACAATATCTGTATTCATAAATGAATTTCCTCTAAAGTTATTTTTTATGTGGCCAATTGTGTATTATTAATCAAATTGAGACTTAATTTTGAAACAGAACCGTAAGTGAATGTAGAGCAGCTGAACTTTTTCAAGCTTTCTCCTTGTACCATTCTCTGCTAGGCTTTGGAGCATGATTTCCTCAAGGCAGTAAGGTTTTGAAAGGCACACATTTGCATAATGCCTTTCCTGTTGTTCCTTTGTTCTTTGAGTTGTAGCAACTAATTGCTTTAGAAAGCTATTTCCCAAATTCCTCCCACAGGTAACATTTAGGTAAATAAGAATCTTCAAAGGTAGAATGAGGGACTGAACATTCTTGGTATGCATCCTGGAACACCAAAGAGCAAGACCAGAGACTCCTGAGAAATAACATCAAAAACTTCTTCTTCTATACCCCTTTGGTTAATAATTTCCATACTGATTAGAAAGGAATTGAGAAGGAACCAGGAAATATGGCAATATTGTTGCTAACAGAATCTTAGGGAAAGGTTTTCTTTCAGAGACAGGTTTGGATTAGGACACTGTCTGATTTTCATGGGGGAGGGGAGTTTTATGTCACTCCTTGCATAAACTCTCTTAAGATCCTTCTAGGTCTCTCCTTCCTATATTCTTTAACGATACATATGCCATGATAATCACCTCTTCCTTGAGACTGTGAAAGAACTTGCTGGTTAAACTTTTTGAGGATTTTTTGTAATTTTTTTATAATTCAATTTTTATCATGGCTTTTAGTTTGTCCAGGTTTTCCACTTCTACTTGAACTAAATTATTTTAACTATCTTTCTACTTTCTAAGATAGAATCCATCTCACTGAGGTGTTCAAATTTATCATCATGGAGTTATACATACATAATTAAAAAAATCTTCTCTGTTCTTGCTTGTATAGGTCCTTTGACAATTAATCATTAATTTTGTAAATCATTTCAGATGGATTCCTCTGGGCTCTGTTTTCATCCTGAAGGTTTTGCTGAGATTTTCCCATTAATTTCTAATTACAACAGTAGAATTAAGTTTCTTTCTTTTCGTAAGCATTCTTGTGCTGTATATGGCAGTTCTAATTTTGACACCCACATCATCACACTTGGATTTCCTGTCTGGGTGCTTTGTGGCACAGTGTCTTTTCTTCATTCCGTGTTCTAAATTTGCCCTTGGCAGTGAGCTGTCTCCATTTTATGACATGCTGATCTATGAGCGATGGCTCTCCTTTGTCTGTAGTTGTAAACAAACCTGAGATGACTGGGAGTATTTCTCTAGTGAATCAGTAGTCTGCTTAGCATTCTACAGTTCCAAGCATGACAGTATAACAGTCTCATAAATACCCAGGTTGTCTCTCCTCATCACTAACTTTCAGGAAATCATGCTTAACTTTCATATCTTTACTTTGGAACGAAAACTTTGAAGTCTTCTGAGAAGCCTGAAAACAATTTCATTGAAATACGAGGGAATTCTTTTTATTATCCAGTTATGGAATTGAAGTATATTTAGTTGTTTTCTATCCTTTGAACCTTCTGTTGAACTTCTTCGGATTTAAGATTTTATTCCTTCAGTCTCGCCACAGCTTTTGATGAATGATTAGGAATCAGCGATTCCCATCATTTGTTAAAACCAACAGCAAATATCTCAACGGAGGTGAGAACATTTATTTTTTAAGTGTAATGATTGATTTACCATAAGCCACCTATATCCCTCTTCCTATTTTCCCGATTACCAAAGTCATGGACTTACCAAACAGCTCATCTCTTTATGGACATCGAGTTTTTTTCTCTTCCAGTTGGTGACTGGAAACCTACTGATTGTCTTCACTTGCATCATTCTCTGGCCTAGAAGTGCTGTTGTGGTTATTAGCTGTCATGGAGGACATGATGATCCCATGCACAACGGAATTAAACTCCACCAGGTCCTGTGCCATTTCCATGACTGGTTGCAGATTGGAGCATTGTGATCCAGCAAGTTACATAATCTCTCATTTTAAGACTGATCTATATCAATGTACCCCCACCGTTGTTACATTGATTTATTCTATTGATAGCTATGTCTCATTAACTCATTGACATGAAAATTTATATTTATATTTTTGTTTATTTTATTGTATTTTTTGCTTGTACTAACATTTAAGTTACAAGAGAACAAGGATTTGCCTATCTTGCTCTCCGTCATTTCTCTATTGCTTAGAATAGTGCCAGGTGTTCAGAAAATATTTGTTGAATATTCAGAAAAATCTCAAGTTTCCAGTCCAAAACCCAAAATTCTCCTTCTGTTTTTGTTATTGCTCTATTGAAGGGAGAAAATCTTTCAAAATATCTGAGATATCTCCCCTTTTTATCTGTATGGATTAATATTTATTTTTTAATTGAAAAGTCTCATTTGCTTGTATTTTAATGTTATAAGCTACCTCAAATTCTTCTTGGATAAAGAATACAAATAAATAATAAAGAAAGCAACTTAATATACTTACAAATATAGTATTGTCTTTTCTTAATTATGTTGCTATTTAAAAAAACGTCAAAAGAGAGGAAATAGGTACTCTCATACACTGTTGGTTATAACCTCTTTGAAGGGAAATTTGACAGTGTCTAGCATAATATAAAAAGCACACACCTTTTGACATAGTGAAATCGATGCTTAAAATCCTTAAAAATATACTCATGCAAATGCACAAAGATTTTTGTAAATAAAATATATATTTCAGTATGGCTGTAGTTGCAAAAAATAAAATCCAAAACAACCTTGGAAAATCTAAATGACCATCAATAAAGGAATCGTTTTTAAAAAATGGGCTGTACCACTATGAGCATGTAAAGAAAAATGGGTAGTTCTGTAAGTTCTGACGTGAAAAGGTGCCCAAGACACATTAAACGTAAAACAAACAAGTTGTAGAAAAATGAGGTGGTGTAATCTCAATTTTTAAAAGTATATATTTTGATATGTACATAAAAAAGAAGCAGATAAAGGAGCTTACCTTGGAGAGTAATTGGAGCAGGCAGAGAAATGTGAATTTTATTATCTTTTTTAATACCTTTTTAAGTTATTTGAATAATTTCTGTGAACACACTTTTTTTTTTATTGTACTTCAGGTGAAGGCTTACAGAACAAATAGTTTCTCATGAAACAGTAGTATACATGTTGTTTTATGACATTGGTTAACAACCCCACAACATATTAACCCTCTAACTTCTCAAACTTTTTTTTTTTTATTTGGTGAAAATACACATAGCCAAAGATACACCATTTCAAAAATTTCTACAGCCACAGTTCAGTGACATTGACTACGCTCTTCCAATTTTGCTGTTATTCTCACTTAAGATGAAGGCTTACAGAACAAAATAGTTTCTCATTTAACAGTTACTACA
>NW_004443968.1:20638366-20672759 GCF_000243295.1 Trichechus manatus latirostris
ATGATTCTTAGATGGCCGCTTGCAAGCTTTTAAGACCCCAGATGCCACTCACCAAAGTAGGATGCAGAACATTTTCTTAATAAACTTTGTTATACCAATTGACCTAGATGTCCCCCGAAAGCATGATCCTCAGACCCCCCATCCATCCTACTCTGTCCCTCAAAGTGTTTGATTGTATTCATGAAACTTCTTAGCTTTGGTTTAGTCCACTTGTGCTGACTTCCCCTGTAGTGAGTGCTGTTTTTCCCTTCACCTAAAATAATTATTATCTACTATCTAGTTAGTAAATAACCCTCCCCTCCCCTCCCCACCCTCGTAACCATCAAAGAATATTTTCTTCTGTGTTTAAACCTTTTCTTGAGTTCTTATAATTGTGGTCTTATATAATTTGTCCTTGAACACACATTTTTTATAATTGAAATATACTAATAGAATTACCAAAGTATCTAGGTTTTAAATTTTATGATTATTAATAATCAGCTTGTCAGAAACATAAAGCAATTAAAAACTTGAGAACAGTGTGATGATTTGACTCTGGGAGAATATATCACAGATTCATAGGCATTCTCTGGGCAAGGCTCTAAGAAAAATCTAGTGTAGTGTGTAGGAACATGGATTAGGGACTACAGACAGTGTTGGTTTTCAGCTATGACCTTTGATTGCTCTGTGACTTAAGGACTGTTACTTAAATTCTCTGAGTTCCACTTTCCTAATGTAATAAATTAGAGATAAGAAGAATGGCTGATGTGCACTGTGTGCTTATTATATGCTTGGATGCTTTGTCTTACTTAAGCCACTGCCAAGTCTGGAAGAAAAGTGCATCCTTATTTCTATCTCACAGATGAGGAAGTTCAGGCACAAACAAGTTAAGTAACTAGCCCCAAATGATATACCTAAGCAATTGTTAGCCTCAGTATTCCAACCCCAGCAGTCTGACTCTGCAGCCAAACCACTAAACCAACACTCCACACTGCTCCCTCCCTACCCTAATGGTTCATTTGGCTAGACAGATAATGTACGGGACTATCATAGCAGGATGTCTGACATGTATTAAGCACTCATTAAATGATAGTTATTGTTTTCTTATTCCAGCGATTATCACACTATGGTCTAGGGGGCCCTATGGTAGTTCTTAGGGGGCTGGACAGGAGGGGATTGAACAGCTAAGACTTTGTTTAACACAATGGACTCTGACCTCAGATTTAATTAAAGGTTTGGTTGCTAAGAATAAAGTTGTACAAAACAGTGATTTATGTGTTACAACTGAAAAAAAAAAAGGCACCCAGACAGGTTAAGTTTCCTCCCCATAATCAGCCAGCTAGTTAATACTTAATGGCAGGACTTTTCTTTTGTTCCTTCTTCCTTTACTCCTTTTTAATTCCTTCCTTTATTTCTGCATGTAGTGTATATTGGGATGGAATTTATTTATGACATGGCTGTATATTTAACAGTAAGTCTGAGCGCCTGAATTCGTGAACTATCACTGAAGATGCTGCAAGTTTTGTGAGCCAATGAAAATAGTAATGTGATTTGGAGCTGGGTCATTGACACTCAGAGATGGAGATCCAAGATGAAAAAAAGTCACTGTTGGACTGCCAACCAGACAACTATACCTGCAGTAAGGATAGGTGTCAAATACACTGAGCTAAATGCTGATACTCAGAAGAGGAAGGAAAAACAACAACAACAACAAAACAAATCTCTAATTAGAAATGTGCAGCTCAGAGAAGACCACATATTGATGATAAACTTAGATTTAGCGATGGCGATGAGAAATGGCAGAATGACACGTTATGACACCTCACAGCTGAGGGGTTAGTAGACAGTCCTGCACAAAGTTGGGGATGGAAGGTCATGGCTACTAGGGGATGTGGTCTGACAGCAGTCCTATATTAATTCACATAGGGTATTTTGTAAAAAGCTGGTCAAAGACCCCTTGTTGAACCTTTAAACTTTGCCCAAGAGCAGAAAAAAGTAACTTCACAATTCTCAGGGGTCCATTTCCGGAACACTACAAAAATGCTTTAAGAATTCTCCAGCCTGGAACATAGGGATGTGTTCCAGGAATGTAGGGTGACTAATATTAAAGTGATTTTCATTCCGTAGTGTTTGGTAGGAGTAACAAATTTTATTTCCTCGTTCTTACTAGCCAGATGGGTAATTCGACACAGTTCATGTGACAGTGGAATAAGCTTAAGTGATGTATTTATTTCAATTGTGTCCTATAAATCTTCAAAACCGTAATATAGTATTAATTTGCCTGCTATTTTTCCCAGGCAAACTTTGATATAAGATTACCTCATTTATTTATTTATTCATTTTTTTTTGTAATCTGTTAATACTGAATCATCAGTTTTACATTTTATATATATATGTATTTATATATATATTTATGTCTTAGTAAGATACTTTTAAAGTTTTTCATATTAAGGTATATTCTTGGTTGGCATTAAATAAAATCATCGTTAAAAGCATTACCAATCTGTCATCCCAAACCTTACTAAAAATACAAGCAAATAACAATGTAGTTTTTTTAATAGAAAAAAAAATACCTATTTTATAATAGAGTAATCTCCAAACTGAGGCTGTCAGGAGGGAGAACATATTAATAATTATTTAGTGCAATTTAGAACATTGATTATCTTAGTCTGTGAGCAGTTGCTCAAGTATTGAAAGTAAACTTTTCCAAACACCCAGGATAAAATAAAATATTGCATACGTGCATTAGAATTCTGTTTTTGATAAACAATTGAAAAAGTCAGAGCAATTAGCCCAACTCGTGAATAAAAAAGCTTATTCCACTTATTTTTCTCAACAGAATAAAGTTTTGAAGTGTGTAAAAATACACTAAAGCCTATATTTTTCAGCTTTTTAAATTGAAATAATGCACAAAACAGTTTTTAAATGTTACAAAATCAAATCCCTACTAATCACAGTGAGTTTTCATAGAAATGATTTGCTCTTTTGTAGACGGAGATTTCTAATGAAGAGTCTGACAACATCTTAGTTTCCTACGTGAGATTGAGTGTTGTCTCTAAACAAAACATCTCCCCTCCTGCATCTAAGGGTCGAAGGGTATAAGAGAAATCCCTAACACAAGTAAAAAGCATTAATATGAAAATGTGCTAGCATGGCTTTTGTTAAAATAAAATCTATAAATGAAACAATTAGCAAACCTAAAAATAGACCCATGAATAGAACCCCCTCATTTACCTAAATTTTTAGTGTCAACTGTGTTGACATCATGGAGAACTGTCATGAGAGCTGACATTCTTAGAAGACATAACATCACCTGTAACCTTTAAAGAAAGCTGCTTTTTGAAAGCCCCACAGGCAGAATGGTCAGACTGGCATTTGTATAGTGTGGTGGGAGATGTTAAAATAGCAATGCACAGAACCCTTCCAAGCAATTTTTATGCCACGGAGAGTGAAGCCTTTGGAAAGAAATCTATAAGTAGTGATTTGTCACCATTTATGTAAAGTGGAATATTTTCAGACTTTTTTTTTCAGATCAGAAAGTGCTATATCCAAAGTGAATAATTAAAAAAATCAATTTTTTTTTGCCTTGATGTATACATCTCTGAGGATATTATTTTTAAAGCTAACATTTATTTCTTCATTCTCCACAGAGCTAAAGTCCAGTTTTATAACTTTGCAAATGTTTTCAATTACTTACTTTGGTTTAACAATTACAAGTGCAACATATTGGTAATAAAACTGTCAACCATTGTTCAATTCAAAATGTATTATGGGGAACTCAGACTTCTGAATTATGAATTTGAATTATGGTGGTGGTAAAGACTATTGAATATACCATGGACTGCCAGAAGAACGAACAAGTCCGTCTTGGAAGAAGGACAACCAGAGTGCCCCTTGGAAGCAAGGATGGCGAGACTTCATCTCACGTACTTCAGACATGCTATCAGGAGGGACCAGTCCCTGGAGAAGGCCATCATGCTTGGTAAAGAAGAGGGTCAGCAAAAAAGAGGAAGACCCTCAGTGAGATGGATTGACACAGTGGTTGCAACAATGGGCTCAAACATAGCAACAATTGTGAGGATGGCACAGGACCTGGCAGTGTTTAATTCTGTTGTAGACAGGGTTGCTATGAGTTGGATCCAACTCCATGGCACCTGAGTTGGATCCAACTCCATGGCACCTAACAACAACAACAACGGACTTCTGAAGTGAGAAAATTCTGGTAGTTTTCTCTGTGAAGAAATGAAGGTAGACTCACAGGACAGTTAAGAATCAAATAGTAATTTACCCAAACTCATTATAATTTGTAATACAACTTTTCATAACTGACAACTGAAATTTAAGAATACTTCTAAACTATTGTCTCTACCTTTTAGAGCCAATGTTGATATGCAAGGAGCCCTGGTGGCTCAGTGGCTAAGTACTCGGCTACTAATGGAAGAGTCAGCAATTTGAACCAACTAGCACTTCCATGGGAAAAAGGTGTGGCAGTCTGTTCCGCAAGGATTTATAGCCTTGAAAATCTGTGGTGGCAGTTCTGTTCTGTCCTGTTGGGATGCTATGAGTCAGAATCAACTCTACAGGAACCGGTTTGTTTTTTGGTTGATACATAGCTTCTTTTCCTCACCTGGCTGTGTACTCCGGAAAAAGGTTGTTACTGCACATTGGAGAAATATAGGTTATCTACCAATATTTGACCCTAAGTCAGCTAAATCTTCACCATCAATGGAGTGTTTGAGATTATTGTGACTCCTATGGTTATTTTTGGTTTGTGTAAAGTATAAAAATGAAGTCTGCTGCCTATCTTCCTTTCAAAATATCTCTGGAAGATTTGCAACAATTAGAATATACTATATTCTACATATACTCTGTAATTCTGAATATACTCTATAATTATTTATGTTATCTTTTTGAGTTGTCATATCAGAGTCTTAGCCTCATTGCTTAAGTTTCCACACTTGTTCACCAAGATTCAAAATTTCAATAATTCCTATCTGAGTGTTCTATGATCTGTAAGGTTCATCTTGTTTAATATTTTTGACCCAATAATAGTTTATAATTTAGTTCTTATTTTCTTACAGTCAGTATTTTATATTATAAAAGGAAAGCAGTCTGCAAGGACTGCTAGTCCTTTTCTACTTAAATAAACAAAAAATATTTTACTTAGGTACTGATAAGTTTTAATAAATATGAAGGATTTTGGATATAGAAATTCAATAATACATATAGCTAGGGTTGAAATCATATGAATCCATAGTTTACTTAATATACACGGGTATGAGTACAAAATAGATATGCCTTTACTGCTTGAAGCTATGTCCTGAAATAAGCTGCTATTTATAATCTTCATATCTATGGCTTCTTCTCCTAATTACATTTTAAATTCTTAAAAGGCAGAGGCCTTATTTTGTGCATGTTTCAATCCTTCTTAAAACAGGGTTTTACGTGTGGTATGCATTCAATTGCCAAAGAAGTAAAATTTCACTTTTCTAAAGGTTTACTAAATCATGGTGTGTGTGGGTGTTTTGGTAGGGCATTGGGAGTTGCTGAGTTTAAATATCAGGATATATTAAGATTAATTGTAATGACCTTATGCCTTTTCAAGCAGCCAGGTGGTAGGCATGCCATGCAAAATAGTAACCCTATATGAAGATTTCCCTAGGTGAACAATCCATCTATGGAGAATAAGTTTAATTACTGAGTCTTCCTTGCCTCTTTGTTCAGTCTAATCCTCTGAGTTATATGTAATTTATTGGGAAGATATATCATCTGGGAAGTTTTCCAGATTCACCTTTAAAGAATTGAACTTGCCTAATATGAGATTCTCTAGGTCATTTTTTCACATTGGAAATAAGACCAGTATCAGCAAACCACATTATTCTCAAGAGACAGAATGGAAATTCTTTTCTATTGAAATCCTTTAAGAATCATATTGGAAATTTCTTGAGAGCAGAGAGTGTAAAAAGTGTTGTGTTTTCTGTTTCTGGTTAAAATTTTAGTAAAGTAAATCTATTACTGCTGTTATGACCATAATTTAATTTTGATAGAGGATTCTATTTACTGATAGCCATACAATGTTTCAAAAAAAACATTCATTAAATTGGGTTACATATTTCCACAAGTACTTCTTTAACATCAAAAACAAATCATTACCTACGAGGAAATTCATATCCTCTTGAGTTGGACTGATGTAGAATGTCATCTGGTTCTTAGATAATTGTGACACAAACTGATCCTTTTAGTTTTCTTGACAGACTTAAAAAAAAAATCTATGCTAGAATTCACAAGTTAGTGAAGTCAGTTTTCTGAGATTGTGTAACAAGGAATAGCTTTTACTTAAGATATTTTAGTCAGTGCCTTCTGACAAGTTAGACACACACACACACACACACACACACACACATGCACTGCCTTAGAAAGTACTTATTGATCCCATGGCAAACTTTTAATTCACTTACTTGCTCTGTGAAGTTCATTATGACCAGTCTGTGTGAAAGAGAGTGATTTTTTATACCTGACTTTCAGATAACTATATCAATTCTTTCTTTTTTGGCATTGAAATAAGATATAAAGTTCATTGATCTATCCTAGATCTCGGTCTTTTGAAACTCAAACTTGACCTGACCATTTATTTTTGACATATCTGGCTATACATCATGCATTCATGGTTCCAATTCAACAATTCTAATTATTATGAACAATGATGCTTCCCTCCAATAGAAGGGGACTTAGCAAACAGCAATTTGTTTTCTAAACACAATGCTTTGTTAGAAAATGAATACTCCTAGTTTTGGGATTTTTTGCAGACTTTTAAAATTTTTTTGGTATTTCATATTCGATTTTAGTCATTTAATTGTACCCTGTACTCTTTTTAATACTGACATTTTGGACAAAGCTGGTGTAATAGTTGGAAAAATCCATCAGAAAAAAGCACATATATGAGTTATATATGTGAATGTGCATATAAATAAATGTAAGCGTATACAAGGTGATGACAGAAATTTTCTCTGGATAAGTTGCAAGAATTATGGGTGTTGGTTTTAGACTTGTGCTTACCTGCATTTCTTGATTTATCTTATAAGCGTGCATTACTTTTGTAAAGTTAACTCTGCTTCCATTTCTCAGGCCTCAAGGGAATGAGTGTACGCAGACAGAAGTCCTAAACGTCACAAGATTCCCAAAATGAGAGATGAAAGACAGAGCTGGGACTGAGGAGACTGAAACTACCACAGAAAAAATGCAAGGGGGCAAGTCACACAAATGTGAGTGTGTATGCACATCCATGTGCACACATACAGATAGCATATCCTTTCCTCAGATGATAATAACACAGCCAGGTATTATTCTGGTCACATATTAAACAAAAGACTATTTTGAGAAAAAGACTCAACTAATAATACTCAAATGTTCTGAAATATTCACAATGGTCTGCAGGCTCAATGCTGATCTTTTCTGCCAAGTGGTTTATTCCCCCTGTGACTTCTTTTCAGTGCAAAGAAAAAGTTACTTGACTGAGCAGACATTATCAGTATGATGCAAGTACTGGTAGGAGATGCATTAAAGAACATTGCTTTGAAAACAAAGTTATACCTCATTTCAATTTCAAAATCTTTTTAAACATCCTGTAATTTTGGTCAGTGTGTGGTTTAGTATTTGTAGTTACAAAGTGTTATATTTACTTGTAAATTGCAGACACAATACTTACTGAGCGTTTGGTCAGCATAAAATGACAAAATTTTAGAAAGCTTGCGTGTATATAACATGCAGGACAATCACAGAAGGGATGAGTTCCTGAAGACCTAGCATAATTCAAAACTAGCATAATTAAAGAAAATATTCTTAGAAGAATAAATGTAAATGGTGAATGCCTCCTTCAAATGCATAAATATTCAGTTTCTATGGCATATTTTTAAAAAGTGCTATCTATTTTCTCAGCATTTTCTCTAAAATATTCACAGTAATTTCTCCAAAATTAACATTATAGAGAATCATAGTGGTTCAATCATAATTTATATCAGTCAGGTCCATTCAGGAAACAAAATCTACAGAGTGATTGAACAAGAAAAGTTCATAATAAAAAAAAATTATTAAGTATAAGAGGGTATTGGAGCAACGAGACATTGGCTAGTAAGAAGTAAACAGAATTCTAAAGAATACACGAATAGTAGACGGAAGGAGCAGCTGCTACCTTTAGGGCTGAGACAGAGCACCCAAGCAAGAGTTACCACTCCAGGGCTGAGATGCAGACCTTGATGGAAATTACCCAGCTGTGGCCCACTGGATAGCAGAAACATCATTGTGCCGCTGTATCAGCAGAACTTGCTGGGTATCTGCCCTCCAGAATTGGCCAGACATCCGTCTACCACGGTGCTGGCGAAAGCTGTTTACCCGGAGGTGTCTCTCCAGAGGCCCTCTACTACAAAATCACCTGGAAAGACGGTGTCCTCTGGGTGCAGCTGATTTCCATACACTGCAGGAGCGTGGACCTGAGAAACTGCATATGCTGCAGGAACCTGCCAATGAGCATAGGAGAACCAAGGAGGAAATCCCTTTTCTCATGCAAAGTCTCTCCAGCGCCCTCTGTTGACAAAACTTAACATTTTGTTAGCTGGCAAATGAAATAAAAGAACCCTGCTCCATTTTCATAGAATAGGCAAGGAAAGATATATTTGGAGTTGAGGAGTGATTAGTTGATCACTGGCAGTCTTCATCTTAATATTTTATTGCTTCTAAATTTTGCAATTAAGTTACTGATTTTCAGTTTTTCCCCTAGCACTAGCACCAGTACTGCCACTTAATGATCACTTGAAAAATAAAGACTAGGCAACATTTTAAATTACCCAAACGGTGGATAAGAAGGTCCCTGGGTAGAGCAAATGGTTTGCATTCGGCTGGTAACCAAAAGGTTGGCAGTTCAAACCCTCACAGTGGGACCTCAGAAGAAAAGGTTAATGATCTGCTTCTGTTAAGATTACAGCCAAGAAAACCCTATGGAGCAGTTCCTATTCTCTAACACTCAGGGTTGCCATGAATTGCAATTGACTTGACAGCACAAGACAGCAACAACAACAATGGTGGACATTAAAATAATGACAAAAGGTGCACCCAGAATCACTCCCCAAAGTGTTTAAACACATTAAAATGTGTTGCTCACAAGATAAGAATATTCACCATTTTAAATGAATTTATAGCCCCATCAGCTCACCACTATCTTAAAAAGTAAGCAATTCTTGGTGTGTTTAAGGTTTTGCTATTATGTTATTTTATATTTGGCATAAATGAAATTCATAAACATATTTATATCACATTATTTCAAATTTCTTAGGTCAAGTTCATAGAAAATGTGACCTCACTACCTATCTTCCATTCCATAGTAAAATCATTGTCTTACTAAATCTCTTTACTGTTGGGAGAAAGGATAAGAGTGCGTATAGAATGATCACCCTAAACCTATTACCACTATAAGGGAAAAATTTTGTTAAATCTTCTAGTTGATGACTCAGTCAGTTTCCTACACCCTAAACTGACACTCCATCTGTGCTTGGCTCACTCTCAGTTGTATGATTAAAATTACATTTTCAGGGAATTTTTTAGCTTCTTAAGCCATCTTATGTTTCAGGGTTTCACATTAGTTTTATACCATAATAGTTTGGAGTTCTGAACCTAGAACCCAGCACTCTATATCCAAACCTTTAATTTGAATTAGTCACTCTGTGAAATTATACCTGTCATTTAGTCCTTCTCCCTAGCTTCTTAACCTCTGAGGAAGAGGTAATATTTTTACTGATTCTGAAATCAATATATTTGGAAAAGCTTTCACATCTAGAAAAAAATGGGCTTTGGTCATATTTTCTAAGCACTTTTCTTCAAGTTGAGTTTTTTCCTTCCTTAACACCAGTGCTGGTATTACAAAAAGAAAAGCATTTTCCAAGATGGGTAGTCAATCGACATTCCTGGCTTATGAAAGACAATGATTTCATGTAAGAGAGTGCCAGGTATGCCTTTGGGCTTTATATTAATTTGTGAAACATTCCTTTCATTATGTTTTCTGTTCAAAAATTATGCACGTTTGAATCAAAGCCCAATGACAGTGTCTAGTAACTGAAAAATATTTATTTCTCCTTGGAAATCGTACCTGCTTAATTACCCAATCTTTTGGGAACACAGCCAAAGCCTGGAGTGAGTCTTTTGTTGTAGGAAGAAAAGAAAAAAATAATTTGGTGCTGAGGGGAAACAACTCTCTTACAGCTCTTGTGGACCATCTTGTCATGTTTGAAATTGCTCTGCTAGACTGCTGTTGTCATCTGGCTTTGTGTCATTAGAGTTCACGTCACATGATAACCTCAAGGTAAAAAGCTCTGTTCCTTTACCTCCTTTCTTTTTTCTTCTGCTCTCTTATATTCATGTCCATCTTGCTGTGGCTTGTTCATATTCTGGGAGTAATGGGGTGAGGTTAATATAAGACAGTTAACTCTCAATTACTAAGGGGCTAATTATCCAGTCTATTGATTGCACAGTCCAGCCTCTGCTTTTCCTGCTTTTTTAAGGGTGGTTGACTGCCCATTAGCACTTAAACCAGGCAAGAATAGAGGGTGGAGAGAGAAAGTGCTAAAATTCAAATGTATCTATTTTGCAGCTTATTAGCAGCACTAGTTAAGAGCTTGCGTGAATGGCAAAAATGTGGTTTGGGGACACCTGTCTATTTAATTTAGTCTTCCTTTTCCTTGTCATCTCTTACCATGGATGATTGAGTTGGCTTCACTTCCTTATGTTCATATAGTTAATTCTCAGAAGCTGGGTTTTTTATTGCTTTGGAACAGTGGCTTAATTGGTACTTAGGGTATTTGAGGGAGCTCTGGGTAAGGTATATAAACTTCATTTTTCAAATAAGAAACTGAACCACAGAGTATTGAGTCTAAAGAAGAGCACTTGGTAGAATCATGGGCAACAATGATTTTTTTTTTTCCTTTTTGGGCTGAGGTCACAGATATGACAGAATCATCCAACAATAATTCATCTTATCTAATGGCTTCCTACAGGGGTCTCTGAATCTAATATAACACAGCTGTGAAGAGTTCAGATTTCAGAATTGGCTTGGAGTTTATGTCTCAGTTGTGCTACTTCTGGCTGCTTGAGCTTGGAAGAGCTAGATATATCACAGAAGAATGAATAGAACAGAATAAGCACTCAATAAAGGGTCAATTTAATTCAAATTAACTAGTGATAATAGTCATAGTAAATAAGTCTCCTTTATTAATACTATTAATAATATTAATAGTATTTTAGTAAAAATAGTAGTGCTAATAAAGTCTCTGAGTTATTTTTAATATTTTAAAAAGAATGAATGAATGAAAGAGAACATTTACCTGTAGTAGAACCGTGTAGGCTATTACTTAATGCAAGCCTACGTAGCAACCTAATCTTTCAAATTATGGTTTTATGAGAGAGTCCTTAGTGGTAGAAATATTGGTAGTCTACTGAAATTTAATGATTTATTTTATAACCATGAAAACTTAGGCGCAAAGAGTCCAACTACTTCCCCAAGTTTACCTAGCTTGTTAAGGGCAGAGATGCCAACGGAATATAAAATGTAGGGCTAATGGGTCCTAAAGCAACATTTTCCCCACAAGTGTACTCATGTTAGACTGCCAATGATTTAACTCCTAGAACCAAAAAATGACCTTCATTTACCTTTTCTTCACTATCCTGCTCAATCTTCACTGCCTGGATTCTTAAATGTCTGATTGGAAATGGCATCAAAGAATAACCTTGAAGAACTTAGAGATCTGGGAAAAATGATGACGATGACAGCAAATCCTTAGGTGGCAGTGATCAAGCAACATGCAAAGGTTAAAATTACTGAATGGATAAAAATGCTGTGTTGTAACAGAGAGAGTTGACTGGCCACCAGTTTTCATGTTATTAGAACATAGAGGTATCTCAGAAAAGTTGCTACCTAGTTAGAAATTATATTTCTTAGCCCTGTTTTGCATTCAGATATGGCCATGTGAGCTAGTTCTCACTAACGGAATATCAGTGGAAGAAATATGTGTTACTTCTAAGGCAAGATATTTAGAAAGTAGATATGCTTTTTCTATATTTTTTAATTCTTCCACCAGCTGAATGCAGAGGACTACAAAGTCCTAGGGGATGAAAGAAATGAAAGTTGGATGAATCCTTTGTCCCTGAATCACTACAAGGAAGAAAGCAGCTCCCTAGCGAGAAATACCTGCTCTGGACTACTAAGAATAAGAAGCAAACGTCTATTATAAGCTAATGACATTTGGGGAATATGCTAGTGTTATTGCAAATAATATCTGTACCATTTTTTTTCACACTGAATGCGATAAACTGGCAAACTTTGAACCATAATACAAATCATCAATTGCTTGTATGCTAGTTCAAGTAGAAGCTGAGGAAAATTAAAACAAGTCCTTGGGAGCCAAAACTCGACCTTGAGTATATCCTGCCTGAATTTAGAGACCATCTCAAGAATAGATTTGATGCATGGAAAATAAATGACCAAAGATCAGACAAGTTGTGGAATGACATCAAGGACATCATGCATGAAGAAAACAAAAGGTCATTAAAAAGACAGGGAAGAAAGAAAAGACCAAAATGGATGGCAGAACAGACTCTGAAACTTGCTCTTGAACATAGAGTAGCTTAAGAGAGTGGAAGAAATGATGATGTAAAAAAGCTGATCAGAAGATGTTAAAGACAAACTAAATATTATAAAGAAATGTGTAAAGACCGGGAGTTAGAAAACCAAAAGAGAAGAACACGCTTGGAATTTTTCAAGCTGAAAGAACTGCAGGGACAAATTCAAGACTCGAGTTGTAATGCTGAAAGATTCTATGGGCAAAATATTGAATAACACAGAAAGCATCAAAAGAAGGTGGAAGGAATACATAGAATCACTGTACCAAAAAAAAATTGGTCGATGTTCAGCCATTCTCAGATGTGGCATATGATCAAGAACTGATGGTATTGAAGGAAGAAGTCCAAGCTGCACTGAAGGTATTGGAGAAAAACAAGGCTCCAGGAATTAACAGAATACCAATTGAGCTGTTTCAACAAATGGATGCAACCACGGATGCTGGAAGCACTGACTAGTATATGTCAAGAAATTTGGAATACAGCTATCTGGCCAACTGGCTGGAAGAGATCCATATTTGTGCCCATTCCAAAGAAATTTGATCCCACAGAATGCAGAAATTATCAAAGGAAAACATTAATATCACACACAAAATTTTGCAGAAGATCATCAAAAGCGGTTGCAGCAGTACATCCACAGTGAACTGCCAGAAATTCATTCTGGATTCAGAAGAGGACATGGAACGAGGGATAATATTGCTGATATCAGATGGATCTTGGCTGAAAGCAGAGAATACCAGAAAAATGATAACCTGTGTTTTATTGACTACGCAAACGCATTTGATTGTGTGGATCGTTACAAATTATGGATAACATTTCAAAGAATGAAAATTCCAGAACACTTAATTGTGCGCATGAGGAACCTGTACCTAGACCAAGGGGCAGTCATTTGAACGGAACCAGGGGATACTGAGTGCTTTAAAATCAGGAAAGGTATGCGTCAAGGTTATACCTTTTCACCACACTTATTCAATCTATATGCTGAGCAACTAATCTGAGAAGCTGGACTATATGAAGAAGCATGCAGCATCAGGAATGGAGGATTTGAAGCACTTACTGATGAAAATCATAGACTACAGCGTTCAGTATGGATTATGCCTCAGCATAAAGAAAACAAAAATCCTCACAACTCGACCAATGAGCGACATCATGGTAAAGGGGGAAAAGACTGAAGTTACCAAGGATTTCATTTTACTTGAATCCACAATCAATGCCCATGGAAACAGCAGTCAAGAAATCAAATGATGTATTGCATTGGCAAATCTACTGCAAAAGACCTCTTTAAAGTGTTAAAAAGCAAAGATTTCACTTTGAGGACGACAGTGCGCCTGATCCAAGCCATGGTATTTTGAATCACCTCATATTCATGTGAAACCTGGAGAATGAATAAGAAAGACTGAAGAAGTATGAATTATGATGTTGGTGAAGAATATTGAATATATCATGGACTGTCAAAAGAATGAACAAATCTGTCTTGGAAGACATACAGTCAGAGTGCTTCTTGCAAGTGAGGATGGCAAGACTTTGTCTCAAGTACTTTGGACATGTTATCAGGAGGAACCAATCCCTGGAGAAGGACATCATGCTTGGTAAAGCAGAGGGTTAGTGTAAAAGAGAAAGACCCTCAATGAGGTGGATTCACACAGTGGCTGCAACAATGAGTGTAAGCATAAGCATAACAATTGTGAGGATCATACAGGATTTGACAGTGTTTCCTTCTGTTGTACGTAGGGTGGCTACGTATCAGAACTGACTGGGGGCCACCCAACAACAACGACAGTTTTGACTCTGTGATTTTCACCACATAAACAGACTTAAAAACCTAATTTCTGAGTACGATGTGGAAATTAGGGTCCACTATGGTTAGAAGACACAGGAGTGGCACAGTGGTTAAAGCACTCAGCTGCTAACTAAAAGGTCAGAACTTCGAACCCACCAGCCACTTCCCCAGAGAAAGATGTGGCAATCTGCTTCCCTAAAGATTTATAGCCTTGGAAACCCTATGGAGCAGTTCTACTCTGTCTTATAGGGTCTCTGTGAGATGGAATCAACTCGATGGTAGTGGGTTTAGGGTTAACAGAAACGGATGATGCTTAGTCCCTAATAGGGAGTGGTTTTTTTTTTTTTTTTTTTTTTTACTTTCTCCCTTCCTCTCTTTCCCTTTCTTTTCTAAACGTGAGAATAAGGGTGTGGGCTTCCACATGTTGATTAGATTTGTACACATTTTCCTTCCATTCCTCTGGTACAACTGAATGAAGCTTACCTTCAGAACTGTTCCGAGATGTGGCTGGTACAAATTCTGGCAAAAAGAAAAGACGTGCCTGACGTTTTCCTGAGAAATCTAATTATTTTCCCCAACCCCCAGCTTTACCTTTTGCCCCTGAAAAAAATCTATCATCATTTCCCCTCTTCAATTGGATATGGTCTTTACCCAACAAAGAGAAATACGGCTTAAAATGCAAATATCTCGGGGGAAGTAAATTCTTAGAATCATTTGTGCTGGGAGTCAAAAATTGCTTGGCAGAAGGTCTTGGAGGCTGAAGAGAATTCACAGTCACAGCTCAGGAGGATTTGAGACTACAGAAAGGAGCTGGGCTTAGATTTCCTAATTTATCTTTTATGCCCTTGGTTGACTCCATTCCTTTTCAACTATGTAGATGCAAATAAAAAGAGAGGCATTGAAAATATGCTACTGGCAAAATCTACTTTTCCATATTCCTTTGTAATAGGGTTCTCTACCATGTTACAGGTCTAATGAGAAATTCCCTCTCTGCAACTATGCGATATGTACCAATGTTTTGGAATTATCCTGCTAAGAGTGGCGTACACAAACAAAAGACACTGTTGCAAATCAACTCTTCTGAGTTTTCTGATATGAGATGAGGGTGAGGGAACCATACTTTGTTCATGCTGACAGAATTCTGGCTCAGAAATTATTATTGGCAGCATCCCTTTTCTGTACCAAATACAATGAATTCTTTTTTTTTCAGTATAAATACTGTAATAAATTTGCTTTGCGAGGAAAAGAAGCTTGTCTTTCTCTGGCTTATACTCAGAGAATAGCTATTCATTGAGTTTTATTCTTGTGCTACAAAGTAAAGTATGTAATTTTATTTTTTAAAATTACTATGAAAATTACAAAGATTTGCAAAAGATGGTGTAAGGATATGGAGGGGAGAAATAGAGGATACAATAATTAATAGAAATGTTTTTCCTTATCTCCCCCATAGGAAACCAAACTAAAATATATTAAAATTTTCCCAAACATAAATCATTATTAGTGATCAATATTTCAATTTCTTGGCTGTTCATTTTTGTAATCTTGCAAGTTGATTTCTGTTTTGATATCTAGTCTGCATTTGTTATTATCATTGGGCTAATGCAGTGGAAGACACTGTTGTGCTCTGCCCAGGGCTCTGACAAGTCTCCTTTTAGAAAATATCTTTCCATCAAAGGACTAAAAACAATCAGCGGCTTTTTTGTTGTTATTTTGTTGTAATGGGAAAAGTGACTATTCTGGAAGAAATAGTTAATATATTCAATGTTTTATTCAATTAGACCTACTGTTTCCTGATGGCCACCCGTGGTGTTCAGTAATACTCAACAAAATTAACATCTAGGCACAAAAAAACCCCAACAAATAGTTTCCACAACAACAAAAACATGGAAAAAATAGGAAAAAACCAAATGTGAACTGAGAAAATGCTTAAGTTTGAGACTAGTGCGTTAGGAAATGTTTCCAGTTTCAAATCATGCCAGGTAGGAAAAGTATAAAATTGCACAGGTGATATACCATACAAACTGAACTTTATCACCCTTCTTATTTTTTTCTCAGAAATGCAGTGCGAAATGACTTCAGCTTTATTATAGTCTTTAAATAATTATTAGGCTTAATTGCTGCAGTTCATAGAAATTTTAAAATTAGCAAGTGGTGCTTATGTCTCTGCAGTGTTCTGTGTTAATAAAACATGCCACTCCATAAACACATTTCACATCATATTTGTCCATGATTATGTCATTGTTTTTCCAAGTACAGATGCCAAGAGACAAAGTGTCGTCGAATTCCTGTAATTACCAGCATTTCCCTCGATTTTGGTCCATGAAGTATGTAGTCAATCTCTATTGTCTTCTGCCTTCATTTTGAATCTGTCCCCAGTGTAGGAATGTCAAAAATACCATTTAGCTACACAGCCTGCTCAATTTTAAAAAAGGAAAATCACATTCAAGCTACTAATTAAGAAAAGAAGTGAGCTGTGAATAAAAAGAAACTGCCTTCCAAAAGACTTTAAAGAGAAGCTTGTAACTATGCTGTATTCAGAAAAGGAATGCTTTTTAGTTATCAAAGCTAAATTCTAATGTAGCAGTAAGAGGCAAGATTTAACTAACTCCTTAAAATTTCAAAAGCAGCTAAGTGAGAATTCAGATGTCCATTTCCTTTCTGCCTTTAAAAGGAGCTTAACTAATTAATACTTTTTTCAGCTATCAGATGCTTCTTGTTTTAGAAGTTGCTGCCACCGCTTTAAGATCCTTTTGACAATTTTGTTACATGTGTGCTTCTTTGAGAAAATCCACTGATGTTCTATCATGCACTGATGTTTGGCAAAATTGTCAAAAAAGTTGTCTCCTTAGTAGAATAATTATTCCAAATGATTAATTTATATTTCACCAGTTCCTGCTAACAATTCAGAATAAACTTATAATTTGATCACCATAGGCACAAGGGTAAATAATTTAGACAAGTAGGTAAATAACAAAGAGTAATAAAGTCTTCATCTATTTAACGTTACGATTTAGAGACTGCTACTGCAGTAAGTTGGTTCAAAATATCAGTTGTAGATACAGAAATAGAATCCTAACAGGTTCTAAGACCATAAGTATTTTGAGGGCAGGAAATATGTCACGTTACTCTCTCTAAATTAATTCTTCTTCATTATGTATTGTTTTATATATTGATTAATCAAAACTATAGAAAGATCAATATATTTAGCAAAACTCGCCTGATTTTTTAATTGGGTAACTTGTGCAGTAGGAACACAGTTCTACTAAACTATGGAGTCTGGGGCATCTTACAGGGTCACTATGAATAAAAAATTGACTGGATGGCACCTAACAACAACAATACTCCTTTATGTCTCCACAATGCTTTGAACGTAGCAAGCTAGATAATTGCACTTATTTCCACAGACATTCTCCCAGAAATGAGAAAACTATTAAAGGCTGTCAATAGTTCACCAGGTTTAGGATCTTTCTGTTTCTACATTAAGACCTAGGTTCACAGGTACTTACACTGACCGGCCACTAGATGCTGCTAGTATTCTTTCCATTGTTCAGTATTCTTCAAAGCAGGCTTTCCCTTCCAGGATGAGAGTCAGAAGTCTTTGAGGTCTGTCTCTTCAAATTGGAGCCATTTGGCTTCTACCTATAGGTATACCTTGGCTGCTATCTTTAGACTAGTCTTTGTTTTGGGCAGGAGGAATTTAAAGATGTCCAATATTTGAGACTAACCATCAAATTACCTTGCGAGGTGTAATCCCTAAACCCAGTCCTTCCCTGGAATACCATGTTTTCTGCTATGCCTGCATTTCTCCCTTGGACCACATGCAGTAGCCCTGCTTGGATTCTTGGTTGGCAGTCTTCATTCTCCCATCTCTCTCCACACACAAAAGGCTGGAGTTTTACTACTCAACCTGATTTTGACAACGAGGACTCTTCCACCGTTTGAGAAATTGCCCTGCTTTCCACTTGTTTATACCTGTTTTGATCTTCAGTGGTTAAAAACATAGTCCATGAAGATATTCAAAGTTAGTTCAGATGGAGGGCAATATGAGTTCATTTTGGTGACCAAATCAATACCAGGATTTTATTTACTAATCTGGCTGGCTGGGAGAGTACCATTTTCTTCTCCTATAACCACTCCTCACCCTATCCCCCTCAACCAACCTACTTAATAGAAGTAAAAAAAAAAGAAGATGAAGATGATGTTTCTCGATATAGATGGCTGTACTTCACTCCAGGTTATGGAAATAGCCTTCTGTCCTATGATAACTTTGAAAGTTTGGGTCTTATTTTAGTAAGTCCCATTGCCTGAAATAATTGGAATCTTAATGAGATGCTTATAATGAAACTTTTTTCCTAAAACAGTAATATTATTTGAGATTAATAAAAAAATGTATTTTTGCTTTTGACATCTCAGAAGGAAATAAAAGCAAAGAAATCTTCAAAACTTCATTTATCCATGACATTGCATGATATTTCCATTATAAAAATATCTAGAACTTTAAACTATGTACCAGTACTTTACTAAACTCTTTATGAGTGTTATCTCTTTTATTTAAATATATTTCCATGAAAAAATATAATTTGTGAAAAATTAATTTCATTGAATTCATTGCTTTAAATATATATTCGATATTTGCTTACTGCTTTGCTGGGAGTCAGATTATCACAGTTTCATCTCATACATTTTTTCAATGGAACTATTTTGGCAAGGAATGTCCATGGAGTTCCTAAAGAAAAACTTTGTCTTTAAGACAAAGCTGGCATTATGTTGGCAAAGTTATTTTTTTTCAATGAAATTTCTGAGAATTTTAGGAAACTGAGTTTCTTTTAAAGCATAGGCAATGTCCAATTAAGCAGATAGTTCCCTGTGATGCTTCTTATCCACCATTCGGGACAAATACATGTATCAATTTTGTTCTACATGGTCTCTAAAGGGCATGTTTGATTATGAGTGATGTAGTAAATTTATGAATTTTATTTACGTATTTTCTGTAGTAATTGTTGTGTCATCAAAAGTTTGCAAAGAGAAGATTTTCCCGCTAATTTTTACAATCACAACTATTGTAATCTACATTATTTAAGAGGGAAAATAACCCATGTGTTCATAGCTCAAAATATAATGACAAATTTGAAACCTTCTTCATAGTTCTGCAACAACTCCATAGGCTATGAAGTGGATAGGAACATACTCTCCTGCAATAAATACTGAGTTTTGTTGGGTGCAAACAGTTGGCCTAATACCATTGGTAGGAGAAGGAATATTCAGATGTGGATTCTGCTCTCAAGAAAATTTTTGTTTAGTAGAAGAGATAAAAAATAAATAGAATATAAGGTAGAGGAATGCTAGGTGCCATGATATGGCATAATATGGATGTTAAAGGAAGATTTGTATTCTACCTGATATTATGTTGCAAAATATACCAGAGTTAGTTAATAAGTCTTCAATAAATATTTAAGATATATGTACCCTAATTGTAAGTAGGTCTCACAGAGAAAAAATATAGGTCACACGTTAATATTGTAATCTACTTTAAAGCTTGTGGTGGTCTAGTCAATTGATTTTCAGTGTTTGAATTTGTTGAAATCTGAGCCTGATTTCTTAAGGGTGTACTAATCAGTGTTTAACATGGAAGCCCAAGCAGATGTCAAGTAGGAAGAACTGGACTTTATGCTGGCCTCTATGCTTAGACTTAACATTTATTACTCATGATAACTTTGTTAATTATCTTTGTGTCTTGGTTCTTTTATTTCTAAATATAGGATAGAATTCTTCCTCAGTATTTCAGAGAAAAATTAGTGAGATACCCCAGATAAAAGCTAAGATGAATTATTCACAGCAGGGATTTTGCAGGAAATAGGTTGAGGGAAATAAGAGAAGGTAAGGAAACAGAGATGGACTAGAGAGACAGAGAGAGAGAGAGAGAGAGAGAGAGAGAGAGGGCAGAATAAAAGTTTTTCCCACAAGAATTGAAAAGGAAGTGGAAACTTACACAGTTTCTTAGGGGTGAAGGACAGATCCCACCTTTCAATGGACAATCCATCAGGATATGACAAATGGAAGGATCTGCAAATTCCCACATAGGTATTATGTTTTGAAAACTTGATTATGAAGTCATGAGGATGATCCTGGAGGAGTTGTTTTCAGTGATTCAGATGCCAAATGTAAAAAAAAAAAAAAAGCTTTAGTGAAAATGAAATTGTTACTTTGAATTTTGTACCTGGAATTCTTTTACAGCGCAAGTAATTTGAAAGACTATTCCAAGTTTCTAAGCAAACAGAGAAAGAAAATTTATTATATATTTGCAAACTAAATCATTTTTAGGTATCCTTGTAGTGGTTATATAGACATTAAAATTTTAAAAGATGTCTACATTTAAAAAAATGATTGGCTTTTAAATGTGCAAGACCTAACTACCGCCTACAGAGTAAGACGATTTCATTTTAAAAGAGTAAGACCATGGAGAAGATAGTTAATTTATATATTGAAACTTACAGTATTTAAAAATAAATAATATTTTAGAAAGAAGCTAGTCACAATATATCAAAAGGATTTTCAAATAATACAATGGATGCAAACTCATTTCATAAAATGCAAATAAGAGTCATTTCCAGTATTGGTAAGAGCCTAGATGAGGGAAGGAATGTTTGGGTTCTAGTTGTTGCTACCTAACTGTGTAATCATTAACAAGTTCCTTCATCCCCTTGAGTCTCGATTATCTCATCTTTAAAGGGAAAGGGACAAGAAAATCATTAACTTCAAAAATTTGGTCAGAAAAATTCATAATGAAAGAATGAGCTCCAAATGGAGGGAAGACAGACTATAAATATAGTAGAAGTATTACTTAAGCTTGTTATTATTTTTTAAAAACAGATTTATTGAGATATAATTCACCAATGTAAAGTGTACGTTTCAGTGTTTTTTAGTTTATTCAGAGAATTGTGCAACCATCACTACAATCAATTTTAGAACATTTTTCAAAAAGAAACCCCATGCCTGTTAGCAGTTACTCTCCATTTTCCATCAACCCTCCCCTTTCACCTCCAGCCCTAGGTAACCATTACTTTCTGTCTCCTTAGATTTACCTATTTTGGACACTTCATATAAATGAGGTTATACAATGTGTGGTCTTTGGTGACTGACTTTTTTCACCTAGTATTATATTTTCAAGGTCTATCCATGTTGCAGCATGTATGAGTATTTCATTCCTTTTTATATGAATATACTACATTTTGTTTATCCATTGATTAATTGATAGGCATTTATGTAGATTGTACTTTTGGTTATTATGAATAATGCTGCTATGAACATTTGTGTACAACTTTTTGTGCGAACATATGTTTTCCATTCTGCTATAACTTTTCTATATCAGAAGTTTCTTACATCTGACTTGTGTAAGGCTGATTAAAAAGTATGACAATACAAGAAAGGATATAAATAATATACATTTAAGTTTGTTAAGAGCTTCCCACTTACTACAATGTCCTTTAGGAGGATAGTTTGTCTGGAATGGAATTTATAAGACATGAGATACTTATCAATGTGAAAGTTTTTTGAGCTACTCAAATGAAAGGCAGGATATTAATCCAAGTTTTTTGGTAGTTAATATTGTGTGACTCTAGACGGGAAGGTAATATAGAAACTGGATTCTATATTGAAGGAGAAAATAGCTAGTAGAATAAAAATTGTTTCCCAATAAAGTTGTGCTCCTCGTTGTTATTCCAGAGCATTTGAGTTTGGCTTCCCTTGATAATTCATACTGTAGAGGTCATATTGCTGTACATCTGGCATTGTGTCTTTTAGGGAACTTTGGGCTCCAGAACACCAGGTGGATTTTCAACATGTGATACATCCCTTTGGAGCAAATTAACTGGTAGTAGAATAATGTGGGTATCTATTTTCTTGATTCTAAATGATTAGTGAAAATATACATGGTAATGATGAATATAAATAAAAAATTATTAAGAAAAATAAACTATCATCTTCTAGCTAGATGTGGTTAATATATTTGTTAGAAAAAGTAAAAAGACATGATTTATATGACTAGGGAAATATTTAAATAGATGGATTAATAAATTACATGCTTTTAAATTCAACCAGTTATTCCTAATTATTTATAACATTCTAATTTATATACATGTACACATACATAGATACAAATATAAATATATAGGAATTAGAATATTTATATAAGCATATAAATCCAATTTTAATTTAAAGCTAAATTTCAAGATACTTGTCAGATCTCTGAATCTCTATGTTTACTTTGTCCAGGGAAAAAAAAATATAGCCACTCCTCACTTATTGACATAGTTAGGTTCCAAAGACCAGGTAGGTATATGAAAATGGACTTTATGCAAAAATGGAGGATGACCATATCAGATCACAAAATGGAGGATGGCTACATCACTTACATAATTGTCAAATTACATCATAATTGCCAAATTACATCATTACATAACTGCCAAACCACTGAGAATCATGGCCCAGCCAAGCTGACACAGAACCTTAACCATCACAGCCAGGATTACTCTTGCCTTGTGCCTCAGTGTTGGTTACTACCAGACGTATGTTGTTAATGATCAAAATAGTTGGATAGTAGATTTTTTATTCTTGTCATAAATGTGAAACGTTAGATAAAAAGATAGTTGATAAGTGAAGAGTAGGTGTGTATTGGTTTTATCTTTCCATGCCTCTGGAAGGATCTAGGCTCTGGTTTCAGATAATAATAATTACACAAAATTCATAAGTGTACTTGGAAGAGCTGGCTGGAGAAGTCATAATAAACCAATAAGCACATCTGTACCAATATGATTAGAATATAAAGCAAAACTCTGAAAGGCATTCTGCTCAAGTAAAAATTTGAATGGATTAAATGTGCTTTTTATGAGTGTGGATTTTTAGCTTTAAGAATTTGTCCTTGTTTAGAGACCTATTATCTCAAGTAAATAACATCCTGATACCCATGTTCCTGTCTGAGTATCACATTTTATATCTATATTTATCCTTCATAAGGTATAGTTCAGCTTTATACTGTCAATAAGAAGTCTTTTGCACAAGTCTGTGTACAGAATTTAAAATTTATTTCTTAGAAAAATAAAGCAGGTAAATTTACTCTAGTTTTGGTAGTCCTAAGCATACATACCTAAATTTGTTATCTTATAGAACAAACACATTTTTGGGGTGGTTTAATCGTCGTCAGTCTTTCTTTGTAAACCCTTCTTAGACAGAAAACATCTAGATAATAATGACCTAATGTTTCTAGAAATACACATTCTTTTGTTTGTCTGGGAGATTTTTGAAGCAAAACTGTAAGGAAAGAGTGAAATTACACAATTCAACGGATTTCAGAATATCGTAGCAGATGTGATAAATTTAAGCTACATACTGGTTTCTTTTTATTGATTAAAGAAAAGTATAAACTCTTATTTCTTTTATTTTTTAGTTTTTCATCTTGATTGCCAGATAGCTTAGATTTATATTGTAGTGGTGCAACAAACTCATTCTATATGCATTAATACAGTGATAATAGATAACATTTCTATGGAGTGTTTGCAAGCATTTTCACATTTAATAACAATTCTCAACATCAAAAAAACTTATAAGGAAGAGAAAGTTTTTCATATAAGGAAATAAAGTAATAGAAAAGTTCAGCCCCAGGTCACCATAAAATAATGGACAGAGATGGGATATGAAGCTTAGCAGTCTGATTTCAAGGAGCCCTGTCTGTACAATGGTTAATCACTGGTTGCTAATCAAAAGGTTGATGTTTCGAACCCACCCAGTGGCTCCATAGGAAAAAGATCAGGCTATCTGCTTCTGACATTATAGCCTAGGAAACCCTATGGGACAATTCTACTCTCTTACAGCGGGTCACTATAAGTCGACAACACCTAGAAACAACAGTCTGATTTCAGAGTTAAATTTTTGAAAATGCTGTATCTACTTTTGTTTATGATAATGTTAGAAGCAGTCTGAGATTTTTTGTGTATGTAGCAGGGTAGTATAGAAAGTAACTCTAAATGCAGATTCATCTATTTGATAAATCTAAGTCTCTTTATCTATCCATCTATAGTCTGTCTATCTTCTATAGGACAAGTATAAAATGTATACACATACACACACATACTTCTACTTTTTCCATAAAATTATTCACCCTTTTTAAAAATAACAAATAACTAAAGTCACTAGTAAACTAGATGCAAACTAGATCATAGTCTTATTTTACCTGAGAAGGTGAAAAACTCTGATGGAAAATGTATTACTCAATCCGTATCACACCAGCGCCAACATTGGATCTGGAAACAGATTTAAGATTCCCAGTTATATTCATAGATACACATGGCATTTTCCTCTAGGAATTAAATACAACATCCTCTAAATCTGTCAAATCTAAATCTAAATCTATATCTATGTTGCCCAAATCCTCTAGGAAATAATAAACTTTATGGGATATAGAGAACACTGATATATCATTTTGTTTTAAAAATAAATATGATGTTTTAAATACAAGATAAATTATACCTGCAACATTTTTGAAGAAATGATTACAAAAATGAATCAGGCTAATTTGCTAAATTCTCTGTAGTCCTTAAGTATCAATGCCTTTCAAATACAAATTTAATAAAGACTCCTTTTGAAGAAAATGTCTTTCATTACATCAGTATATAGTTATAGGAGCTAAAATTAAATATCATCCTTCCTAACACGAGTTTCCTTTTAAACTAACACAGAGCATTTACTTTTGTTCATGCGAACCTGATAAATGAAGCCTTACTACAACACTGTTTTATTATTTTTTATCAATTGAAATTCAGATTTCATTTCTTTTATCCCATGTCAGGATGCAGATCCTTTAGCAATGACAAGAAGAACATGGCAAAAGGCTAAATTAGGTTGTCCACTGCTGTGTTTTTCTGTCTGACCACTCAGGTAAATGAGGATCCCTCAAGATAACCAGAGGATTTCTAACAGTAAGGATTGGCAATTATATCAATTCAACAGAATCAGTGTCAAACCATAAGCATAAAACGGTGCTGTTTTCCACCCTCCAAGGCATTTTCCTCTCTGCTTATGAAAAATGACTTTTGATGTGGTGTGACAGTATACTATATAATGACACTTTTTTTTTATAACACTTTAAAAAAGAAAGACATCTAGCTAAAACAAAAGCAATGGTCAAGCAAAAGCAAAACAAACAAACAAAAAAGCTGGTTAATTTAGCACTTGGCCTGGGTATCTTCTTAGGGGAATTTCAAGACTACCATTTCAAATACAGTAATTAAGAATTAAACTTATATATGTATACGCACGTATATATATAGTACAACCAGAAGGCGCCTTACAAGCAAGGATGGCGAGACTACATCTCGCATACTTCGGACATGTTATTCAGGAGGGATCAGTCCTTGGAGATGCACATCATGCTTGGTAAAGTAGAGGGTCAGTGAAAAAGTGGAAGACCCTCAAAGAGATGGATTGACACAGTGGCTGCAACAATAGGCTCAAGCATAACAAGGATTGTGAAGATGGTGCAGAACCGGGAAGTGCTTCCTTCTGTTGTACACAGGGTCTCTATGAGCTGGAATTGACTCGAGGTCACCTAACAACAACATATATATATATAATATATATAATTGAATGAATATTTACACTACAGCAGTTAATGGAACAATCTTAGAGAGCTGTGAACTGTTTCAACTGTGATATGAGATTTATGATGGTGCTGTAGGAAACATTTGTCTGTGGAATCCGGGTTTACCAATCTGGGGTTTCTCAAAAAACCTTCTGCAGTGTGCATCTAATGATGCCATCGGAGACTTCACCAGTATCCCGAGTGTGCTGCCATTTGCAGTGCATTAAAACACTACAGTGAAGACAGATGATCAAGTTTCTCACCAGATATCAATACCATGGAAGCAGTGTGCTCCTCCAGTAAATGTTTGACCCAAAATGGAAAAAAAAAAGCATGCTATTTTTATTAAAAATGACTAGAATATAAGGTCTTTAAAAACAACAACAACTGTTGCCTACTCATAGTGACCCTATAGGACAGAGTAGAACTGCCCTGTAGGGTTTCCAAGGAACAGCTGGTGGATTTGAACTGCTGATATTTTGCTTTTTCACATTGCAGGCAGCTGAGATGAAGTAACTTTGTCAGAAGCTCTTTGAATTTATTTCTGGCCTTGGCGGCCAGGATTTTTTGCCTTTTTAGCAGATGGAAACCATAAGTTTCCAATAACAAATACAAATAAAAATTTCTTGCCAAAACTAACAGATAAATAAATAGATGATAGGAATATATGAATTTGATTCTAATCTATTGCAAACCAGATTACATATTCCTTAAGGATGGGAAGATCCAGAACTTTGCAGTTCATATGAATAACAAATAGCAATTAGCAATATTTAATGAATAATACACATGAATATTTAAAATATATAATGTTAGGAAGCAAGACTTCTGATAGTTGGCAGGTGTTTCTGGCATGTGTGAAGCTATTCAAAATTGGGCTTTTGAAAAATGTATTTCTTTTATAACTACATCTTTATCAGAAATACAGGAAGTACTTAAAATGTTATTTGAATAATTTCCCAACATGTAAGTTATGTGGCAAAGCTTAAACATGGTTAAAAAAAAAAAAAAGATTAGAAAGAGAGTTTAAATCTTTAAAAAAAGAAAGATGTTAAATTGCCTTGTCAAAGGAACTATATGTATTTAAATTAAGGGCTGCTGAATTTTTTTTTTTTTTTTCAGATCTCAAAGAAGATAAACATAATCCTCGAGCATTCTCAAATAGTCTGCATCTGCCAGACACTCGGGTAAGTTCTAGGGAAAACAGTTTAGGGGAAAGGAACCCTACAATCTCCTCCCTATTCCTCCAAAGCAGAATTAATGGCATCGTAATTGAAATGGTTCCTTTTGTCCAGAGTATTTCTTGAGAAATCAGGCACTAAGAAATACCATTGTTATATTTTAGTTGACAGTAGTTTGAAAAATTTTTTTAATGCTATTGCTATTGATCATTTGAGAATAACAGCTGAGTACACTGCCCTAAAAAACAAATACAAAAATAAAATTCCATTTTCTTATTTATTGAGATTTCAGAACACAATGACAAATCTCTGCTCACCAGGGTGACTGGGCTCTCAGAAGTATCCAGATTCTTGGTCTTTCTTACGAGAGTGCATTGAAAAAGCAAATTTGAGGAGCAAGAATACTATGTTTCTAACAATATGGTACTTGATAGTAGTAAGATAGTGCAACCTTGATAATCCAATTTTATTTGGAATCAGTTTCTGTATCTAAAATGGAGACCTTCTGGAAGCTCTCTTAACTCGCTGAGGAGACTGAATTGAACCATCTCTGAAGATTCATTTCTACTCTAAACCTGTGATACTTAGAGCTTCTGCAAGAAATGGCTGGAAAGACTCCTTTAGGGAATGGAAGAATAAATTTCTCTGGTTTATATTATTTTTTTTGATATAGCTCAGACACAACATTTTTTTCCATTCCCCTCCCTCCCTCCTTTCCTTCCCTCCTTCTTCCTTCCTTTCTTATATTTCTCTCTGCTCCCTCTCTCTCTCTCCTTTTTCTCACTTTTTTTTCCTCTTATATGCTTTCAAAAATCAGTAAAGACAGCTCAAACATCTTCTTGAGTTAAGATGCTTATTGGTGTTCTTAAATTAAAAGTCCAGAGGTATACTGGCTTCGGCTGATGGTTGCACGTTAATGACCCCAAGTAGCTAGTTTCTTTTCATTTCTGCACTTCACCTTTTTCAGGGTCAGCTTCATCCTATTTCAGGTTTCCCTCTACAGAGTGCTTCTTTTTTGATAGCTTTTTACAGGAGATCAAGAAAAATTCTTCCCAGAACTTCGTCTTTTCTCATAACCCAAATTGGACCTTGATCCATCCTCTGTTTTAACCAAGCAGATGGAATTTCTGACTTGATTAAGCCAATTTCTAACTTGCTTAAGGAATTTGAGGTAGTGTTCAGTACTACCCCATCTGCATGGTCTAAAATGGAGTAGAGGTGATTCACTAAAAAGAATCTTGATGCTATACTCACTCTCCAGGCAATTTTGTTTTGTCCTGGGACTTTAAGAGTTTAAATCTAAAAAAAAAATGTGATAGATTTTATATATATATATATATATAATATGTACATTTTATTTATTTATATATTTAAATCTATATAGACTTTATATATAATATATATTTTATTTAAATATATTATATAAAAATATGTTTTATAAAATATATATATAATATATATATATAAAATTATATATAGTATGTAGCCCTTTGGTGACCCAATTATTTTCTGCTTTGAATTTTTTGTTGCTATCATGTGTTTTCATTAATGGAAGACATGCTGGTTAAAGGAAAAATTCAGAATTTTTGCTATGTGTTATGGATTTTGATACCCATTATCTGGGATCACATGTGTCCCAGTGGACCCTGGACATCATAAATCCTAACAAATGTGAGTCAATGGTAAGATCATTTATTTCTTGAAATTTTGCAAAACATGAAGGTAGCTGGCAATGACTGCACATACATTTTATTCTAGTCTCCTTCTTCTTAGCCTTTTTATTATTTTTCATGAAACTTTTCAAAACATGGTACCATGCACTGTTCCTTACTGCAAAAGCAGTACTTACAGCCCAAATAAATAAAGCCAAGGGTTTTTTTTTTTTTTTAATCTCAGGAAAATTATCACTACAATGCGTTCTTCCTTACTGCAAAAGCAGTCCTGACAGACCAAATAAAACTAAATGAATTTGAATGTTAGAAAAATCATCACTACTATGTATTCTTCATTATAACAAAAGAGTACTAACAGCTAAGAAACAGAAACAGCTGCCCTGGAATACTGCAGAACTGTTCACAGCAGGTGCATTCCACTTGCTACACATGGAAGCAATGATTGGGCCCTAAGATTGAATGCAGGGTAAGAATAACTTATAGGAGTTCGAGTCTCTTGACAAGTACCACTGCAATGCATTACTCCATACTGCAGTGCATTATTCCTTACTGCAAAGGCATTATTTACTGTTCAGAAGCTAAAAAAACAGGGAGCCAGTAACACCTGGAAACAACGAATGGCATCAAGGAATAAATGGCCACTATGACTGAATGAAGACTGGCGATGGCTTATTTTCACAATAAGTACATTCTCATGAGAACACAGTAACTGGGAAACATAGTGGAGAAGCTTATCTCACAGAAATAAAGGCAAACTTGTCAAAAGTTTGGAAAATGCACACATCCAGGATGCATCACCTAAGTCAATGCTCAATGTACACAAAAATGGGGCTCCAACTCAGGAATTCTGAGTTTCATGCATTTCAAAATTCTCCCACCTTGAGGCTAAATGCATTAAAATCAGGCTACCTTCTTCCCAAAGAACTCCGGAGGCATAAAAAGTGGTTGATATACCATATATCCCACGGGTCACCAAAGGGACATGTAATATATATATCATATATATATTTATATATATTCTCCAATCTTGGGCATTCTTTGTGTGTGTGTGTGTGTGTGTATCCAATTTCCTACTCAACACCTCTACTTTGATGTGTAAAAGCCTCTTACAACTTAGCATGCCCTAAACCAAACTCTTGATTACCACCCCTGCCTACTATTCCCACTTCTACTCTTCCCATTTTAGTAAAAATTCACCCAGTTACTCAGCACAAATATCTTGGAGCCATCCTTAATTCCTCTCTTTTCCTCACACTTCATATCTGCTCAGCTCCATATTTATTATGTATCCTGTCTCTTCTTCTCCACCACTCCCACCACCATTACTACACTAATAAAGCCTTGAGCACCTGTAATAACCTCTTGATCCTTCTTGGGGCTTCAACCAGGGACGGATTACCCAGTAAGCAAGGTAAATAAGTGCTTAGGGGATCAGCAAAACAGGAGCACCAGTTGTCCAATGCCAAGACCCATAGATGCCAAGCAGACAGGGCACGAGAAAGTGAGTGCCGCAGTGTAGAGGAAATGGTAGGGCGCTAAATGAAATTGATCCCATCTCCAGTGTGTAGGAATGTGCCTGCCGGAAATAAAGTTCACGAAGGGTCATGAGAACACCTACCGCTTTAACACCTTCGTTAACATCTGTCTCCTACGATCGATCCCCTCTTGTGTAATTGAATCTCCTCATCTCGGCTGGTCTCTTGGGAGTATATTATTTTTTTCTAATAAACAAGAGGTTGGTGTGGGCTGTCAAGTCTAACTCTTGCTATATTCGCCCAATATGCAACTGGATCTAACGTGAACTGTTACTGGACAAGGACAGATTATATTAACAGATAACAGGTCTCTTATCATTTTGAGAGAGTCTTGTACATCCACATCTGCTGATCCAACAACTCCAGCTAGAAGGGCCAGCAATGCTCTTTTTCAAAATACAAATAAAAAGGTATGCTGTTATGCACGTCCTGGTAAACAACTAATGGGAACTCTAGTCCCAGATGACATGCAAAAGTGAGGGAGTTCGAGAAAGTCGACCATTGCAATGGATTCAATCAAGTTACTTTTTAACTGTGTAGCATTTATGCAGTTATGTCCTAGGTTTTGTAAACAATAATTATTATAACGTTAACTTTAAAAAATGTTTGATATACACACAGACACAATCTAGCATTATCTCAGGAAAATTACCACTACAATGCATTCTTCATTACTGCAAAAGCAGTACTGACAGGCCAAATAAATAAAACTAAATAATACTAACATGGGTAGTAATTTAATATAATACTAACATAGCAAATATCCAAAAAATACTGGAAATATTAATATTTATCTAACACTAAGTTTTAATTTATGTATCAAGTGAGTTTCATTGTAATTGTCTATTACACAGGACACAGTGTTTGATATTCGTCTATAAGTGCTAATAAACGAGGTAATAGGCACATTAAGAGGATACAAAATTCAGTGTTTATTTATTGTACAAAATATGTTTCTGTTTTGCAGCAATGAATGTGTTTCTAAATTCTTCCAAGAAAGCAACAAAGGGTGTTTATTGGGACATTACAAGTATATATTATCAGAATGTTTATATATCTCTCATATCTGTGTGTAAGGAAATTAAACAACTCCTCGAGGTAATAAAGTAAGTGAATATTTAGATAACAAAAATTACATAAATGTGTTTTGTTTTCCATTTCCCTTCAGACTTTCTTTTAAGAAATTTGATATTGTTATGACTTGCAAAACAAACTTGCTTGTCTAGAAGTGGTGCTATGGTTACATCAATTAAGTACTTTTCTCTGAATATGGGAGTTGAATAAGCCCATAAAGAAGTAAAATGTACATTTTATAAATTTTGTATATGATAACAATTATATTTCCTTTTCATTTAGGACTGATCAGGTGTACCCTCACATTCAGTTTTCTCTTGTCGACCACATAAGAGTGCAACAGTGGCACTATAATCACGTGACTGGTGACTTAGCTGATCCTGTCCTGTGAAAAGCTGACCAAAACACCGCTTTAGATTAAGCATATCTGTGTATTTGTATCATACTCTTTGTGATCGTTCTCATTCCTGTTGGGTATCAGCAATAGTCCAACGAACTGTGAAGATGCAACATCAAAGGACAGAAGGCGAGTGCGCAAGTTTTAAAGTATTATTTCAAGATGAAAAACGCTTGTGGAGATCTGAGAAGGGCTGCCAACAAACACCATATGATGAACGAATGAAATTATTTCCAACTGCCTTGTAAGTACTATTTCTTTTGACTACCTCAGACCTCGAATCAATTTTTTTATTTACTAATTTTCCAGTATAAATTTTTGTGTTAATGTCCAAATTTGAATGTAAATTTTACTTGTTTTATAAATTTTATTTATTTTTAATTATTCTAATGTATTTGCTACAGTAGAGCCAAATTCAAAAAGTGACATAATTTTATACCCAGGTAAAATGAAATGGAAACAACTAGGTGGAAAGAAAAAACAAAAGCTCACAGAAGATAAAAAGAAAAGGATTTGTGAATTCCTAAAGACAATTTCAAAATTAACTTCCTTTTTAAAGAGTAATGAATCAGAAGAGACTTCTTCCATTGAATGCTCAAGTTTTAATGGGTGCAAACTGTTGTACTAGTACCACTAGTGCTGAAATTACTATTAGCAATATGAATATAACAGAATTAGTTCCAAATTTTGCATCCATTCCTTACTGTAATAAAAAAAATTAATAATGGTGTAGAAAGTGAAACTATTTTAGAATCCAAAATTGTTGCATCTGCAGGTCCTATAAATAACAGAAATACAGATCCTGCTTTGTGGAATGATTTTTCTACTAACAACATAAATTATTGGATCAAAAGAAGGACAAGTGATTGTCAACATTAGAGTGGACCATTGGAAAATTTGGTTGAAAATTTCTGGAAGATAAATGAACAAGTTTCTGTGGCAGAGTATATTTCTTGGGTGCAGAGCTAATGGTGAAAATTGTAAGAGGGATTGACTACCGTATTCTACATCAGTTGGATCTGTATATTTAATCATTTAAAAACATTTATTGTGTTTTAGTGAAAGTTTATGGTGCAAATTAGTTTTTCAGTCAAAAATTTATACACAAATTGTTCTGTGACGTTGGTTGCAATCCCCACAATGTGTCAGCACTCTCCCCCTTTCGCTTTCCACCCTGGGTTCTCCAAGTCCATTTGTCTACTTTTCCTATCCCTTCCTGCCTTCTCTTCTTTGCTTTTGGGCAGATGTTGCCCATTTGATCCCCTACACTTGACTGAACTAAGAAGTATGTTCCTTATGAGTATTATTGTTTGTTTTATAGGCTGTCTAATGTTTGGCTGAAAAGTGGACTTAGGGAGTGGCTTCAGTTCTGAGTTAGCAGGGTGTCTGGGGGCCATAGTCTCGCAGGTTCCTCCAGTCTGTCAGACCAGTAAGTCTGAACTCTTTTTGTAAATTTAAATTTTGTTTTACATTTTTCTCCTGCTCTGCCCAGGACCCTCTATTGTGATCCCTGTCAGAGTGGTCAGTGGTGGTAGCTGGCGGCACCATCTAGTTCTTCTAGGCTCAGGCTGGTGGAGGCTGTAGTTCATGTGGTCCACTAGTACCTTGAACTAGTATTTTCCTTGTATCTTTGGTTTCTTCATTCTCCTTTGCTCCAAACATGATGGGACCAATAGATGTATCTTAGTGGGTGACTCTCAAACTTTTAAGATCCCAGATACTACTCACAAAAGAAGGATGTAGAACATTTTCTTTATAAACTATGTTATATCAATTGACCTAGATGCCCCTTGAGACCACAGTCGCCAGCCCTCAGCCCAGGTAACTCAATCCCTCAAGGTGTTTGGAAGTGTCTAGGAAGCTTCTATGACTTTGCCTTGATCAAGTAGTTCTGCCTTCCTCTATATTGTGTGTTGTTTTTCCATTCACAAAAGTTAACTTGTCTACTATCTACGTAATGATTTCCCCTCCACACCCCTCCCCTCCCTTGTAGACATCAAAGATTTTTTCTTTCTGTGTGTAAACCTTTTCTTTGGTTTTTATAATGGTGGTCTCATACAATATTTGTTTTTTTGTAACTGACTTATTTCACTCAGCATAATGCACGCCAGATTCATCCATGTTGTGAGATATTTCACAGATTGATCATTGTTCTTTATCTCTGGGTAGTATATCATTGTGTGTATGTACCATAAGTTGTTTATCCATTCATCTGTTGATAGGCACTTAGGTTGTTCCCATCTTTTTGCTACTGTGAATAATGCTGCAGTGAACGTAGGTGTGCATATGTCTATTTGTGTGACAGCTCTTATTTCTCTAAGATATATTCCCAGGAGTGGGATTGCTGAATTCTATGGTATTTATATTTCTAGCTTTTTAAAGGAGGCTCCGTATCAATTTCCATAGTGGTTGTACCATTTCACATTCCCACTAGCAGTGTGTAAGAGTTCTAATCTCCCCGCAACCTCTCCAGCACTTGTAATTT